>NC_044915.1:22253430-22592775 GCF_001633185.2 Quercus lobata | reverse complement strand
CTTGATGTGTCAGATAATGATCAGGATGATTTACACAAAAGAAATGTTCAATGTGCTCACTGACTGATTCATCCGGATCTGGGGGAACATTTCTCACGAGAACCTGCAAAAGGACTTAAGAGTAAATATTATAAACAGAAGGCTGAAATGAAATTCGTATATAAGAAAATGCTAATGGGAGCAACCAATGGACACACATACACATTTTTCTTCAGATATGCTAGTGGCAAGAATATAGAATGACTATTAAATTACCAATTCTTCCAAAAGTTTAAGCTATTAAGAAATGGTGAAGTTAATCATTTAAACATTATTCTAACACTCCCCTTCACGTATTGGCCCAGACTCTCCCTAAATAAATGGGCCCCAAAAAATGGAATTTTTAACTTTTATATTGGGAGGTAGAGTGGAGACAAGGTTTATACTTAGGGCCACCTGCTTTGATACATGATAAATTCTCAATTGTCCTAAAACCTTAAGCTGTTAGCAAATGGTGAATTTAATTATTTAACCATTATTCTAACAGATACCAAATTAGGAGCATCTTTGTCACCAATAAATAAATTGGTTGGCCAGCTATATGTGAAGGTATATGATGAAGTTCTCACAAAAAGTTTTGAAGTGTATGGTATACAAATGCAACATGTTAATGAAACTCTTTAATAGTTGAGATTGCATTAAACAAAATTTCACAAGGTATGGTTTAATATAGGTAAAACAAGGGCTATATACTACAAATTAATGAGCAAGTATGCGCACATGCATGAGAGAGAGTTATGTAAGTGTTTGCAAGTTTTCATGAATTCTAATTCAAATGGACCACTGAATTAAATCAGGCAAAATTATTTTTATTTTTATTTTTAATCCTGTCATTAAAATGGAGTTATATGCCATACATGCAGAATATTGATATCTGGAACCAGAACAATGATGACAAATAATTTTTTTCTTTAAATCTTTAGATGCGTTATTAGTAGTATGCAGTCTTACGTGGAATTTTTTACTGTTTGACTGAATAATTTTTTTTTTTAAATACACGGTATAAATTCATGGAGAGATAATATGATACAGGAAAGCAGAAAAACATTCTAATAACTTGTGAATAACTCCATTTGAATAATATGGTTTTTCACTTTTTAAAGACTGGCACTTTTTATTCATGTGTTGGAGTGTAGGTTTCAGATAAGCCCTCAACTTTTGAAGCATTATAAGGGTAATTTAAAGAAATATTAATAAAAAGCAAGAGATTAGTTTATCTGATATCATTGTGCACAAGTGAATGTTTCTCTATAAAATTCTACGTTCTCCGCAATAGATCAACATGGATAAGTCCCATAATCAGATAAAGATTGAACTTGGATTGAAGGTTTAGCATTTCCTAATATTCATCTATGATAAGAGGCTATAGTATCTCTCCTATTAATTAGTATTTCCATACATGTAATTATTCTATGAATCATAGTACTTGATTATTCGATTAATCATAATTTGCTCCTTATAGAATATGTCTACAAGCCTGAAGAAACAGAAAAAACCATAATGTAAGACAAGTTTCTAAAATTTACAGTGAATTGATCTGGACGACGACATTCAGATGCCAAAAATTCCAACCTCATAGTAGCTACTTTCTTGTATTCCTTGTAAAGAACATAGAATGTCCAAAATGAGCAGACATACGACATTACAAGATGAGCCCAAAACCTGGAAGAGAATAACACAAAATTTCTTAGCAGTATGGACCAACATTTCCAAATTGGACTACGTAAAAAATGAAAAATAAAAACAAAAAGAAACAGAAGAACATATTTTTCAAAGAAATCAATGAGACAAACTCAAGTACTCACTCACTAAATTGAGAAAACCCAAGATTATGCTAAAAATTAGGATAAGAGCTGTTAATGGTGTTTTGTACCATTCATGAGAAATCAACATTCAAGAAGGTTCCTCCGGTATACCATATTTCAATATGGAAACTTAAATTATGAACAGTTCTATGATTTCAATCTTTGATAAGTTTTTCCATTAGTAGTGACGGCAAGTAGTACAAGTAATGTAGGTGTAAAGTTTGAGATATTTCAAACTATGTCAAACTTAGTTGAAATAGCATTCAAAATCATATAATTCCATTCAATTTTTAGATATAATAGTGAAAAGAATTATGCACCTTCATTCCACTGAACCATAATGAAATTATCACTTTTAGCCCTTTGTACTTGAAGAAAAATAATGTCAAGAAAATTTAATTATCAAAAATAAGAAAACAGAAAATCTGCAAGAGAAAGAATTGTTACACAGCTTTACAAAATAACTGAAAAAAGCTTATAAGCCTATAAGAAAAAAAACATACAAATTGAGAATCTAAACTGAATATATACATGTTTGTGGAACTGAATCATTTCTCACCTTTTCGATCCTGTAGGAATATTGGATATTGAAAGCTTGTCGATATTGCTAAATGTAAGATTCTTAAACTTTGCTAAATCTAGTGTCTTCCCAGTCCAGTTTACGGGTACCAAAACCACAAGAGTAAGAATGGTTATAGGGAAAAGAATTTTCAAACTGCAAAAAAAAAAAAAAAAAAAAAAAAAAAAGGGAGTCTTTAAATTAGTTTTAGTCACAAGGATTAGGATACCATGCACAGTGGAAAATACAGAGATACAAATTCACAGGAACTATAAACTATGAACTCACCCAAGAAGGTAGATCCTAATATATACAGCAGAATCAAGCCCTGCATGTTCAACAAGCTCAGGTTCTGGCATCTTCAATGCAGCAGGCATCCAATTCAAAAACCTCATGTACATTTTGAAGTCCAAGTTGACGAATCTGCCTAAAGCCACAGAGCTCTTTGGGCTGCTTCTTAAACCCTTGAGATACCATTTTGGGAAGTAAACTCTATCATTGACAGGTTGTAGCCGCAATATTGCAAACGCCACAAGAAATGCAAATGCAGACAGAATATTAATAGCAGCTGCAACACAAATATCTTGAAGGGTGGCCATCTGTTTCCTTGAAAATTATTGATCTGCATGATTCAGCATAAACAAAAAAGGAACATCTCAGTTGCTAACTACCAAGGAGCTATAGTTGTGAGATATATGGTACTAAGATACCACATGTTAGATTTTCCTATCTAAAATTTATTCAACCCCAATGCCACAATGCCTGTTTCAGTGAGTTTTTACTTTGATACCAAAAGTTATTATGTAAGAGTCGATATCCTCCAGGGTATATTACTCAAGTAATAATGCAAGAGTTACTATCCAAACTTGAAACTAAAATTTTTCAAAGCTCATTTTTCCCACAACAACCAGTTACTCCAGCTTATTTCACCAAATTTTGGATTTATGCTCAGTATAGGAAAAATGCTGTACGAGGTAACACAGAAACAAGAAAATCAACAACAAAAAGGTACCGCATTATATAAATCAAGAAATCCTCTTTCTTTGGCTGGAATAGAAGGGACATAAGTTACAAATTTGCAATCTACAATCAGAGAATATAAACTATCTTTGTCATTCCATTCGCTTATAACAACCAGGACATATTGGAAATTTTACACCAGAGAAGCAGAACTATAGTAATACGACCATCATTCTTCCTTCATATGTGTGTGTGTATTATATGGTTGGTTCAAATCTTTGGAAGAAATATCATGTGATGGATTGTGGGTAAATTTTTCAAAGTCACTGAATGATAGTTGTAAGATTCTTGTAGTCATAGCTTTGTAATGTGACTTATCAAATTTATGGCAGGCCATGGCTATATATATAGAGGTAAAAATTAGGTATAATTCGGTATTGTATCTTTTGGTCCATTTGGATTGAGGGGAAAGGAGGGAGAATAGAGTAGAGTAGAGTATAATTGGTCCAAAATTAACCTATTTTCAGTCAACTTTACTCTAAGGGCCTGTTTGGATTAAGGGGAGGGAGGAAAAGTAGAGTAGAGTAGAGTAGAATAAAGTAAAATTGTTTCAAAATTAGCCTATTTTTAGCCAACTCTACTTTACTCCACTCCCTCTCCCTCCCCTCTCAATCCAAACAAGAGCCCTTAAATTCCCTTCAATAAAACTCAGCATTGTGTTTGGATTGACGAACAAATTACATGGTTGAACTTAATTGTCCTTTGAGTAGATACCATTTTTTTTTTTCTGTATTAATCAATACAACCATCTAGTTCAATTTAATTAGAGAACCTAAAATACATCACCTAAGCAACTATACCTAAGTTTAACCCTACACGCACAAAACATGATTAAGAACTAGTTCTCTAATTCCTGAAAATAAAATTATGGGTAAAAGCATATGTTAATATTATCTTTTAACACATAAAAATACGAATATACCACATACTTAGCAAAATTCACCAGAATCAATGAAAAAAAAAAAGAAGCTAGCTTGATAATAAAAGAAAATAAAATCAGAAAACTTTGATCCCTCTGTTTTATTATATATAGCCCTAGTTTCAAAAACATGAAAAGCCCCCACAACTTGTGAGTCTCAGCAGACTAATCTTTCTCGTTCTTATCATATTCATGCCCCCCAAAGAAAACCCATATCGTATTTTCCCACATTTTCCCTGGAAACAAACAGTATGTAAAATAAAATAAAAAAAGAGACGCAGGAGTTTCTCAGGAAATAGAAATACCTGGAGATTTGGCCACCCCTGTGAATGCTCTTTTTTTTATTGGGGTGGGTGAGATTTGATTTCTTGAGAGGGATTGGATTTCGATGCAAAAATAGGATATTTATTTTGGTTTTCTTTTTTTGGGAATGTGAGAGAGAGAGAGAGAGAGAAAGAGCAGTAGCGGTTGGAATGGCGGCAACAAGCTCGGAAGCTTGTCCATGGTTTGGTTGTTTTATGTACTCCATAACGACTAACAAATAGTACTATATTTTGAATCTTAAATCATTACCAAACTGCCCTTCTGTATTCTTTGTTTGTTTAATTGTTTGATTAAACTGGAGGAGCAATTGGGAAAATTAACCAATTTACACACCATCTATGATTTGAATTTTGAAGTTTTTAAGCTCAGCCCAAGGGGAAAAAAAAGACTGTTTCTTTTATTTAATAATGAAATTTGGTTGATCTCTCATTATATTTTCATTGAGTCATTAACTCCTCATAAGTCAAAATAAAATATAAATAAATTATATTGAGATTCACCACAATTCACAACAAGAGAATTATGAAAATGTTGTGAGGTATTGTTGTGTTATCGTAATTTTTCAGCACCTTTTCTTTTGAAGAGTAGAGATTGGTCTTTCCCAACGGTTAACAAGCTCTCTTTATTTTTTGAGGAACTGTTTTTGCCCTTTGCACATTTGCCTAATCATACAATAGCATTTGAAGACTCCCCCAACTTAGCTATATGTTGTATTTGTTGCAATGTATAATAGGCATTTTTTTTTCCAAGAACTCCCCCTAACATTTCTATTCCAGAATAGCACATCCTTAGGCCTTCTCTAGCTTCATGAAGGAAGGAGGCGATGAGTTTATTTGTAAAATGGAATACTCTTTATAATAGAAACATCACACACGAGAAAAATCTCATCAATAAGTACATGGTTCCAATTTTGTGTACCCAGATCAATGAGAGCACGTACACACATCAATCTTGGTGAGACCACCTTATAAGTAGTAGGCAATTGGATCCATTTATTTTTCTAAATTTGAATATATTCTATCACCCATATATTCCTACTTTTCATTGTGTGCTAAATTCTCTTTTTTAATTGATAATATGACTAATTACTTAATTTTTCTTGCAACATAGTCAATCTTATATAGGATTTAATTAATTTTTATTTTTATTAAAAAATTATTTTCATAAAACAACTGTAACAAGTATTGTTAGTAATCTTCAAAAAGTGATGATACATACATTTGAAAAATAGTCTATTATTTTTATATAATTTCTCCTCATCTATTAGACCTAATTTATCAAAGCACTATTACAACTTCACTTAACAATAAAAAAAACCAAATAACATCCTTAAACTTCAAAAGCAAATATAAAATTTTGAATTCACTTAAAATAAAAGCAATACCAAAACTCTTCATACCAATTATATATAAATCATAAAATATAAAATAAACTTATTTTCTCTAAATGTCACTCTTAAAAATAAATTTAGGAGTAAAAGAAAAAAAAAAAAAAAAAAGGTGGCTTTGATAATGATTAGTTGATAAGCGATCCTTCTATATAATGAGGAGAAAAAAAAAAAATATATATATATATATATATATATATTGCTATTCATCAACCACCCCAATTTTCTTCTTCCGTCTCCTTTGCATGATGTAACATCTATTTATCTTTCTTAATAAGGAAAAACATATTGCACAAATATGTGGATACACAGTTTGAGATATTCAAAGTCTCTTTTGGCCATATGTAGGATTTTAGGTATGAACAATAGATTTTAATAATAAAATTTTCTGAAAACTATTAATTCTAATTTTAATTTGGATAGAAAAAAAATTGAGTAAATTTTTTTTATATTGTAAGGACAAATTAACAAGATATTCTATTGACCAGTCTTTAAAAAAAAAAACAAAATTGTGCTAGGTGAGAGGCTTATTATTATTACAAGTCGCAAACCTGTGCATTACGCGTTATAATGTTTTAGGTAAAATGCTATTTTAGTCTCTAAACTTTGTAAAGAGTTTTATTTTTATTTTTTATAATTAGTTTTATCATATTTTTCATGTTCTCATCCATAACGTTTTTTTTTATTATTATCATATATTTACTGGTTGATAATTTGCATAACACAGACATAAAATGAGAGGTAGAATTATTCATTAGATTTTTAAAAGTTATGGTGTATGAAGACTATATATAAATATATATAAGTTTGGGTTCAAGTTATACCAGGTGTAACTTGAACCCTACTCATATATATATATATATATATATATATATAAAGTTAAATGAAATGTCAAAAAATGAGATTATAAAATTTTTCAACTTTGTTTCTTATATGATTTCTATTATTATTAATTGGAGAACATCTCATTTTTATTTATGATAGGAAATATAATTTTTCTAGTTAGAGTTTAATTAGTTTTAAGTTTAAATTTGTATTATTATGTTTAATTGTTGATTATTGATTTTTTTTTTTTTTTGGAGCAGATTATTGATTTAATTAATGAATGTAATGGTTGATTTTATTGTACTATAAAGTTTTTAATGTCCTCTATATAGTCATCTTTATTTTATTTTTTTACTCCTCTTAACCACTTATTTATTTTCCATTTTTTCTAGAGAAGACTTTATTTTTCATTTAACGGTTACTAATTGACGTTTGATTTCACTTTATTTATTTTCTTTTTTTTTTCCTTTGTTTATTCTTTACTAACTTGTAACTTCATGCATATGCATGGATACACTTAAAGATATACAATAAGATATATAATATAATTCCTATATATATATATATATATATATATATTGTGGGGGGTAAAATTCGCCAGTAAACTGTGGGCCGTGGAACCCGTACAAAGCCCAACCATAATAGGAAGCGAAAACACAGATAGAGGACCCCCAACCCAACCATGTTGGGCCGGGCTTGTTTAAGGGGCTTCAGAGGAGGAGTGCCTCCTCGGACGCACCAAACGAGAGTCCAATTCACACCCTTTACGAAGTGAAAGGTCATCTAAAATCAAAGGAAAATGCTAGACGTTCAGGGGGCAACCACAACTGCCGCATTAAATGCAAAGAAACTACTTTTCCAGCCGCATTAATGTGGAGAGGACAGGAGAACAGTATTATCTTGGCCAGTGCAACTCACAGAAAAGGGGGAGGATGTCCTATGGGACAGGCACTCAAGTAGAGGCTTAGATGATCAACAAGTGTAGGGTCATTATCATTCAAAGGATGCTATATAAGAGAAGAAAACCCCCATGATCAAGGGATCGGAAGCTGGAGAGCAAAAAGAAAAGAAAGGAGGAGAGAGAAAGAAATGAATTCTGTAAACGAAACTTTGGGGTACAGCCCTACGAACTGTTATCCCAGGAAACCTAATGAAGTATTCCCACGTTCAAATGGTTGCATGGCTTACTAACAACTACATTTACTCTGTCAAGACCTAGTTCTACGTCCCACTCTCTACAAATTCATTGTTGAGGGTCTTTTGGGCCAGAATCGCTCGCTCGCTGGGCTTGGGCCCCAAAATCCGTCCCTTACATATATAATTTAAATACTATTGATAGTTATTTTTATATTTTGTTAACTCTTTAAAAAAATTTGTAAGGATATTATTAGGTATAAAATGTAAATTGTCCATTTTTTTTATTGAGTTGGGTTCAAGTTACACCTGGTGTAACTCTAAGCAATATTACACCACCTAATAACTTGTTATTGAATTAATATTTTGAAAATCCAACCGTTGAATTACATGTTCTATATGTTCTTAACATGCATGCCAATTTTCATATCAATCAAATGTTTTTTACCATTTGACCCATAAACTCATATTTTATGTATTATTTTAAACTACAAAAATTTGAATTTTAACAATTGATTGATGACATGGATATTAATTTTTAATCACCTTGAAATTTTGCAAGCATAAAAAATATACAAAGATAATGTAATCTAATGATGGATTTGTAAATATTCGCTTCCAATTAAAAAATATTGAGTGATGTAACATTGTTTAGAGTTACACCAAGTGTAATTTGAACCCAACCCTTTTTTATTATTGTGAAGCACTATTTTTTTTTTTTTTAGGATTAATTTATTTTAGACTATTTGGTTTTTATACTTAATAACTCACTTGGATGAACATTTATGATGTGGTCCCACATTTAATTCTAAAATTAAGAAATAAAACTCTTTAAGAATAAATAATTTAAAACACATGACGCAAAATTGGAACTCTAATTTGGAGTTTTAATTTGAGTTTCTCTCAGTTTCACCTATTATTATTATTATTATTATTATATATAAATAGATTACTTTGTATGTTCCCTTACTAGATGTACTTTTTATGATTATCAATAAGAAATAGATATTATGGATGTCTTAAATAGTTATGGATCGATGTAGTTACGTTAGTGGTGTGTCAAATGTTTTTTTTTTTTTTTTTCCTTCTAAATTTTCAAAGAAATATAAAGGCATTTCTCTAGTTTGGTCTTAATCAATTAAGACACCCATAATTAATATCTTAATGGAAGTAATAATGAGCCTTAATTTTTTTAAAGTATGAAGTGGTTAGGTTAGTGGTATGTCAAAGTTTTTTTTTTTTTTTTTTTTTTCAAATGATTTTCCAAGGAAATGTAAAAGGTATTTTTTTGAAAAAAAAAAAAATTGGTGACTTTTTGAAGAGTAGAAATATGATTTTTTTTAATTACCTTGTTCATAGATTTCATTATTTGGTTATAAACATCTAAATTAAAGTAGATGAATATATAAATGCAAAATTATATATAACATTACAATTGCACAAGATGAAAATGTATAGATAATATTTTTTTTGCTTCTGATTCTTCATGAATCATTAAAGTTTTTTTTATAGAAAAATATAAATTAAAATAGATGAATATGTGAAGGTAAATTATATAAAAAGTTAAAACCACCCAAGATGAACGTTTAACCACTGGTAAGTATGTGTTCTTTGAAGGCTAAAAGTATGCTTGATTGCTTTAACTGGAGCTATATAACTATGCAAATATTGTTGCAAGTGGTTCCACCATTTGCAAATTATCAAGTTTAGTGGCCTTACAAAATAGGTATTTCATTTTGTAAAAAACTTTACATGAACTCCTCTTTTGTGACAACCTTTTTTTTTTTTTTGGCCGAAACAACTTAAGAATATTAAAACTTAAGTTACCACATGTATATGTGGTAGCTGTAAAACACGTTAGTGATATAAAAAATAGAAAGTTTTAAATATTTAAAAACCATTTTTAGTAAATTGTAATATAAAACATTTTTTTCTCAATATTTTATGTAACTTTTCCCATAAGATCAATATTGTTGGCATCCTTTAAAGATGATACATAATAAAACTTGAACGATGCTTAATGTCAACACTATCTTTATAAGCCAAGCCTCCAAGCCTAGGCCCCTTTTTTTTTTCAGTTTGGCTCAGGCATTTTGTCGAACACTTTGAGGGTGAAGGGTTGGCCTCTCTTCTCTTCTCATGCATGAAGAACTATCAAAGTCTATTGGTTTCCATTATTTATTTCAAGCATTCCAACATAAAAAATATATATCTTGTACAGGGATAAAAATTACAAAACAAAGAGTCTTTGTTTGTAGACTTCTCAACCTAGTCTAAAACAAAGACATCAAAAATAGATATCATAGAACATATAGGTGTTGCAACCAAAGAGATAGCCAAACTAATTCTCTGTGTGCATAATTATGTTGCCTGGCTAGATTTTAACTTGAGCATTTAGTCAAACACATATACTAATATCTATGTGCATAAGTAGCTACTTCCCCAAAGGGGATGGTAAAGTTGATCAAAATATCAATTATGGGTTTGAACTTTGAAGATAGCATGTAGGTATTTATATAATCTAATACACAATGATTATTTTCAGGGGAAAAAGTATAGGTTTCAAGAGTCTGTTCTTCCCAAATGAAGGCCTACGCACTAATTCAAATTCCTAAATAAAAACAAACCTAACCACAATACTAAAGAGTCCAAATTTATAAAAGTGGAATAAAAAACCTTACTGGTCTGATGGTGGTTGTGGCCCTCAAATTCTTATCAATATGTTTATTTTTCTCTCTACTTATAGCTTTGCCAGTACAAAAGATAATAATAGTGATAAAGAAGGGACAAAGAGAGCTGAAGAGGCGTAGAGGTTTAACCCACCAAATTGTTCAATATGTTTTTCAAGGGCAGAAACCATAATAAGTAAATAAAAACTAACAATAATAAAGGCAATGGCACAAACCATAACTGATAACTATTAGTAAATCAGTAGATTGAATAGCACGGATTGTGATGATGTTGAGGGCCTAAAAGATAAGAAACAAAATATCAGAGGAGACCGAGGTTGACCGGTCACAAATCCTCCGATGATGAAGTTAGCCTTTTCTTCTGAAACAAAGAATTCCCAACTTAAAGAGATGGTGTCTGGAAAGTACTTAACCTTCTTTTGTCGGAGATTCGTGCCCTTTTATAGGTTCAGGAAACGGTTATCCGTTGGATAACTTCCCCTATCTTCACGGAGTCCAGAGAGTACACCATCAAAACCACCATGGCGGTTATCTTTTCATACCACAACCGTTGCTAGGCTCGTCCTAAGCAATTCTGAATGGGAGATTGTTCAACAGTAGGAGAATCTCGTCCAGAGACCTCTATGGACGAAGGACGAGCAGCTAGTCTCCTTTTATCCCTTCTATGGACGACCTCTATGGACGAACATGGAGTTGGTTATTTTTAGACACCAGTAGTTGCCCCCTTGTCCGTGGGTCGTCTCTAGGATAAGTTTAAGGCTATTCTCATAATGTATATTTAATGCTAGCAACTAGGCGTGCCATGTGTCACAATCTCATTGATAAATTGACGCGTCTAGTTATTTTTTCGAGGAGTATGCCACATGTCGTATTTTGGTTGGTTGCGTCGTTTCAGATGCCTAAGCTTACAGCCTATAAATAGTAGAATTCCTCCAGTACCCTTCACATTTCTAAGATTTCCTTCCCTGAGCATCCTCATCTTAGCACCTCGTCTAGAAGTGTCCTCTTGTCCTTAGTTTCCTCGTCTAGATTCAGGTATTTCTTTAATTCTCGTCCTCAAATTTTAAGTTTTCTTAAAAATGTCTGAGATCGTTCTTTCCTCGTCTAGTAATAGTGTGGACAAGGCTATAGACAAGTATCATGACCCAAGTAGTTTTAATAGCTCTAATGATAGCAGTAATAGCAACAGTAGTAGTGGAGGAAACACCACGGACGAGTATGTGTCTGGTGTTCCTGGGGTTCCTTTAGAGGTTCTCCAAGGACTTAAGACGAGGACCGAGTCTGGATCCTAGGCTAGTACAAGTGCTCCCTTGTCCACAGTTCAGGACGAGGTTGAGGTAGTGTACAGTTGCACTATAGGAATAGATTCCAAAACCGATGATAGGAGATTAGATTTACTTAAGATGTGGTACCAAATCCCAAACAACCTTAAACCTAGGTTAGCAGTTTGTGGGGAGTGGTGCTGTCAGCCACATTTTGGGATAGGTATTTATGAAGCCTATCTATTAGGTGGACTTAGGTTATCTTTGAATGCTTTTGCTAGAGAATTACTTACCAAGTTAGGTATAGGTGTTTGTCAACTCAACTCCAATGCATGGAGGTTAATTGTCTCCATGCAAGTTTTGTGGAGGGAGGTATTTGAGGGGAACCGTCCTCTTACCGTGGACAAGTTCTTTTATTGTTATAAACCTTCCGAAATTAATCAATCCCTTGACTTTTATCAATTCACAGTCAGAGGGAAGGATTATAGGTTGATTAAGTCCATAGTTTCCTCGGATAGGAACTGGAAGACAGAGTTCTTCTTCGTCTCAGGTTTCTGGGCTGGACGCCCCCTCGAGGTTTCTCAAGACCCATTTCCTCCCTACACAGGAGAGTTAGGGAACCTTCGTCCTGAAGGTATGCTTATAGTTGTGACTTTGCTTTTCATTGTATTTATTCTTGTAGATGGCTATCTAATAATGTTCTCTTTATATATATATATATATATATATATATATATATATAGGTGCTAGACGATCTCACTTAGGCAGGTTTTACATTAAGCGAATTCAAAAAGTTTGTCTGTATACTGACAGGGCTTTCCATTCTTTGGTTAGTCTCCAATGTCTTGCCACCTGGGGTTTAGGTCCTAACCTGTCTATTGAAGCCCTTGCACACGAGCTCACCATCCGCAGACGTAAGCTTTTTTGGCCGTCTCTCCCTTTTTTTTTTTTTTTTAACATTTTTCTTTTCAAGAATAGCTACAATGAAGGAGAACAAAGGTAAGGCAGTTGGGCAGGAGATACCGCCTCAACCTCATCCATCAGTGGGTGACAAAAGAAAGAACTTGTCCCTAGAGGTTGACTTGGGGAACCTCCCAAGTAGGCACAGGGAGAAAAAACTTAAACACAAGTCGTCTAAGCCAAAGGACGTCCAGTCCACACCACCTATTCCTATCCATGAACCTGAGGACGTCTAGATCCTTGATTCAGAACCCAAGGAGTCTCCTATACAGGCCCCATCCACAATTAAGGCGCCTTCCTCGTCTCAGCCTTCCCATCAAGTATCTCAACACCTTATTGGGAATGAGGATCTAGCTTGGGAAAGATTTGGGATGGCTGTAACAGATGCGGACGTGACTGCTTGCTATAACATGTCTTTGAAAGACTTTGAGCATTCTGGGGTTCATGACCTTTTCAAAGTATGCGTGCTCTCTCTTTTTTCTTTTTTTTTTCTTTTTTCTTTTTTTTTTTTTTTTTTTGTCTCGTCCTTTTTGGCAAGGTAGATATATTTTTGTTTTAACAAAAACTTTGATTCAGGCTATGTCAAAGTTCATTGCTGCGTCCAGGCAAGCAACTAATCTAGACAAGACAGGGTCTTACTGGAGAGGAGGATCAAGGAAGTGAAGGATGAGAGTAAACGGTGGGCTGAGACAGCTGCTAAGGCCAATAAAGGGGCAAAGGAGCTGCAGAATCAAATTGAAGAGTTGAAGACTGATGTCGTGGAGAAGGACACTCATCTTGATCATTTACAAAAGAAGAACGACGAGTTAAGTGCTCTTCTCAAGAAAGCCAAGGAAGACGCAGTTGCAGATTTTAAGGCGTCCAAGCAATTTACAGACCTATTGGATACCAACTATGTAGCTGGGTTTGAAGACTTCAGGATGGATGCTGTGGAGAACTTCCCTGACATTGACTTCAGTTCTATCAAGCTCAATCTTAGTGGTGCTCCTACCAGCTCCCTCCTCTAGACAAGTTCAGAAGATGTCAACATAGAGGACGATGCTACAACCTAGCCACACCAGGACGACCAAAACACCGACACCCCTCCTGCCTGAAGACGACCTTTTAATACTTCAATCATCTTTGTATTCCTGTGCTTTTCTTAAATTTTTGTTTGGTCTTTGATCTTGGGACCTGTTATTGTAATTCAAGTACACTAATCTCGTCCATAGTTTTAAGACGAGTTATTAACAATAGGCTTTACTTTTCAAGGGTGTTTGGACGTTGGTCGTCCGCCCTTAAATAATTGTTTGACTTGTTTTTCTATTATAATATGGACGAAAGTTATTTGTGATGTTATCTTGTTTCAAATTTCTACTCATTCATAGAAGTAATTCCTTAAGAAATATTTGAATTTCAAGTATAACTCGTCTTGGTGAAATGGTGATTACCAGCGTTACTCGTCTTGAAACTTAGCTGGTTTCACCTTTAATGAAGATAAGACAACTTTGCCTTCGTCCATAAATTTGGATTACTTTAGAAAGCGTCTTAGTCAATAAGTCAAAACGCTTGCCTATGCATTTATTCGTCCATGTGTTGGACGTGCATTATGTTTTATCCCATCTGTTTTAGGGACAAACATTTTCTGGGCTTGCCGTTTTGCTCAAGGAAGGTTTTCTCTCGTCCATAATTGGACGAGCATGCCTTGCCCTTAAAGTTTATTGACGTTACATCTCCACGTCCAAAGAATTTTCTCATCTTGGGCTGTTCAGTCGTCTTGTGAACTAGTTTGTACAAAAAATAGCATAGAAACTAAGATTCACACAACATTATGTACATGTCATAAATATTGTTCACAAACGAGGCATATACTTAGAAGCAAATGCCTTCACAGAGTTTTATAAGTACAAACATATCCATAACTTTGTTTCATAATCACAACACACATAATAAATTAGCTGCATCATTAAACATAAGTAGAATATAAGTAGATAAACAAGCTCCAAGCTCGTCTATAGTAGCACTCGTCCAGACCAGCACTTCTACTGATAGTACCTCCTCAGGTACTCAGCATTCCAGGGATGCTCCAATTTTCTCCTGTCCAGGGCCTCCAAGTAGTAAGATCCTTGCCTTTTATAGTTGATAACTCTGTAAGGTCCTTCCCAATTAGGCCCCAGTTTTCCATGAGCCAGGTTCTTGGTTGCCAAAGAAACCTTTTTCAGGACGAGGTCTCCTATACTGAATCGCCTCGGCTTCACCATCGCATCATACCACTTAGCTATTAGGTTTTTATACCTTACCATCCTATGTTCCGTGTCTGCCCTGACCTCATCTATTAGATCGAGGTTTAAACGGAGTTGTTCCTCGTTATCCTTATCCTGATATCTCGTCACCCTGTGATTGGCCATGTGCACTTCTACATGTATGACCACTTTGCTTCCATAGGCCAGCTTAAAAGGATTTTCCCCCGTAGGGGTTCTCACTGTCGTTCTGTACGCCCATAGAACACCTGGTAGCTCATCTGGCCATACTCCCTTTACCCTCTCAAGCCGAGTCTTGATGATTTTTAATAAGGATCGGTTTGCAACTTCAGCCTGACCGTTTGCTTAGGGATGGGCGGGCGAGGAATAATGATTTTGAATCCCGAAATGTTCACAAAAGTCCTTGAAAAGTGCGTTGTTAAATTGTTGTCCATTGTCAGACACTAGGACTCTTGGCACCCTAAACCTGCATATAATGTTCTTCCAGACGAAGTTCTTGACATTTTGTTGTGTGTTACTTGCTAAAGGTTCTACCTCTATCCATTTGGTGAAATAGTGAATAACCACCACCAGAAATTTCATCTGCCTCGTCCCAAGTAGGAAGGGACCCAAGATATCTAGCCCTCATTATGCAAAAGGCCATGGGGCCATCATTGGGGTTAGATATTCTGGTGGTTGTTTGGGGACATTGCTGAATTGTTAGCATTGATCACAGACCTTGACATACGCCTTGGCATTTGCTTGCATGTTTGGCCAATAGTAGCCTACGCGGATGACCTTGTGGACAAGTGACCTGGCTCTGGAATGATTACCGCATGCTCCCTCATGAACCTCTCTTAATACATAATTGGCCTCATCCGGATCTAAACACCTCAAATAAGGCTGCGAAAAACCCCTTTTATATAGTATCTCGTTCATGAGGACATATCTGGCTGACCTGACTCTAAGCTTCCTAGCCTCGTCTTTTCCTTTTGGAAGCGCTCCGTCTTTCAAGTATGATATTATTGGAGTCATCCAATTGCCCTCCCCTTCTACCTAATACACTTCTGGAAAGTCTATGCTGGGGAGGTATTGAATTTCATCAAACTCGTCCACTACTTCACTTGCTGAGGCTTCTTTTGCTAAAGCATCTGCTTCCATGTTTTCTTCTCTGGGGATCTGAAAGAATTCAATTTCCTTGAACTTCTTTACCAAGCATACCACTTTACTAAGGTACTTATTCATCGTTCTTCTTTGGCTTCACATGTCTCATTTACTTGGCCTATGACTAACTGAGAGTCTCCCAAGACAAGGACTGATCCTGCTTCTATAGATCTGGCTAGTTCCAATCCTTTAACAAGGGCTTCATACTCAGCTTCATTGTTAGTTTTTGATATTGCAGACGAACATTGTGCATCAATTTATCTCCTTCCGGGGATAATAAAACAACTCCTATTCCTCCTGCATGTTGTGTAGATGATCCATCTACATGGACAACCCATTTCTTTCTATTCTCCTCTTCACTTAAGTCTTCGTAACTCAGAGTGAACTCTGCAATGAAATTTGCAAGGGCTTGAGCCTTTATTGCATACCTTAGTTAATATCTGATGTCAAATTCACTCAATTTCTTGGAAGGCTTTTTGACACTCTTCCGTCCACTCAAATGCTTTTTTAAGTACCTTAAAAAATGGCAAACATTTATTAGTAGCTTTAGAGACAAACTTGTTCAGGACAGCAACTCGTCCGGTAAGAGACTAGACTTCTTTGATATTCCTTGGAGGTTCCATGTTCAGTATTGCCTGGATCTTGTCTGGGTTTGCCTCAATCCTTCTATGCAATACCATGAACCCTAAGAATTTCCCAGATGACACTCCGAAGGCACACTTGCTGGGGTTCAACCGCATATTATACTGCTTGAGTATGTCGAATGTTTCCTGCAGGTTGTCCAGATGCTTTTCCTTATCCTGACTCTTCACCAGCATGTCATCTACATAGACTTCTACATTTCGCCCAATTTGTGGACGAAACATGTGGTTAACCAACCTCTGATAAGTTGCCACAGCGTTCTTTAAACCAAAGGGCATCACCTTATAACAGAATAAGCCTTGGCTTGTGACAAAGGATGTCTTTTCTTGGTCTGCGTCGTTCATCCTTATCTGATTGTATCCATAAAAAGCGTCCATAAAACTAAGCAGCTTATGTCCCGCAGTGGAGTCTACCAACTGGTCAATGCGAGGCAATGGATAGCTATCCTTGGGGCAAACCTTATTCAAATCGGTAAAGTCTACACACATTCTCCACTTACCGTTTGCCTTCTTGACCATTACTACATTGGCCAGCCAGTTTGGATAATAAACTTCTCGAATGAACTTCTCTGCGGTCAACTTCTGTGCTTCTTCCTTAATAGCATTATCTCTCTCAGGAGCAAACACCCTTTTCTTCTGTCGTACTGGTTTAGAGGAAGGATATACATTCAAACAGTGGGTAATGACACCAGGGTCTATACCCGGCATGTCCTCATGACTCCAAGCAAATACATCAATACTTTTCCTCAAGAAACAAATGAGGTCCTTTTTTATCCTCCCTTCTAAATCTGCTCCAACCCTGGTGGACCTCTCAGGGTTTTTCTCGTCTAAAGAAACATCTTACAATACTTCAATGGGCTCAACCATCATTCTATTTTCTTCAATATTCATCGTTTGAACTTGCTCGTCCATAGCCAACATGGCCAGGTAGCACTCTCTCGCTACCAGCTGATCTCCCTGAACCTATCCTACTCCATGCTCCGTTGGAAATTTGACTGATAAATGATAAGTAGATGTAACTGCTTTCCAACTATTTAAAGTTGGTCTTCCAATTATGGCATTATAGGAGGATGAACAATCTACTACCAAGAAATTCACGTCCTTGCTTACCTGTTGTGGGTATGCCCCCACTACAACAGGTAGTGTGACAGTGCCTACAGGCTGCACCTTCATTCCACTGAATCCTACCAAGGGTGTATTTACTGGATGAAGTTGATCTCGTCCAAGCCTTATCTGTTGAAAGACAGGGTAATATAAAATATCTGCTGAACTTCCGTTGTCCACCAACACCCTTCTTGTAGTATAATCGGCAATTAGCAAAATAATCACAATAGCATCATCATGGGGGTGGTGAACTCTTTCGGCGTCCACGTCCGTGAATGTGATTGCTTGCTCATCTGTGGTCATCGTTCTTGGAGATCGTCCAGAGAGTTGAACATTCTGCACCACTTTCAGATATGACTTCTTGGACTTGGATGACTGACCAGTTAAGCTTCCTTCTATAATAACTCTGATCTCTCCAAGCGGGAGGCATGATGTCTCTTCTACCTTCTTTCATTTCCTCATCTTTATGCTCTCATCCAAGGAAATTTCTCAACTTCCCCTGCCTTATAAGATTTTCAATCTGCTATTTTAAATTGTAGCATTCATCCGTGTCGTGCCCATGGTTTCTATGGAAGCGACAATACTTGTTCCTATTGCGCTTATTGGGATCTCCCTTCATTTTCTCTGGCCATTTCAAGGAAGGATCGTCCTTAATCTGCATAAGGACCTGTTCAAGTGGAGTGTTCTGTGGTGTATATTGTTGACTCCATGCTGAAGGACCAGCCCTCTTACCATCTCGGTCCTTTTTATCTTAAGTGTGTCCCTTTTTTGGTCGAGGGACTTGCTCTGAGTGGCGTGGGGGGTTTGCATCCATTCTTTCAGCTCTCTTCCTCTTCTTAGCTATGATCGCGTCTTCTGCATTCATAAAGTTCTGGGCTAAATGGACGAGTTCAGCCATGAATTGGGGCTCCTTCTCATAAAGCTTGTGGATGAATAAATATGAATTAACCTCGTTGTGAAAAGCCACCAAAAATAACTTATCATCCACCTCATCCACCGTCAAGGCTTCTCTGTTGAAACAAGTGATAAAGGATCGCAGGCTTTCATTCTTCCCCTGTTCTATTGTCAACAGGATGGACGAAGAACGCTTGTGTCTCTGTCCCCCAATGAAATTATTCACAAACAACTTACTTAACTCTTCGAAAGAATTTACCGAATTTGGGAGTATTTTACTAAACCACACCCATGCCGGACCTTTAAGGGTGGTAGGGAAGGCTCTACACATAATTTCGTCGGGGACCCCCTGAAGGTGCATCGTAGTCTTAAAGGTAGCAATGTGATCAAATGGGTCACGCGCCCCATCGTACGAATCCAAAGAAGGCATCTTAAATTTTGGAGGCAAGGGGTGACCATTGATGGGAGCTGTGAAAGGGGAGTCTGTACGATGAAGTAGATCCTCTACAAGATTCATTCTTCTCATGTTTTCCCTCATCTCATCCATAACCTTCCTCATCTGGTCAATCTCTCTCTCCAAGTCTGGCACCCTTCTTGATGTGGTGCCCCTTGATTGACTTTCAGGTATATCGCTTTTTTCATCCCCATGGTTCTGGTCTTGTTCTTCCCCATATGCTTCATATCGTTGCCTCCTAAGATGAATCTCCCTTATCAACTCTTGGTTTTGGCGAGTTAACTCTGCCATAGCGGCTGCCATAGATTGCACATGAACAGAGGATAGTTGCATAGCAGGTGTAGATTGGCGATCACGATGGGGATGGCTAGAAGCATCCCTGCTTTCTTGATGACCTAGGCTGGTAGCCTCCGATCTAGTCCGAACCATTGCAATCTTTTTGTCTGAGAAAGGAATTGTAAAACTTAGTTTCACAAATCAATTTCCCACAGACAGCGCCAACTGATAACTATTAGTAAATCAGTAGATTGAATAGCACGGATTGTGATGATGTTGAAGGCCTGAAAGATAAGAAACAAAAGATTAGAGGAGACCGGGGTTAACCGATCACAAATCATCCGATGATGAAGTTAGCCTTTTCTTCTGAAACAAAGAATTCCCAACTTAAAGAGATGGTGTCTAGAAAGTACTTAACCTTCTTTTGTCGGAGATTCGTGCCCTTTTATAGGTTCAGGAAACGGTTATCCGTTGGATAACTTCCCCTATCTTCACGGAGTCTGGAGAGTACACCATCAAAACCGCCATGGCGGTTATCTTTTCATATCACAACCGTTGTTGGGCTCATCCTAAGCAATTCTGAATGGGAGATTGTTCAACAGTAGGAGAATCTCGTCCAGAGACCTCTATGGACGAAGGATGAGCAGCTAGTCTCCTTTTATCCCTTCTATGGACGACCTCTATGGACGAATATGGAGTTGGTTATTTTTAGACACCATCAATAACATTTAGGCATTAGCGGCTTTGTCAATTTGATCCAACCCTTGCACCAGATCCAACAACCCATTCCACCAAATCATATAACACCGACAATTTCATTGCCTCTATAGTCTCAAATTCTGAGGAAAAATAAAACTACATTTGATGAAACTAAATCATAAACAATCAAATGCATATTATATAAAAATAATCAAATGAAAATAGAGTTTGAAAAGAAAACTCTAAATTATGTATTACCTTTCCCAAAAATACCCATTGCAAAGGACAAAAGCCTCTTTCTACACCCACCTCTTAGCTTAGTCTAGTAAGAGAGAATTAGATAAAATTTGCTTTCGAAGATTGAAACATGGCTCAATAACTTGAATCGAAACACTAAAACAAAACTTTGCATTATAGATGATAGAAGATTAAATTAAAACATAGTTAACAATTATTGGATATGAAAGTTGTTATTGTACTAATTTAATGTATTAGGATTATTTAAAAAAAATAATCGATTAGAGTAAAATAACAACTTAAATTACAAAATTAAATCACATCAACCAAAAGTAGAGTTCTAAAGAATACAAAAAATTATCAACTTAAAGTAGAGATGCAAGAAAAATAAATAAAATCAACCAAAAAATGAAGAGAGAGAGAGAGAGAGAGAGAGAGAGAGAGAGAAATAATCTTTTTTGTGAGGGATAGCTATACAAATAATGGAAGAGAGAATGTCAAATTTATAGTAAAGGGGTGTGAATAAGAAGAGACAAAATAAGGGATGATGAAGGGAAAGATGAAGAGTGATATTAAAGTAGAGGATAGTGGAGAGATAAAAAGGTAAGGAAAGGAAAAATGTTGGAGAAAGTGTAAATATTAGAGAAAGTGTAAATATTAAAAAAATGAGTAGATGTTAAAAAAAATTTGAAAGAAATAGGATAATGACGTGAACGTTGATGTGGCTCAACTGAAGAATAACAACAATAAATGTTATACTTCAGCTTTTAAATATACTAGACACAGACCCACACGATGCATGGGAATATATATAAAAGGGTGTAATATATAAAAAGTAACACTTACTTCAAGTATTGTTAATTTTTTAAAAATATTTCTACAAGTATTTTTTATTTTTTTATCTCTACAAATATATCATTCTATTATTTTTTGTGTGTTTGATTAATATTTCTTTAAAGTGAACCATATCTTTCTAATTTTTGTTATAGTGTGTTATATTAACCTAATATACAACTAAAATTTATAAGTTTCAAATCTCTTAAAGAATAAGGAGATATCATGTAATCAAAACTCATCATAAAATTTCAAAGTTATCTTAACCAAAATTAAAATGAAACCAACAAAATAAAGGATTGACTTTATCATAATTTATTGTTCAAATAATTGGTAGGCATATTCAAATTCATAACCATGTAGATTGTGTTTTGATATAAACTCAAATTCCTATTTCCAAAAAAAAAAAAAACCAAGTATTAAACTAAACCAAAATTCAACCAAAGCTATAAAAGGGAGAGAGAAGACTTTGTAATGAAAAATTATAAAATTAACAAAAAAAAAAAAAGACAATCCTGAAACACATTAAATATATATATATATATATATTATATATCAATCTTAATTAGAGTTATAAAAAAGAGCAAAAATTCATCGAGAGAGAGAGAGAGTACTCACAGTTTTTGTGTGGTAAAAATATGGATTGAATGGGAGAAATGATATTAAATTTATACAAATAAATTAGGAAGAAGAAGAGTCAAGTTATAAAAAAGAGAAAAGCAAATGATGAAGTAAGTGTAACAGTGAAGTAGAGAGTAGTAGGGGAGGTAAAGAGGTAAAGACTAAAAGAGGGAAGAGAAAAGTTGGAGGAAGTGTAACCGTAAACGTGTACAAATAAAATGGGAAGAAGAAGAGTCAAGTTATGAAAAATAATGAAGGAAGTGTAACGGTGAAGTAGAGAGTAGTGGGGGATGTAAAGAGACAAAGAGGAAAAGGAAAGGTTGAAGAAAGTTACAGGTGTGGACTAATAGGGAGAAGAAGAGGTTTTTGTTTTTGTTTTTTGTAGATAGTAGTGAGAAGAAAAGTTTGAAAAATAAAATAAGAGATAAAAAAAATAAGTGGATGACGTGGCTCAATGATTGAGTAGCAAAATGTATTGTGTGTGTGTGTGTGTGTGTGTATACACACACATACATATATAAGGAATAGGATGGAAAGAAAATGACACTCAATGTTGAAAGAAGCTTTCAATATGGACAATAAACAATTAAAATTTGGGGATAAAACACTTTTTTGTCCTTACATTTTCACACGATTCTTATTTTGGTCCCTAACTTTTTTTTTCCACCGCTTTTAGTCCCTAAAATCAAAAAAGCAATCTTGTTTTTGTCCCTACCGTCAGTGCCCTAACGGCAAAATCCTAGGTGGTAGACGAAATAGCCTATTAGCTGACATGGCGCTGATGTAGCACTGATGTGGCGATTAAAATATTATTAAAAAAATATTATTTGACATTTTTATATGCCGCGTCAGCATTTTAATTTTTTTTAAAAGCCACGTCAGAAAATTTAAACTAAAATAAAAAAAATTAAAAAATAAAACTTAAATCTAATTAAAAAACGGTTAAAAAAAAATCTAATTAAAAATCAAACACAAACACAAAAATAAGCTGGAGCTTCCCAAATCTCAGATCAAATCAAATTCTCTTCTCCTCTCTCTCTCTTTACACTCTTACCCTCAGTAAATCCCCAAATTCACAACCCTAAACCCCTAAACCAAAACAAACAAAGAAGAAGAAGAAGAAGAAGAAGAATGTTGAGCAGCACTGCAGCAGCAGCAATCAAAACCAAAACCAAAGATCCTCTACAACAATGCCACATCGTCCTCCACTCCCTCGCCTACCTCCCACGTGCCGCCCAACACCGCCTCCGCCCTTACCAACTCATCCTTTGCCTTGGCTCCGTCGACTCCACCCTCGTCGCCGACCTCGGTCTCCGCCACCTCCACGTGGATGCCTCGAGAGCAGAAGAGATCACCAATACGGTTATGGCTCTCTTCCTTGGGTTGTTGAGAAGGACTCATCTGCTCTCGCAACATGCTCTCTCTGCCGCAGGTTGGCTTGGGTCCGTTCAGCTGCTTTGAAAAGGAATGCGACGGTGTCGTGGCTTGGTTTTGGGGATTATTGGTAGATCTACTTCAACTAGGTCTTTGGCTACGAGAAGCTTAGCCTTCAAGATCAACGTGCTCTATTTTGATGTTTACAGGGTTTTTTTTTTTTTATTCAAATTTCCTATTATTCACTTCTCTTTTTCACTGTGATTTGTCTATGATTTTTGTGAGAGTTGGATTTGAGCACATTGTTGCATATTTTTTTGGATTTCATGATTAGCATTTGAGTACTGAAGTGATGTGTGGGTATGAGTGAGTACATTTTGTTCGAGAGGATGTGGAGTTTTTGATTTTATGGGTTTTTTGTGTGTTTGTTTCCCAAGAAAATTTCTGAGTTTATGGGTTTGCTAGAGATTGGGTTAGTTATTGTGTTTATGGGTTTGTTTCTTGGATTTATTTTTTGTTTTTTTGGATTTGATGGAGACTGGGTTTGGTTGCTAGATCTGGATTTGGATTTGAGGTTAGCTAGAGATTAGTTTGGTTGCTTCTTGGATTTGGGAAGAACATGAAGAAAATTTCCTGTTAGTATTTAATTTAATTTTTTCTTCTTGTTTTTGATTGTGTTCTTCTGATATGGGTTTGAGTTCTTGGTTGCTGGGTTTGGTCTATGAAGAACACGAAGAACAAGTTGAAGAATAGGAAGAACAAGTTGAAGAACATGAATATTAAGAAAATAAAATTTTAAATTAATTAGATTTAAGGTTTTTCTTTAAATTTAATTTTTTTTAAAAATTTTTTGACGTGGCTTTAAAAAAAATTAAAATGTTGACGTGGCATATAAAAATGCCAAATAATATTTTTTAATAATATTTTAATCACCACATCAATGCTACATTAGCGCCACGTCAGCTAATAAGCTATTCCGTCTGCCACCTAGGATTTTGCCGTTAGGGCACTGACGGTAAAGACAAAAACGAGATTGCTTTTTTGATTTTAGGGACTAAAAGCGGTGAAAAAAAAAGTTAGGAACCAAAGTGAGAATCGTGTAAAAATGTAGGGACGAAAAAGGGTTTTATCCCTAAAATTTATGATGATGTGTGGTGCATTACATTTGGCCACAAGAATTAATTTTGCAATAGACAATCAATAAAGATGGAAAACCAAAAAAATAAAATAAAATAGTGATGTGGTCGCTGATATGGCACAACAGGAGCATAGCAATAATAAATGCTACGCTTCAACTTTTAGATATATATAAATATAGATATGGATATAGATTATTATTATGCAAAACTTTTTTTAAAAACTTTTTTGCAATATACTACTACTAGGACTAGGATAGAATTGGTTTCACCATTTCAAATTCGGAAAGGATAAACTCTACAACAATTTCTTAACCCTCACTCTATATATATCGCTCCCCAATAACAACATGTTGTTATTTCACAGTTTCGCTTTTCTAGTTTTCTCATTCTTCAAGTTGATTAGTCTCTCTTTATTAGTATTCTTCAACAACATGTCTAGTAGTACTACTGAAGCACAATCCAATGGCAAGAACTAACATGCATCGATGCAACAATTGTTACCACCATCAGATTTGCAAGTTTACGTGCCTCTCATTGGTCTAAATTCACAGGAAGAAGAGGTTGTTTTTGAATTTCTTGTATCCTCGTCTTCAAGACTCTCTAACTTCGTGTTTCACATTACTACAGAAGAGTCACACACCATGACAAAGATGGAGACAGAGACAACAATAACACTCATTGAAACTGTTGAAGCATTCAGTGAAGATGAAGCTGAAATCTCAAGTAACAAAAGCAGGGGCTGTCAAGAACTAAAGGCAGATGAAAACGGCAGTGTTTTGATTAAAAAGAAGAAGAGCAGATTGAAGAAACGGTGTCGTTAGACTAAATGTACAGCTGTCAATCTTTTGTTTGTGTTGATGTAAATAGCTTACACATGTAGGACTCAGATTAACTAGTTTGTTTTGATGGTTAGTTAGTTATTTTATTTGCTCTGCTACGTGTATATAAAGAAGGGAATAGTTGTATTTGCTGTGAGCTTCTAGATATTTCTCAGATCAATAAATTCCCATTTCTATTTAGAAAAGCTCTCTCCTTTTTTACATGGTATCAGAGCTTCCAAAGCTCATCAATGGCGTCCAACATTGCTGCAGATTCTGAAACACCACCAATAGATCCTTTGCTTTCAACGAATCCTTCAATTGCTACAGATCACAGATCAAATTCGACTCCTTCAATGGATGATCAAAATACCAATCCTTCAAGCCCTTACTACCTTCCACCTTCTGACAATTCTGTGGTTCTTGTTTCACAACCACTCACTGGTCCTGAGAATTACCTGAGTTGGTCAAGAGCTGTGTTTCTCTCTTTGAGTGGTAGGAACAAATTTGGCTTTCTCAATGGCCAAATCTCCATGCCCGATCCATCTTCATCTCTGTACAATACTTGGTACAGATCAAACACCACGATTCTCTCTTGGCTAGTGAATTCGTTGAGCAAAGAGCTTCAATCTAGTGTGATGTACATTCACACTGCGAGGGATTTATGGATCGACATGCATGACAGGTTCTCTCAGCCAAATGCTCCAAGATTCTTTGAAGTTCAGAAAGAAATTTCGAAGCTATCACAAGGTCAGATCTCGGTGACTTATTATTTTACAAGATTCAAGATTTTGTGGGATGAACTTGTGAATTATCAAGCATTTCCTACCTGCACTTGCACTTGCACTTGTGGTTCTAAAAAATCTCAGTTAGATGCACAGAAAAAGGATCAAGTTTTTCGTTTTCTCATGGGGCTTAATGATAGCTATGCTAATGTTAGAAGTCAAATTCTGATAACTGAGCCTCTCCCTGGCATCAATAAAGTTTACTCCTTGATTTTGCAAGAAGAGAAACGTAGGCAGATTGGACAAGCAGATATGGTCCTTGAACCAACTGCTTTGTATGCTAATAATAGCTCAAATGCCAAGGGTTATCAAGGACAAACCTATCATGGTGGGAATCAGCAAGGGCATCAATGTAGTAATCATGGAGGATATGGTGGAAAAGGAGGGAATTCAAAGAAAGAAAGACCTATCTGTGCTTATTGTGGAGTTGTTGGCCATATTGCAGATAAATGTTACAAGCTGCATGGTTATCCCCCAGGTTATAAGCCTAAAGGGAAATCTTCTGCCAATCAGGTTTCTAGTGCAGGAAATTTTGGAAATTTCTCTCCCAATCTTGGTAGTTTTGGGAATTTTGCTTCTCAGCCATTATCTGGTTTTCCTAATCAAGTTGAGATGATGAATTGTTCACCACAGATGATTGGTTACTCAACACAGCATTCTGGTACACAGCCACAGTCTCAATTCAATGTGCCTCAATGTCCAATCACTCAATCTCAGTGTGAGCAATTGCTGTCCTTCCTTACTTCTCAGTCTCTTAAGGAAGCTTCTAATCATCAAGTTGCTCCTGCTCATCAAGCAGCTTCAGTCCTATCACCACTTGCAAATGTTGCTGCCAGTTCTAGTGCTTCTTTGCCACCTCATTTCATCAATAACTTCTCAGGTAATCCCTTTTGGTTACCACCAAATCTATCTCATTCTATATTTTCAGCCCAATATGTAGATAGACAAGCATATAAACCCCAAGACTGGATCATAGACACTGGTGCCACTGATCATATGGTGCACTCAATCTCTTGTTTAACCACCATTACATCCATTATAAACACCTATGTCTATCTGCCTAATGGAGAAAGGGCTTTAGTATCACACATTGGCACAGTTCACATTTCAGAAACTTTGGTGCTTTATGGAGTTTTATGTGTCCCTTCTTTTACTTTTAACCTCATTTCAGTTAGTCAGCTTACTAAAACTTTGTTTTGTTGTCTTGTTTTTCTTGGTTCTTTTTGCTTTATCCAGGACCTAGTTCATTGGAACATGATTGGACTGGGTAAAGCAACAAGAGGTCTATATCTGCTGCAACACAATTCTTTTCCATCATCATCTGTGCTTGCTGTTAGTTCACCTGCTCCTTCTCAAACTTCTGCTGCAGATTTTACTACTGTAACTTCTGACTTGTGGCATTTTCGTTTAGGACATCCTTCTCATGCCAAGTTGTCTTTGTTTACAGTATCTGGTTTGACAGTAAATAAGTCACATTGTTGTGACATTTGTCATCTTCCTAAACAAAAGAGATTGTCTTTTCCTTCTAGTACTCACGTTTCAAATGCTATCTTTGATTTGATTCATTGTGATCTCTGGGGTCCCTTTTCTATTCCTACTATTGATGGATATAAATTTTTCCTTACCATTGTGGATGATTACTCTAGGTGTACTTGGGTTTATTTACTTAAATCCAAGGCAGAAACACAAGCCTTAATTCAGCAGTTTTCAATCATGGTTGAAACTCAATTTGGTGCAAAAATCAAATGTCTTAGAAGTGACAATGGCACAGAATTTTTTATGAAAGATTTTTTCAAAACTAAAGGCATACTACATCAATTAAGTTGTGTTGATACTCCTCAACAAAATGCCATTGTTGAAAGGAAGCATCAACACATTTTAAATGTTGCTAGAGCCTTAAGATTTCAATCTTCTGTTCCTTTAGAGCTGTGGGGTGACTGTGTTCTTACAGCAACCCATCTCATTAACAGATTACCTTCAAAACATTTAGGGAACAAAACTCCTTATGAGATGCTCTTCAAGTAACCTCCTTCATATAATCATCTTACAACTTTTGGTTGCTTGTGCTATATTTCTACACTTGCTCATAATAGACATAAGTTTGCACCAAGGGCTAAAAAGTGTGTCTTTCTAGGTTATCCCACTGGTGTTAAGGGTTACAAGGTTTTAGACTTGGACACTAAAACCATTTCTGTTTCCAGAGACATCATCTTTTATGAATCAATTTTTCCCTTTGCTACTCTACCACATTCTGCTACTCTTTCCTCAGATGCTTTTCTTGATAGTTTTGTTGTCCCTCATTGTGTACCTGATAGTTTCCCAAGTTTTATTCCCTCACATTCTGTTCCTTTGCAAAATACCATTGACACTTCAATTGTTTCTGGGGATGCTTGTGATTCTGCAGCTGCTAATAATTCTGCAGATATTACAAACACTGCAGATTTTCATTCTGTAGAACAATTCTCTGTTCCAGATTCTCCTCTTGCACATGATACTTCTGTATTGCCTTCTATTTCTGAAATTGGTATTGCTCCTTTAGTTGTTGCTAGGTCTTCTTCACCTTTAGGCATCATGAAATCCACTAGACCACATAAACCACCCTCTTATCTTCAAGATTATTCTTGTAAGGCAGTAGGTTCTAAGCCATTACCTGGTCAACCTTATGACATTTTTGCTTGCCTCACTTACTCTAACCTAAGCAAATCCTATAAGCAATTTGTCATGGCCATAGATTCCACTTCCCCAGACCCTACCTCTTTTCTTGAAGCAGTTCAATCTCCTGAATGGAGAGCTGCTATGGATAAAGAAATTGAGGCACTTGAGCTTACCAATACTTGGACTTTGACCACTCTACCACCTGGCAAAATTCCAATTAGATGTAAGTGGGTTTATAGAACAAAGTATAAGTCAGATGGCACAATTGAAAGGCATAAAGCCAGGTTGGTAGCTAAGGGGTACACCCAACGGGAAGGGCTTGATTATACTGATACCTTTTCCCCTGTAGCAAAATCAATTTCTGTGAGAATGGTGTTGTCTTTGGCTGCTGTGAAAGGGTGGTTCCTCCATCAAATGGATGTGAACAATGCGTTTTTGCATGGTGATTTGGATGAAGAAGTATATATGAGTCTCCCCCCTGGTTTTCATAGCAAAGGGGAGTGTGTTTTTGGTTCTAGAGGTTCTGGAACACTGGTTTGCAAGCTTAACAAAAGTCTTTATGGACTTAAGCAAGCATCACGGCAGTGGTTTGCTAAGTTCTCTTATACCATCCTGAATTTTGGCTTTATCCAATCAAAGGCAGATTACTCTCTCTTTACTCATACTAAAGGCTCATCATTTACTGTTTTGCTGGTGTATGTAGACGATATTCTGCTTACAGGGAATGATCCTAAGTGCATTCATGAATTAAAAGCTTTGCTTGATGCTAAGTTTGGACTAAAAGACTTAGGTTCTCTAAAGTATTTCTTAGGACTTGAAGTTGCAAGGAGTGAAAAGGGAATCAGTCTAAACCAAAGAAAGTATGCTTTGGAAATTCTACATGATACAGGCCATTTGGGGTCTAAACCAGTTAAAACACCTATAGAGCAAAACCTGCATCTGTCAAAAGATCAAGGAAAGCTACTGCCAGATGCAAATCAGTATAGAAGGTTAATAGGGAGATTATTATATCTCACCTTAACCAGACCTGACATAACATACGCTGTACACAGATTGAGTCAATTTCTGGCTGAACCAAGAGAACCTCACATGCTTGCAATCAACAGAATTCTTCAATACATAAAAGGGACACCTGGTAGAGGTTTGTTCTTTGCTAGCAATTCAGATTTACAAGTAAAAGCATTCTGCGATGCAGATTGGGCAGGCTGCCCTGATACAAGGAAGTCTTTGACAGGCTATAGTGTTTTTCTAGGTGATTCTCTAATTTCTTGGAGGTCTAAGAAACAAAGTACTGTCTCTAGATCTTCAGCTGAGGCAGAGTATAGAGCAATGGCTACCACAACATGTGAGATTGTTTGGGTTCTACAGTTGCTAAGGGATTTGAGAGTTGATCATCCTAAGAGTGCTCAATTGTTTTGTGATAATCAAGCTGCATTGCATATTGCAGCCAATCCTGTTTTCCATGAGAGAACCAAACATATTGAGGTAGATTGTCATCTTGTCAGAGACAAAATAACAGAGGGTGTGATCAAAGCTTTCCATGTGTTGAGCCAATTTCAAATTGCAGACATTTTCACAAAGGCATTGGGGCTTCCAGCCTTTTCAAGGTTGGTGAATTGCTTGGGGTTGATTGACATTTATTCATCAAGTCTCATGCCTACTGAAAGTCAAGTCTGTGAACTTACAGTTCAAGACTTGAAGGGGAGTGTTGAAGCATTCAGTGAAGATGAAGCTGAAATCTCAAGTAACAAAAGCAGGGGCTGTCAAGAACTAAAGGCAGATGAAAACGGCAGTGTTTTGATTAAAAAGAAGAAAAGCAGATTGAAGAAACGGTGTCGTTAGACTAAATGTACAGCTGTCAATCTTTTGTTTGTGTTGATGTAAATAGCTTACACGTGTAGGACTCAGATTAACTAGTTTGTTTTGATGGTTAGTTAGTTATTTTATTTGCTCTGCTACGTGTATATAAAGAAGGGAACAGTTGTATTTGCTGTGAGCTTCTAGATATTTCTCAGATCAATAAATTCCCATTTCTATTTAGAAAAGCTCTCTCCTTTTTTACAGAAACCATGTCAGACAATGCTGTCGGGGAAGAACAAGAATAATATGATGCTGGTTGGTTGGATTACATGGATGATGAAGATTATGATGATGGTGATTATTGTAGGAAAATAAGGCTAAACGAACAAGTTTGATTCAACAATACAAACCCTAAAAAATTAGCAATGACAAAAATAAATAAATAAAGTTAGAAAGATCTCACAAACTATAGAATCACGCAAAATGTGTTGTCTTTAAAGGTTGATTCATGCCACCCAGAGTAGAACTCGATGTAAATGGCTCTCTTGACCGAACAACCCCCCAAGTTTAGACAATGGTGATTTTTTCAAGTTGATCACACACTCAAGCAAGAAGAACTAAGAACAACCTTAATTTGCCTTTCCTTAAAACTAAAAATTGATGCTGAAATTTTCAGTGGAGATGAGCAGAAAAAAGAGAGCAAAACATAGGGGAAGAGGCGGTTGTGTAGTTGAAAAAAACTGAAGAGAATAAAGAGGGGAATAGAGGGTTTTATAAACCAACTAATGCGAGGGCTTGTGGGCTGCAACGGTCACTGTGCATGCCAATGGGCAGCACATTAAATGCTCCGACGGGTTGCTTGTTTAATGCCCAATGGGTAGAACCAAATTGAGCTAAAAGAAAAAGAAAGGGAAAAGGAATGAGGCCCAAGAGAGATAGAGACAAGCTTAAGTCCAACCCAAGCCCAACTCTAACCCTTATTCCATTATCTTTCAAGCTATCACTTAAGTGGTGCTATGGTTTATAAACATACATGAGAACTCATCTCTAACCAATGTGAGACACAAGCACAGTTGAAGAGTTTGAAACACATATACTCCAACAATTCCCCACATGTTACAAACACTAAACTAGGAAAGACAATAAACTCAAGAAGGCGTGCATCAATATGGTGCCATAAGGTTTTAACTATACTTAAGATAAATAAGTAGGAACTACTAGACAATGGTAGAGTTAGACTCTTTTAACCAAGCTATTAGATAACCAAAGTTACCACTTACATACCTTTCTTTACCAAGGTTGTTCCATAAGTGGGTTGGCGCCATATACAAGCCATGTGCCACTGGGATTCATGAGAGTTTTAGAGACCTACCCAAGTCTCATAGGAAGTGGCACAACTTCCACTCCCATATAGGTGGCATCCATCAAGAGTGTGTGCAGTACACCTCATCCCAACAGGTAGTGACTATGGATCCATTAAGAGCTAGAGATCAACCTCAAACAATTTGCAACTTAGCACTATCTCACACCATAGGGATAGACTCATCATTAATATCCTCAATGAGATAGCAAAACACATAAAAACTGACAGTCCCCATATGGACCACAAATGACCTCTACCCATGTAACCCCTTGCGTGGAATCACCCATCATAGAGGTTGGGCATTGGCCATAGTGTCACAATTTGGGTATCAATCCTATCCCCTCGATGTCTCACTCACCAGCCTTCTTGCAAGTGGCTTGGTCAAAGGATCGGCTAAATTTCTTTTTGACCTTACAAAGTCCAAGGACATTACACCATTATCAATGAGTTTCCTCACAATATTGTGCCTCAATCGGACATGTCGACTTTTCCCATTATAGATTTTGCTCTTAGCACATGCCATGGCAACCTAGCAATCACAATGTATGCAAATAGAGGCAATAGAGTTAGTATACAATGGTATATCAATTAATAAACTCCTAAGCCACTCGGCTTCGGACCCAACCTTCTCTAAAGCTATTAACTTTGATTCCATGGTGGATCTCGCTATGCAAGTCTGCTTGGATGATTTCTAAGAGACAGCCCCTCCAACTAGTGTGAACACATATCCACTAGTGGGCTTTACCTCATTTATATCGGAGATCCAAATTAGCATTATCCTTCTAATATAGCAGGATAACCACAATATGACAAACCATAATCAAAAGTACCCTTTAAATATCTTAACAATCTTGATATTGCATCCCAATGTTCAATACTAGGATTATGAGTATATCTACTCAATCTACTAACAACATATGCAATATCAGGGTGAGTACAGTTTGTCAAAAACATCAAACTACCAATGATTTGTCCATATTTATTTTGTGAAACACTATCACCACGATTTTTAAACAAGTGCACCTTTAAGTCAAAAGGAGTAGACATAGGTGACATATCAAAGTGTTCAAACTTTTTAAGAATTTTCTCTACATAGTGAGATTGTGATAGTGTAATGCAATCATTATCCCTAAGGATCTTGATGCCCAAGATCATATTTGCCTCACCCAAATCTTTCATATCAAAATTAGAGACAAGAAAGTGTTTAGCATCATGCACAATATCAAGGCTAGTTCCAAATATAAGCAAGTCATCAACATATAAACATATAATAACACCTTCATTATTAATAAACTTGTTATATATGCATTTATCGGCACTATTGATCACATACCCATGTGTAAGCATAACATTATCAAATTTTCCATGCCTTTGTTTAGGTGCTTGTTTTAAATCATATAAAGATTTAACCAATTTACAAACTTTATGTTCTTGTCCAAGAACAACATAACCCTCAGGTTGCTTCATATAAATCCCTACTTCTAAATCACCATTTAGAAAAGCAGTTTTAACATCCATTTGATGTACTACAAGTTTGTAAATAGAAACAATGTCAAATTAGATGCAATTCTAGTAATCGGAGAATAAGTATCAAAATTATCCACATTATGTTTTTGCTTATAGCCCTTAGCTACTAAGCGAGCTTTAAACCTATCAATTGTATCATCCGATTTTAATTTCCTTTTAAACACTCATTTGCAACCAATAGATTCAACCTTGGGTGGAAGCTCAACTAATTCCCAAATATGATTAGACATAATAGATTCTAATTCATTATTAATTGCTTCCAACCAAAAAGGTGCATCTACAGATTTAATTGCATCAAGTAACTTACAGTTTCATCTTTAACGACATAGGCAAGGAAATTGTTACCGTAATCCTTTTCCTTCCTAGTTCGCTTGCTCCTTCTTATTTCTTGCACATCATCAACAAAGTCATTAGAAATTTCAATAGAATCATGCAATACTTTTTTTCCTTATTTTTCAAAGGAAGCACATGCTCAAAGAATATGGCATTTTCGGATTCAATAATAGTGTATGATTCTAATATATCACTTTTGATGACAAGAAATCTATAACATAAACTATTGCAAGCATAACCAATAAACACACAATCACATGTTTTAGAACCAAGCTTTCTCCTTTTAGGCTCAGGTAGCATGACCTTAGCCAAGCACCCCCACACTTTAAGGTATTCCAAGTTAGGCTTACGCCCTTCCCAAAGTTCATGACAAGCCGAAAGAATAGCCTCCCCTCACATGTTGGAAGATAGCCCAGAACTAACAAGCATAGCATTCGTCATCTCTTTAAGAGTTCTATTTTTCCTTTCCGCTATTCTATTAGATTCTGGTGAATAAGGTGGAGTTACCTCATGTATTATGCCATTTTGTTCACAAAATTCCTTAAAAGGATTAGACTCATATTCACCACCTCTATCGGTTCTAAGTCTTTTAATCATTTTATTCTTTTGGTTCTCAACTTCACTTTTATACTTTATAAACATCTCCAAAACTTCATCCTTGGTTCTTAGTAATAAATTTTAATGAATCTAGAGTGGTCATCAACAAAGATCACATAAAATCTTTTACCACCTCTAGTCATGGTGTATTTTAAATCACCCAAGTCACTATGTACCAATCCAAGAAGCTCGGTTTCTCTTGTTATGGATTTACCAGGTTTCTTGGTGATTTTAGTTTCAGCACAAATTTCACATTTGTCTATATTAGCTTCACTTAGTGAGTTAATAATTCCACATTCTTTCATTTTCTTTATATAGCCAAGATTAACATGTTCAAGTCTACCATGCCAAACATCAATGGAATCAACTAAGTAAGCACAAGAAGATGAACCTTTTTCATTAACAACTTGATTAACATTAAGGACAAAGAAACCTTCATCATCATAGCCTTTACCAACAAAGACTTCATTCTTAGTTAAAGTAACTATGCCACCATCAAATAAAACTTTAATACCGGCTTTTCCAAGCAAATGTACTGAAATGAGATTGCGTCAAAAGTGAGGTAGATGAAGGACATTATTGAGTGAAAGAGTTTTATCGGAAGTTAACTTCAAGAGTACCTTCCCTTTACCACTCACTGGCACGGACCTATTGTCCCCAACATAGACACATTTGGTGCCTTCTGCCATAGGAGTGTAGGAACTAAACTCCTCTTTGAATGCACAATGTGTCTTGTGCAAGCCGAGTCAACTACCCATCCCTTCACTTTTGTCACCAAGTGTGCCTCACACACCACCGTCGCAATGATCTCTTCGGTTTGCACCACATTTGTCTTATTTGATGTAAAGCCTTTGTTGTTATTCTTATTGTTGTTGAAGTTGCCTCTTGCCCTACATGTTGCCGCATAATGACCTACTTTGCCACAAATAAAACAATTTCCATTTTTCTGAGGATTTGGGCCATTTTTATTATGAAATTTTCATTTTCCCTTGAAATCATGTTTCTTATTATGTTGTGGAGGTCTAGAGGGTCCTCCCTCTACAACATTAGCCTTGGAAATAAATTCCTTAGCTCTAGAAACCTTTTCCGACATCCTATTTGTTTCTTCAATTTGAATATCAACGATAGTTTGTTGAAGATTCAAATAGGTTTTATGGTGGCTATACCAGTGTTTATACTCTTTCCAAGAGCCTGGCAACTTAAACACAAGGCTATGAGTCACAAACCTCTCGAGTAAAACATCACCATCTTTAGCTAGGTCGGATACTAATTTTTGAAAATCTTCAATTTGGCTAGAAACACTTTTTTCCTCAACCATTAGCACCCTCATCCTCAAACCCATAACAACCATTAAGTTCATCCCATAAATCTTTAGCACAAGTAAAATAACAATAATTATCAAACAACTTGTTAGATAAACCACACTTAATAGTATGAACACATAATTTATTTGTTTTTTCCCACTTTGCTATATTTTTAGGATCATCTTCGGGTTTAGGCTCATGAAGAACCTGGTCAATTTCGGTAAATTCCAAGATGGGCAAAACCCTTTCTTTCCAACATTTAAAATTATTTCCATCAAAAGCCTCAAACTTTGTAGTTTCCGAAATGACCTTAAAAGAATCAACAACTTGGTTCTTCATTTTTAAACACACTAATCAACCTTTAAAATTGTAGGAAAATAGGGCTAAATGAACAAGTTTGATTCAACAATACAAACCCTAAAAAATTAGCAATGACAAACATAAATAGATAGAGTTAGAAAGATCTCACAAACTATAGAATTACGCAAAATGCGTTGTCTTTAAAAGTTGATTTGTGCCACCCGAAGTAGAACTCGGTGTGAATGACTCTCTTGATCGAACAACCCCCCAAGATTAGACCATAGTGATTTCTTCAAGTTGATCACACACTCAAGCAAAAAGAACTAATAACAACCTTAATTTGTCTTTCCTTAAAACTAAAAATTGATGCTGAAATTTTCAGTGGAGATGAGAAGAAAAAACAGAGCAAAACAGAGGGGAAGAGGCAGTTGTGTAGCCGGAAAAAAATAAATAAATAAATAATAAAAATAAAAAAATAAAAACCTGAAGAGAATAAAGAGAGGAATAGAGGGTTTTATAAACCAACTAATGTGAGGGCTTGTGGGTTGCAACGGTCACTATGCATGCCAACGGGCAACACATTAAATGCCCTAACAGGCTGCTTGTTTAATGCCCAACGGGCAGAACCAAATTGGGCTAAAAGAAAAAGAAAGGGAAAATGAATGAGTCCCAAGAGAGATAGAGACAAGCTTAAGTCCAACCTAAGCCCAACTTTAACCCTTAGCCCATTATCTTTTAAGCTATCACTTAGGTAGTGTTATGGTTTATAAACGTATATGAGAATTCATCTCTAACCAATGTGGGACACAAGCACAGCTTAAGAGTTTGAAACACACATACTCCAACAATTATTACATGGAAGAAGAAGATTATGATGATGAGGAGGAGGAGGGAGATGAAGAGGCAGTGAGGCCAGCGAGTGAAGAATCAATAATGGGATTGGAGGTAGTGAGGATTGAAGAAGGGTCGGTGGATTTGGCTGGTGAGGCTTGTGCAGTGTGTTTGAATGAGTTTTCTATTGGCTCTGAAGCTAGGCGTATGCCATGCTCACATACCTATCATCAAGACTGCATTGTTCAGTGGTTAGGGAGGAGTAACATGTGTCCAATGTGTCGCTACAGGTTGCCTTAGGTTTGAGTTTGATCAGAATTTAATTTGTGTTTCTAGCTTCTTCTTCTGATCATTTATGCAGTCTTCTATTGTTTTTTTGTTTTTTGTTTTGTTTTTTTTTTTTTTGGTACAAACATGGATCAACTTGTATGCCTTTTAAGGCTTTTAAGTTGTGTATGAGGAAAATTTGTAGTTAACCTTTCCTGATGTGATTAATTGGATTCATCGTTTTGTGAGCAAAAAGTATGTTTCTTATATTTGTTTCGTTTTACAGATCGAGATATAATTTTTTTTTTTATCTCTTAATGTTGTCAAAGTGAATTGAAAGAAAGTAGAAAATTATGACTACATTAGTCTCACTGAAAGCATTGAATATTGTCATCTAAGACTACTTTTTTTTCTTTTTGAAAGTATTAGATCATAGTTCATCTAAGTTTTACGTACTGTGGATTTTGCACAAGACGCACAGATTAGAAAGAATTTAATGCCTCCGCATACCAGTGCCTATAACACATATAGAAAAGCAGCCCCTAAATATGTGATGCTAGTTTTGCTCTTTTAATTCCTTGTTTATATTACATGGCTTTCAGACTATTTTCAATGTTGACGAAGGGTAATAATATTTAAGTATATTCACTGAAAAATGGCATGAATATTTGCCAGATTGCCCTGTCATTAAAGAGCAAGTAAGGTTTTATCATAATGAGATCTGCTTCTTTTTTTCTTCTTTTTTTTTTTTTTTTTTTTTTTTTTGGTTTATTCTATGACTAAGGTGTTAATTGCATAGGTGGGGCTTATCTTACCATCATTTTGTGGTATGTCTAAGAGTGTGATTGCATAGGCAGGCTTATCTTTTATTGTGGGTTTGCCGAATTCAAGTTTTTCTGCATTCAACCATCATCGTCCTGATTTTTTTTTTTTTTTTTGGGTTTAAAAGGGTGAAACTTGTTCTTTAGTCCCTCTATAAATCATAAGCACAAAATCCAATTTTTTGGCTAACAAATTTTATAATATTATTATTCCCTTCTTTGATTATTAATGTTATATCTCATGTTCTATCATAGCTCTCTGGAATTTATGATTCAAAATATGGTGGCTTTGGTTCTCTGCCCAAAGTTTCCTAGACCAGTTGAGATTTAGCTGATGCTTTCTTGGTCCAAAAAATGGGAGGAAATTGGAAAGTTGCATGAAGTAAATGAAACTTTGAAAAAGGTCTTATTTTAACTTGCTATATATGCATCTCAAGAGGGGGCATCCATGACACATAGGAGGAGCCTTTCATAGATGTAGCGCAGAGTGTTGGTATGGTCAATTTTCCTGAAGAAAATAGCCATTTCTATAAGAACCTAGATGTTTAAATCTAATTGATATGGAACCCACACATTATCTTTAACACGAAAATAATATACATATTGCACGTACTTAAGAAAATATGCACATATGTTTGAGTTGATATAATTAAGAGAATAAATAACAAATTATGTAATTTTGTTAGTATAACATAATGTCTATTTTCATATCAAAATAGTGTTTGATTTTTCATTTTTGTGTCTTCTTAAAGTTATATTTTTCTCTCATCATCATAGTCATTAATTTAACTTTTTTTTTTTTTTTTTATGGTTCTCAAGTTTGAATTTTTTTTTTTTCTCAAAGGCTTTTTAATTTTTTTTTTTTTTGGGTTTAAAATTAGATGCCAAATAGGATATAAACAACACAATTTTATTAATAATATAAGGAATATTTCTAAAAAAAAAATTGGTACCTCTTAATTATTATCTTTTTATAGATGATTAACTTGAAAGGGATTAGTAAATAATTATTATCTTTTCATTTTTTTTTAACACTTAATAAACATAAGTATTATTATTATTATTATTATATGTGTGTATGTATTAATTTATATCTTTGTATAACTCTCATTTTTTAAAGGATGATTTTTTTTTTTTTTTTGTCCATACTTGAAGATAAAAACCCTGGCTTCATCCTTCCACGTCTGCTACTTTTTCAAAATAAAATAAAATAGATGCATGTGAGATCTATCTTATTTTGAATTGATATAAAAAAAAATTTTCTTTTTTTTTTTAAATTGGGTTTTTTTTTTTTTTTTTTTTTCCCCCACTTGGGATCTCAGGCAAGTGCCTATTTTGATTTTTGACTTTAACAAACGATACCAAAAAAAAAAATGTGAAAAAAATGTGGGTATTTCAGTATTCTTGGAGCCAAAGAATAAATAAACCCTAGCTAGGATAGAACTGTTTTTACCCTACACCAATTTGTTTTGCTCTCTCTCTCCATATATAAGCCGACTTTCTCACTCTCCCAAGTCTAGATCTCCGTCATTGTTGTTATTCACAATATCTTTTTTCTAGTTTTCTCGTTCTTCAATTCATTTTTGTTGATCAGTCTCTCTTTTATATCAGTATATTCTTCAAAAACATGTCTAGTACTACTACTACTGAAGCACAAGCCGATAACATGAATGTCAATGCATTGGATTCGATGCAAGAATTGCCACCACCGCCGCCGCCAAATTGGCAATATAATATGCCGTTATTTGCCTTGAATGCACAAGGAGAAGAGCTTTTTTCGTCTCTTGAAGTCCAAAACCCCTCGCCACCTTCAAATTCGGTTCTCTCTGACTTGCCGTTAGAGAGAACAACACCACCCAATGAAACCATTTCAGACAATATTGCTGAAGTGGAAGAACAAGAACAAGATGATGATGATGATGATGATGATGATGGTGTCGTTAGTTCTGATTACATGGATATGGATTATGACCCTCGTTTTAGTGGTCATTGCAATCGTTTTCATGGAGGTAGTGATACCCATCATGTTGATTTCATGACAATGGACCCTCGTTTTAGTGCTCATCGCAATCGTTTTCATGGAGGTAGTTATACCCGTCATGTTGATTTCATGACAATGGAAGATTCTGATGATGATGATGATGATGATGATGATGATGAAGAGGGAGTGAGGCCAGCGAGTGAAGAATCAAAAATGGGATTGGAGGTGGTGAAGATTGAAAAAGGGATGGTGGGCTTGGCTGGTGAGGTGTGTGCAGTGTGTTTGGATGAGTTTTGTGTCGAGTCGGAAGCTAGAAAAATGCCATGCTCACATACCTATCATCAAAAATGCATTATTAAGTGGCTAGGGAAGAGTAATATGTGCCCAATGTGTCGCTATAGGGTGCCTTAGTTTTCATTTTGATCACAAATTTATTTGTGTTCTTAGCTTGATCTGATCATTATATGTTGTCTTCTATTTTTTTTTTTTTTTTTTCCCAATCAGGGATCAATTTTAGTTGCGTTGAAGGACAATTCGTAATTGACATTACCTGATCTGATTAGATTGATCTTTTTTGTAAGCAATAAGTATCTTTTTTTTATATTTGTTTTGTTTTGTTTTATGGAGATAAAAAGTATCTTTTTGTTTTATGTTGTCAAGTGAATTGAAAGAAAGTAGAAAACTGTGTCCCAAGGTTTTGGATCCTGTACAAATTTATTGGTTCAACAATGCTACTTATCATGTAATGGACTGGCAATATTATCCTTTGCAAGGGTTCTAAAATTCTGAAGGGGAAACATATATGAGTTTCTTTGTTTTGGGTTTAATACTGATATTTTAGCAACAAATCCAATAAATCTAAGTGAAGTGGTGAGCCTATTGATTTTTTTGGGAAAGGGAGTGTGTGCAATCTATTGTCTCTAGCTATTGGGAATCTCATTTTCCTACCAACCCAAGATGTGCTTATTGGGCTCTATGTATTAACGAGCGGGAATCGGGAATCGGGAATAGCCGAGGTATTTGTGCAAATAGGTATAATCCATGAATCGCATAAATTATCAAAATGAAAAAATTGATGCCAATAGAAATAAGTATACGAAAGAAAAAGAACCATTTTTTTTTTTTTTTTTGTAATTCCTATGTTGCAATTGGAGCTTATTGTCAGTAAAAAAAATAAAATAAAATAAAATCAATTTAAATAATACTTTATGGCTCTGGTGGCGTGTTATTGCTTCAAAAAAAGCTCCTATTGAAGTTCACTATGAATTTATGAGTACTTATCATGAGATTTATGAGCACTACTTTTAATAGTAAGAAGTTAAAAAAAAAAAAACCTGCCGTTGTATATCCTTGGCTTAATTCTGCAGGAAGCTATTATTTGGAGGAAGGTGTTCTGTTGTAGTCATCATGTTCCTTGCGTTGATGAATCATGCTCAAATTTGAGCAGTTTCAAAATAATCTACTTTTACATTGCAGCTTTACCTTCAATATATATTCCCTCCGACCATAGATCTTAATGGATTGTTCTTCTATCGGCCCTCACTTTTATACCTCTCATGCTGACATTATCTAAAAATAACATATTTTGGGTTATGAAATCCAGTGAAAGAGAAATACACAACCACTTGGAAGAATACTATAATATCTTGGCAGATCCAAATATATGTAACATATTATCAAGGATTCAGTACAATTCACTGATAAAGCAATAAAATAAGGCATAACAAATAGGAAGAACCAAACCAAATTATTTAACATAATATGCTTCCAAGAAGATATAACATGAGAGAAAGACAGAGCCATAGACAGAGTAGGCTTAAGCCCAAGCACAAGAATGCAACCGGGAAGAAAAGCAAACCAACATACCAAGAGCCCAAGGCCTTTATGTAGTAATAGTAGAGGCTCTTCGGTTCATTTGAAATGGTCTTACTCTAGTTTGAAGGAGACGTTAATTCCTTCCATTTCCAATACCTGATGTAGTTCTGATCTTCATCTTGGCACGATTAATATATTCCGAAAAATGATCATTAGCATGATCCTTTTTCTTTGTATCATAAGCATCATCGTGTCCAGAGGTATTGTGCCTACCACCAACATTTGTGACAGTCCTGATGATCTTCTTTGCTCGATTAATATAATCAGAAAATGTTTTATTATCCACTCCTGGATTCTCACCTTCTTTTTTAACTTGTTGCTCCATGTTCACACCATGATGTTTCCCCTCACCATTCAGTGCTTTTGCAGGTGCCTCTAACTTGGGCTTTTGCTTCTCCTCAACTTTTGAAGTACCCTTGACTCCTTGGCCATTATTTTGTCTCTTAAGCATGGGGTTCTCTTGCACTGGAACAAGGGGTGGTTTAAAGTTATCCTCTTTCATTGGAGAAATTTTTCTCACTGGACTGATGTTTTGAATAGGCAAATATGGTGTTGCTGACCTCCCCTTCACAATTGAAGAATGCAGGCCAGAATAATCAAACTCAATAGGAACCTCATCTGCTTTGGTCTTTTCATGAGCTTTGAGGTGTTGGGAACCTTCTACCAACTTGGGATGTTCATGAGCAGCTAGTGTGGTTTGGATATCAATGGTTCTCCCTTGATGATTATGGGTTGGGAGTGAAGGATTTGGAATGGGGGAGGCAGGACTAGAATCTCTTTGGCGACTTAAGAAGCGACGAATTGGACAATCGCTCATTGCACCGCGGATTTTCTCACACACACCTGTAGATTTTGAGCTATCTTGATTGTTCTCCATAGATGTTTATGTAAAAATTGAATGAGTTTGGTGTTAGCTTTGGTTGAGTGACAGTGGAAAGCAGTGCTCTGTGAGGGCTTGGGAAGCCTCCTATTTATTTGACAACTGAGAAGATTGAAGAGACCATAAAAACAATATAGCAAGGATGGTGCAATTAAAATTTAGGGAGCACCTTTGCGTGATCCTTGTGTGAAACTAACTTTCATTAGTAGCTAGAGTGATTGAGGAAGTTTGGCTAAGATTCCTTATCAATGAGAAATCCCATATTTTCCAACTGATTTGATGTTTGGGATCATATTCCCAACCTTTTGCTGCTCTCATTTTCTCCAAAAAAAGGAATCTTACGAGTACCACTGATACACACAAGCCATTACGTGATTCGAAAATCGCTAGCTGTTTTACACAAGTCACAACCACAACTTAATATGGTAAAAAATTTGGTTTGGAACCAGTGAAACTGGAATCGGATTCCATTACTATTGAAGTTTGACAAATAAACAAAGCTTTGCTGCAGCAATCTTCTTTGTTTGTTATGCTACTACACCAAAATCCTGATTCCACAAATTATTATTGAAATCTGAAAAGAATCAAGAAACCTATTTGTCAAAATGCACCTCTCTGTAACTAGCCTATGGTCTGGAAAGGAAGGGAAAAGATACTTCAACTGGAACTCGTCTGAAAACTTTCTAGCTCAAAGCAACATGCTTCTTAGAAATCACATAATATAAAATTATTAGGGCCGACACAACTAAAGCAGAAGTTCCACAACTACAATGTGAAATCTTATACAGATTATAAACACTCTAATTCATTTTGACGAAGTTTAAGTTGATATTTCATTTATTCAGTGGCGGCTCTAGGAATTTTTTCTAGGGGGGTCATTAAGAAACTTAAATAAAACAAAATTTTAATTAAGAAAAAAGAACTTGAATACATTGAGTTATCGAAAAAAAACAAACAAATACATGAAATTTTACAATTTCCTTTTACGAGTTTTTATATTTTGAAATCACCTCATAATAGTTTATTATTAGTTTTCATTATCTATTGTCAATGTAAGTATGACCATTTTATTTTGTTTAGTATTTTTGTTTTTATGAAATTTTGGTTATATATTTGTCATTTTTTTATAAAAATATTTTAAACTAAATGAAAAAACTCAACTCCACTTGCACTATATAATTATTAATTCACATAACCACACTCATCCATATATAAATAATACACTAAATTGTTGTTTGATTGTGGGATAAGCTGATATGTGATCAGAGTGTGCAAGATTTAAAACATTATTTAAATTAGTTAAGAAATATATATAAATACATATATATATATATATATATATATATAATTTCAAGTCAGGGGGTTCATTTGAACCCCCTGAAATGTATGTGCAGCCGCCCTTGCATTTATTTTATTCTATTCCTTATTTGCAATATATCAAGATATGATATTGATCTTTAAACACCTCATAAACAGATAGTTATATTCTTTCGGGAGTAATTATATTAATTAATTAAATTCATAGTGAGACCCATTATTCATATGAGATGGAAGAGTACAATATCATTATACTCCCAAAACATTATATAATTTTTCCTTTTAGCTAGGGATGTCAATAGGTTGGGTTTGAAAATTTTTCATTCTGTTATTAGTTTGCAGTTTTATTCAAATTTAATCACCAAATTTCCTTCATCTTTGAAGATATGATTATCATGCTTCACCTTAGTTTTACATTTAGTCCTGAAATTTCAATTGCATAAAAAGATCTATATCTGAATTGTTCAGGCTCACAAATCAGCTTAATACAAGCAAGATGAATCATTACAGATAAACAACGATGAAGCCATTACCTTGTGGATTGTTCTCTTGGCATTTAAAACTGTCTCGCAGAAGGATTTTTCAGTGTCAAGATAAGTCCCAACTCCCAAAGTCCAAATTAGGTTTGTTTCAGTTATTTTAGTTAATAAAACTCACTGAGAATCTAAATTGAAATGATTTTGAAACTACAAAGTAACATTTCTGCAATCAGAACTTCAAGATAAATTTAAAACTATTGTCAAATTTCAGGTGTATTATGCAATTACCCTATATTTATGTTTTTAATAAATCTCATGCTGTTAGCGACATGCATCCTCTTGGTGACAATTTTTATCCCCCCCAAAAAAAAATCCTCTTTATGACAAAGACAGACAATTTTGGCATATTACTTTACTCCTATAGTTAGACCATGCTTCAATCGTATATATTATAAAAATAATAAAAATCCCAGACAGAGTATCATGTACTTGGGCATCATGGTAAGGTGGCCGCAAAAAAGAGAGGCACAAAGTAACTATGGCATCTCCATTGGCAGACCAAAACAGAGACAATAGTCAAGACATAAAAAATTCTATGAATCACATCAATTTACAGGGTTGTCTAGCTGTAAATTATTTACAATTCAGAAGAGCCCAACAATATGCTTATCGATGAATAATCTACATTGTAATCACGTGGGGACCATTTCTCCGAACAGATGTAGATTTCAAACTTGCTAACAGAAAGCTGTAGAGAAGGCTTAGCACAATTTTTACCCCATTTAGCAAAAAACTCTCATGATGAAGGAAAATTTAGGCCTTGAGATTCCTACATGTGAACTACTATCATTCAAATCTGAGCATCTGGCATGGTTGCTAGAACCTCAATGACGGAAAGTCTTCACTACCTGCTCAATTCGCCGCCGGCAAAGAGGACAGTTGGTCAAGTGTGAAGAGCATGTTATACAACAGCACATATGTCCACACCTGGAAATTATAAGCAATAGGTCATTTGTTAAATTTGATTTTTGAACTGTCAAACAAGTGAAACAACACTAAAAAAGGATGAGGAACATAAGAATTTTCAAGATAGCAAAGCTAAATGTTGATTTGGTCATGTCTTAAATATGGGTCTAGATCATTTGATGCACTATACATCACATTCTAGACGCATTCAGTTTGTTGAGAGCCATGTGCTTTTTATATTCTTGGCAACCTTGCTTTTTCTTCACAAATAGTAAAAATTTAATCTTTTGTTACATAAATAATTATATAGACTATGGAGAACATATTGTGTAAAATATAATCAAGTTCAAAAGTACCAGCCCCCACCCCCAACCCCACCAAAAAAAAAGGTGGCCAGCTCAACATACTAAGAAAATGTGCGGGGTATCCATCCTCCCACAGCATCTGTGGTCACAGGGACAGAACAAGCATAGGTAATCATGTTTTAGACAAACCCAGACAGTCATGCATGGCTAATGGTCCACCTAGTCAATCAGACTTAATTGGGATATGAAAGTGATGAATTAGCAACCAATCAAGAAATTGTTCATAAATTGATGTAAAAGCTTGAAAAGAAAAGTGGCCACTTCCTTTTATTCTCAACATCACATCCATCATTAAAAGATTATAGGATAGAAAGAAAAATATAAATGGCAGTGGCTCACAGAAGATTGACATCTAAATAATTCCTTTTTGCTTGACATCTAAATAATTCCTTTTTGCCTAAAATAAGGAAAAAAATATTTGGTTTTCTTACGGAACAAAAACAGCATTGTACTCCTGCTCGAGACATATGACACATATATCTGGCATTAGACGGTCTCTTTTAGCACCATCTGACTCAATGTCAGCCTTTTCATTTAAACCTGAAATGAGTTGCAACTTTCAATACCATATTGAAACAAGAACAGAATATGAGTAAGTTACATGGTTTAGACATGCAACACTTTTACCTTCATTTTCTTGCCCTGATCTCTTGGCAGCGGCAGCAAGAACCCTGCATGTTCAAGATTATAACATTCCCATTGGACATGAATTGATCAGTCACTCTAAGTTGTTTTCAGTTTCCCAATAAAAATTATAAATACTAGTACAACATACCTTCTCTGCAATTCAGAACGTCGCCTTCTTTCCATGAAATATTGGATAGTGCGCTTAGCAATGAGATAGAAACCAAACACCGTCAAACCCATAGATGCATACTTATACCACCTGTTAAGTAAATCTCTGTTAATTAGATTAAAATAATTAAAAAGAATGGGGGAAAAGTGTGCAGGTATATACAGACAGAAACACAACCTTGCCCACTTCCCAAGATTAGCTATGAGCTGGTCAATGGATTTGGGAGAAACATAAAATGGCCCTTTATGGGGTCGTTGAATGCGTATTGTTCCAACATCATCTTTTACAGCCTGAAAATCAATTAAAACAACAAATAAATAAATATAGCAGCATAAAATCAAATCCATCAAAGCACACCATCCAAGATCACAAGATGTATAGAATGGGTTCTCATCTATGATTTGTAGATCTTTTCTTTGCACAAGTATTAATGGATTGTGTAGGTCTGTTCCTATTTGATTTAAATTTCATGCTCTAATGTGTAGGTCTGTTCCTATTTGAAAATCACTTTTCTTTTTCATTTTTTTCCCTTTTACCTAGAGGATCAGACTGATGAGAAACAAAGTATTCTGCTGCACATTTTTCTCATAAGATTATCACAAAATAGTTCACCACAAAGGGAATGAAAGACCCAAGTTTACCATGCAAACAATCACTTTGCCAAGTGCTAGCGCATGCATGGAACCATTATGTAGCCATTTGTGAAAACATGACAATGTTTCTTTAATATCATAGAATTAATAATACATGCATTATTGTATAGCCATGTGTTGACTAAGCAATCTATAAGAGCCACCAAATTGAAGCAGATTGATTTAAACTGAAAACACAACTTAGAAGGAACAAATAATGCAATTCTATCACACACAAAAAATAGACACAATTCTAATTGAAAAAAAAAAAAAAAAAAAAAAAAAAAGAGAGAGAGAGGCTCAACTATTCATCTAGTTCTTGAGTACATAATGATATAATAGAATCTTTTTTTTTTTTTTATTTAATAGAAGTTTTATTGATAAGAAAAGTACATTGTGTTTACGATGGTAAACCCATTGCACTTGAAACGAATACAACCAAAATCAAAGAGAAGAGCTAACATAAATTAAAAAAATTAGACATGGTAATACAATGCGTAAAACAACTGAACCCTAAGTTGACAGTGTTTATCTCCTTCATTTTTTTTTATTGACAGATAACGAAAAATTTTATAAATAAAAAATAGCCAACCTGAGTACACTGGGGATGTACTATGGGGGCAAAAATCAAGAACCAAAATTACAATGATCAAGCAAAACAGGAAAGGAAAAACAAGAAAAATGCGATAGAGCCACACTCCAATCAAGGAGAGTATGTAAGAATTCATAATTATATTCTAGTGCTCATACCTCACCAACAACAGTCAAGGAAGTCCCAGTTGGAAGTACTCGTTCAATTCGCTTGACTCCAAGCATCTAAAAAATGTAAACTTCATCACATTAATTGACCCAAAATTTTGCCAGTGTCCTCAAGCACAAAGGGATAAATTGGTGAACAAGGCATACCTTTAGGCCTTGGAGATAGTCTAATGTTCCACGTACCAGGGATCTTCCTGACTCTTCAAAAACCTCACTTCCAACTGGTAGTACAAAACCTGATGCATTTCGAGCCCCCACCACAAATACACGACCAGTTCCATCATCCTGACAGATGAACCAAGGAGCCACCAAGAAATAAAGTAAGTCAAAACTTAAATTTTAAATGAAAGTCAACATCCTTTAACAGAACAATTAAGGCAAAATAAACTTAGGAGACCGAACCACACACAAAGATGCAGCCTTAGGGGGGGAGAGAGAGAGAGTCTATTACCAGATACCATGGAACCTCTTTACTCATGGACAGCATCAAAGCAGAATCCTGTATCCATGACCCAGCATCATTGTGTTTCAAAAAATGTTGTTCTGCCTGAAATAGATATCAATATGATTGTTACATATGGATTACAAATTGAGAGACAAACCTTAATTTTCTTATAAAATATATGTATGTTATGATCTTTGAATTAATAAATGTGTACCGTTTCCTCTACAATAACACCCCGTAAACCACTGAACTCACAGTTGACCGGGGTTTCAGAACCAACTCTTCCAGAAATTGTGACAACCAAAGGTAATATACACTCAGCATCCAATAACTGAGCTGAAAAGCGTAAGAACACAAAACTCATCATTAAGGAACGTATCAAACCAGACTAATCACATTAGTTATGAAATAAATCATCCCCAATAGAAGTTCAAAACCAGAGCACATTTAAAAGCCTATATCTTAAGTCCTCAGCAACCTAAGAAGACAGCAAGAAAACTCATCATTAAGGAACATATCAAAGCATACTATTTACATTAGTTATGAAATAAATCAACCCCCATAGAATTTCAAAACCAGAGCACATTTAAAAGCCTATATCTTAAGTCCTCAGCACCCTAAGAAGACAGCAAGAAAACTCTCATATTTTCTTATTTATTTATAAAATTAAAGGCGCCCATGCATGTAGTGGGTTTTGAACCCAAGACCTCACCCTCCACACATTCTTAAGGGAGAAGGAAGTGCAATTTGGGCTAGAGCATATTGGCAAAGATTGTTGGAACAAGTCACAAATGATATGGTTGAAATTACGAAAGAATCATAATTTTATACTACAATTAAACATCACCAAGCAATCTCAGTAATTCTTTCTCAAGGACAACAAACTTATTCTAAGATGACTTGTTAACATAACCAGTAATCACTTACCCAAAAAGCATAATTAATAATCGCCTTTTCATGTTCTTCACTAAAAGACATCATACTGTAGCCCAGCACATAAATAAAGTGGAGTAAGAGTGTGATTGATGCAATTCAAAAAATACTTTGAAGGTCTAATGTGCCTAAAACATCAGTGTGTAATATTACCCAAAGATTGATAATCTCAATCAAGAGATCACTTCTTCTACTTTTTTTATCAGTTCAACAGATCACTTTTACAAGAAGTTTATTTATTTTTAAAATTTTGCATCATATATAAACATATACATACATGCAAATGGCACTTATCACATTTCACTGTAGAAAGGCATAAAGGACCAACAGAACTTGTATAGACACAACTAAGTTCTCAGATTTTATCACAAAGACATGCTATCTACATATCATGAGCAAAGTTCCAATGTTATACAATCCTCACAGAAACTAATTGGGCAACAGATTCTATATGTAATCTTGACAAGTATACTTCACAACAAATTCTTGAGTTAGAGCTCACTGGTAGCTTGGAAACAAATTCTATTCTCATTGAAGGTTTGAAAACCCAAAATACATCAATCTAACACACTAGCAGTTTGTTTAGATATTTCAATAAGAGAAGGATTTGAATTTCAGATTTTAGTTTAAATGACTTGAATAGAATATGAAATGACAAATCTTCTTCTTCTTCTTTTTCTACTATCAAAATTTATTTATGAATTTGAGCTTTATTAATATGACAATACTACAAACACAACAATCTTCACCACTTGTTAAGATGGCACATTGTGATTAATGCAAAATAATTTTCACTTGACCACCGATAACATCACTTTTATTGTACACCAATCACAACCTACCACCTCAGCAGTTATGAAATATGTTGTCTTCAGACTTAATTTTCATTAACATGTGGATATAAAATGATTAAATGTTAGATAACAATTCAAATTCATAATATCACACAACTGATTTTGTCTGAACACCAAAATCCGAATCATCATGTTGTTTAGTTATATCAACCAATTTACACTAACAACTATACTTCAAAACTATTGATTTTAAATCCTCAAAACTCATACACAACCTAAACAAATGTAAATTTAACATCCACAAGAATCATTTGTATAATTCAAAACACATAGTAACAACAAAAACAATATAAAAAAATGAACCCTCCAGTTTCCAAAAAGGCGCATACCCAATTCCCTCAACTGATTCACCCGAGCCACTGACTTAAGAAGCACTGCATCCCTATCATAAAACACCAAAAACAAATGCATCAAAAACCACATTTAAAAAAAAATAATAATAAAATAGAAATAAAGAACACCCATTACAAGCAATTTCCAAATTAAGCAATGTACGTGAACAAATTAGCAAAACCTAAACTAATTATTGACTCTAATTATTTTCAAATTTGAATAAACAGATAAAACAATTAGGGCTAGAATTAAGCATGTACCTTCCACTGCTTCTTCCAAGAAGGTACAGAGCAGCTGCACTCAAACAGCAACTGATTCCACCCCATGGAATCATCATCTTCAATCAAACGAAACCCTAATTTCACCGCACTTTCACCAAAACTTATTCATTTCACCGTAAAATAAACGAAAAGCAGAGAAGCACAGAGAGGCTATTAAGAAATTTCTTTTCGTTTTTTCTTTAGGTTTTCTGTTTGTTTCTCTCGAAAATTGAGAGAGAGAGAGAGAGAGAGGGAGAACTGGATGCGAGGAGTGAAGTGAAGGGGAGGGAGAAGAGCGAGTGACAATGCTTTGTTGCGTGGGCGTTGCTAAGATGCGCCGATTGCGTGTCCACCACTAATCCTGCGCACACTTATGTTTTGCCTGTAAACTAAAGTCGTTAGTGCATCCCACATCAATGGAGCTATTTCTTTTAACTATTTGACATCACAAAAAATTACTTTATCTATTTTATCTACTCATATTATAAAACATATTACAACAGTGAATCTATTTTAGCTTTCAGCATAATAAAATAATATAAACATCACAATAAAATATTTATCATATAGAGCATCATCATCTCTATCTTTTTCTCTCTCTTCCTCTTCGTCTCTCTCTTCTCTGATACAGAGCAAGCAAACAATCACACCATGGCAAAAATCACACCAACACACCACAGCAACCCACGAATCAACAACCCACCACCACCGACCTACATCCACGAAACCCACTGATCCACAGGCCACAATCCAATCAAACCACACCCATGGCACAAACCCAGCACAAACACAAACTCAACACACGTACACAATTCTAGCACAAACTCGACAGCGATGGGGCTCGGGTAACAGATCGACGATGGAGCTTGCGGAGATGGGGTCTCGGCCCGCCAGAATCATTCAACCCGCGGCCACCAAAACCGCTCGACCTGCAGCCACCAAAACTGAAGGCTGATTGAACTGAGCACAACCGAGGTCGGCGAGCTCGCCGGCGAAGCAGAGAGGAGATAAGGGAGGCACTAGAGGGGAAAAAAAATAAGAAGGAAAAAACATAAGAAAAAAGAGAAGCCGGAGAGAGAGAGAGAGAGAGAGAGAGAGAGAAAGAAAAAGAGAAAAATTTAATGAGAGAAGAGAGAGAAACTTAATAAAATATTTTTTCAGTGCACATTCATTTAGGTATGCCTCCACTGCTGCAGCATGTATTTTGGAGTTTTGGTGGAGTTAAAATAGCTATATAGCTATTTAACTCCACTGCTGCAAATACTCTTAGATGCTATACTCTATAAATACATTTTTAGGGTTAAAACTATAAATTTAAGTGATTTTTTTTAATATTTAAATATCAATTTAATATTAATTATTTAAAATTCTATTATATATTCTTTGTCTAAAATAAGTTCTTGTTTTAAAAGTGTAAAATTATTGATTAAGTTTTTTTATTTAGGTTTTATTAACATATTTTCACTATTCCAAAAAAAAAAAAAAAAAAAAAAAAACATATTTTCACTATTGTTTATAATTAATCCACTAAACGATCTTACTCAGTAAACTAATGACAGCTTTTTTGTTAAAAATTTTAGGATTTCAATTATGTTTGAGGTATATATGTATTTTGACCTTGTTTATATTATGTTGTTTCTTATTGGTTTTTTTTTTTAAATAATTTAATAGTTGGAAATAATATATTTAAACCAAGGTAGTTGATATTGTACCGGCCGGTATGTACTGTACCAGTACATATATCGGTATCGAAACGTCAACATTTCGTACCAGTTTAAATATCAGCCATACTGGCCATATCAGCCAATTTCGGACAATACCGGCCAGTACATAAATTTTTTTTTTTTTTTTTTTAGTTTTGTAATTTTTGAATTTTTGTAAGGGTGGAAATGGAATGGTAACTTATTTGCATTAACTTATTAGTATTATTTTTTTTCTTAGTATGCAATGAACAATTAAGCTTTCTATTTTTTATATTGTGTTTTTTTTTTTTTAATTGATGCTAAAGTCTAAAACCATGAATAATATGTTCTAAATTGAGGTAATGTTTTATGGTAAACTTTTATATTTATTATAATACACACACACACACACACATATATAATAACGGTAAACCCAAAACGGTACACTGGTATTGACCGGTACCGAAATATATCGTTCCACTGATCAAACTGGTACAATCTCCAGTACAAGATTGACTCTCTTGATTTAAACCCTTGACATTTTTGTTAAAAACACTGGAACATGCCAGTTGAAAAATACCGTTGTTGGCTTTATTAGAACACAGTCCTCAAGTCCATTCATCTCACCATTAGTATCCTTTTTGTGGGGGTAGAGATAATGGCATGTTAGGTTTGCATTAAACAATAAAGATCTTTTGCAATCTTAGGAATGGAGGTCTTGACAATGTCTATTAGGCAATCTGCTATATATCGACCTCAATCACAAAGTTGTGTTAAGTATTTAAGATAAAATTATCTGACCTTTTCTTTTTTCTTTTTTGATAAAATTATCTGACCTTTCCTTGACATATGTTCTAAGATGTTTGAGATTAACATTTCTTCCCATCTATTATCAGTCACAAAGTTGTGTTAAGTATTTGAGATAAAATAATCAAATCTTTTCTTGACATATGTTCTAATACATGTTGTGATTAACGTTTCTTCCCATCTATTATATGTTTGAATGATGCATTTAGCATGGACTCTTTCTTTTTTCTATAATCTATGAGACTTTTTGAGAGTGATATCCATGGCATGCTCCAAAGTCCAGACTCTCATTGATTAATCCATATTTTCTCACCAACAGGTAATCAAAGAGTGTGTGAGAGAGAGAGAGATCTTCCAACACATGGAATCCATTGATGGAACTAAAGGAAAGCTAAAGACACAAAATTCAAGTGATGCTCAACCCACTTTGCATGCGCTAATGTCTTATACTTGAGAACAATTATCTGTGTTAAGAGAAATGCAACAAGACTTCTACAAATGCATCAACATGGAAATGAAAATAATGGAATGCATAGAAGTGAAATCCAAGCAAAAATTAATGTATTAGGAGTAAGAACAGGCTTGCTTATAAAAGAGAAGAAAGGTACTAAGAGAAGGGGATCGAAGAAGAGAAAGAGAAACACTGTAGCAATCAAGAATTGAACTTGTAATCAAACTTGAGAATCAATATATAAGAACTGATCTTCTCGGACTGTGCCAAGAACAGTTTTCTTTAGATTAAACTGGTCTATCTACATTTTCTTGTCATCTGGATCCAATCTACTTGTTGTCTAACTCATCAAAGCCCAGTTTTCCAACCCACTCTCTACAAATTCATTGTATTGGGCTTTTTGGGCCTAAGTTCATTTATTCTTTGGGCTAGGGACTCAAATCTGGTCCTTACAATAATAATAATAATATATAAGAAAAATTTTATATTGATAGCAATTTTTTTTTATAGTTTACGTTGATCTAAATTTGGCCTCGATGGGAATGAAACCTAAGTTGAAGCGTAAAAGTCCAACATAAATATAAGTTCATTTTTGTTATTATTTATTTATTTATCTCCAAACCTTTCTTTTTCCTTATCAAATTCAAACAAAAACTTTTTTTTTCCTTTTTTTATTTATTTTTGATCCTTCAACTTTTATACTAATAACTCACTTTGCACAAAAATTAGAAAATTATATAAACATGTGACACAAAGTTAGACTCTGTTAGGTTAATATTTTTATGTAATTGACATATCCTATGACAAAATGCATTTTACTTGTTTATTATTTGTCATTGTTTTTCACATGGTGTGCATAACATGTTTGTTAAGTGCTTTCAAGAAAGACAAGTATGGAGCCAATTAAAACAATCAATTTTGGTTCATGCTATGGTTTCTTAGGGCTGGTTGTTTTTAGATAGGCTAGTTTATTTGAATATGGCGGGTTCATTCACTGTATTCGGGTTATTAATGTATTGGGCTTACTCTTGTACTTAAGGTTTTATCATGGATTGAAAAAGGGGGAGATTGTTAGGTATGGAGCCAATTAAAACAGTCAATTCTAGTTCGTGCTATGGTTTCTCAAGGCTGGTTGTTTTTAGATAGGCTAGTTTATTTGAATATGGCGAGTTCATTCATTGTATTCGGGTTATTAATGTATTAGGCCTACTCTTGTACTTAAGGTTTTGTCATGGATTGACAGAGGGGGAGATTGTTAGGGTTATGTGTTTTGGTATTGTCAATCATGCCAAATTATGTCTTTTATTGAGTTTTGACATGTTTTAAAATTGAAATTGAAGACCAAGTTAAAGACATAAAATTTGCTCAAGAAAAATATTTTTTTAGCACATTTTCAGCATGAACCTCAATAGAAGTCTCAATACCTCTCGATAGAAGCTTGAAACCTACTGCCTCCTCGATATAAGGCTTGATACCTCTCGATCGATCGAGATTCGCGGATTAGCAAAAATCAGTAATGTGAAAAATCTCATAACTTATTCGTTTGAAACTCGAATTGAGACCCGTTTGAACCGGTATTTAAAGGACATCATAAGCCATCTATTAGAAGTCTTTTTAGAGAAAGAGAGAAACACTCCGTTTATGCAGCTAGGGTTTTGTAATCAAATTTTCTCTATTTCACCAAACCAAAGAATTTCAAAGTAGATATGAAGATTCTATTGGTGAAAAAGCTGAAGTCATAGCAACCACCACAGACTTGCTACCATGAGGAAAACCTTCAAGAGGTTCTTGAAGCCAGTTGGAGGTTCCAATTGTGATTGTGGGTGGAGCATTCATATATTGAAGAGTTCAGAGGTTCTGAAGCGATAAATAGTTTCTGCTGTAAGTTCATCTACTGGAATTGTAAAGTATAGAGACAAAGATTTTGTACTAGATCTGAAACCTCTCTTTATTATAGTGGATTGCTTTTTAGGAAGGCTTCCCCCCAGGTTTTTACTTTGAAACTAGTTTGTTTTATTGGTTTTCCTAGGTCATCATAGCTTATCTTATTTACTATTCCGTTGTGCATGATATTGATATTTGTTTGCTTGAACAAAGATTATTCATAATAGATTTAATTAACAACTTAGTTTTAAAACTTGTTAATTCTATCTACCAAGGTCTATATTACCCAACAGACTCTAATTGAAAATTTGATTTGATTATATATATATATATATATATATAATATCTTGATTTCAAATCTATTGAATTCATATATCATTTCAAATTCAAGGATTTTAAAGGGTTAAAATCTTTAGTAGATGTGGTAAATCCAAATCCTTGATCTTTTAAAACTATCCAAATTAAACAAGGTATTTGGATTTTAATCACTCAAATCTAAATCCATATGCCTAAATCTTGCTATCCAAACTCAACATTAATTCATTGATGCACTTGGAATGGTAGGGTTTAAGACAACCTAGTTACCTACTCAAAGCACATGGTAATGAGCATTTTAAACTTAATTAGAATATGTATAAAAATTGTAAAGCGTCATCAAAATTTTATATGGCACAATATTTTTAGGTTAACCAAAAGTTAAACATTTTTTATTTTATATATGTTTAAGTCAATAGCCCATACAATATTCTAGAAATTTTTACAAATAAGAAATTCTCTATTTTCTTTTCTTTTTTTCTAAATATAAAATTTGATACTTACGACAATTATTAATGAGCATTTTCTATGATTTTTTTTGTATAATTATATATTCTAAAATTTAAATTTTTTTCAAAATATTAAATTTGATAATTATAGTAGTTATTTGTCTAACAACACTTTACTTCTACTTTCATTTTTCTTTTTCTTTTTTCAATTTAACATTAATGCTCCATTTGTTTCAATGGAAAACCTTATGTGAAGATATTTTTTCTCATTTTCTTGTGTTTGGAAAAAAAAGGGTTAAAGGAAATTGGACAAAGTTTAGCTACAAAATTGGTTTTGATTTTAGGCTACAACCTTACTCAATATATTTTTATTGGAGATGAATTTTGACAAATCCATCATTGGATTACATCTTCTTCTTATATCCTCTATGCTTGCAAAATTTCTAGAAAATTAAAAATCAATAGCTATGTCATCAATAAATTGTCGTTAATACCCATTTTAACAACACATTCTTTACAAGCCCGATTCAACCAAGCCCGATTTTCTTGTGGGATCAATTTATGTATTAAATTATATTTTATTATTTTAAGCATGGCCTAAGCCCATGCAACATATGGGGGAAATTAAGGAAGTATAATTTGGAGGGTATGGGTCAGTTCCTTTCGGACTTTCTGCATGAGCCCAGCCCATGCATGCTACAAAGTGGGCAAGGGACACTGGTAGTACCTCAAGCTCATGGAGAAGGTCTTGTACCCAAAATTTTCACATCAAATGAGTTTTTATGCTCTGGCTGACTGTGGCCCAAAGTTTCCATCCTAACCTAATTTTGCTTCCATATTTTCTTTTCCACCCAAAAAACACAACTAACCCTAAACTAATTAGCTAGCCTATTGTAGCCACCAAATGCAGCTGTCAAAAGCCAACAATGACAAGGAAACAATAGCTAATGGAGTCAGCCACTTTATTTCCAAAATTATGCTAAAAGCATGCCAAATTTTTCCCTAAACAAAAGCAACCTAGGCCAAAACACCAAATTAGTATCATGGTGGATAAAAGCCTTTTCCACTACTCAAAAACTAGTCATTAGCAGCACCCCAAACTTTATATAAAACTCTCACTTCAGTTCAAAATAAGACCAATCACAATTTCCACATAGAGCTGAAACTTGAAAGCAAAAGCCCATTGAGCCAGGAAACATTCTCACAATTCTGGACCTTAGAAGTGAAAATATGGGTAAAGGGCAACCTTCTCTCTCTTCCTCACAACTTCTCTCAATTTCCTCTTCTCGATGACTGTAGGTCGAACTTTTAGACCTGTTATGTTTTTATGCTATTTCTGCACTTTTGTTAAGCCCATTCAGCCAGCTAACATTCTTGCAATTCTGAAGCATAGGAGTGGAAATATGGGTACAGGGGTACCTTCCCTCTCTTCCTCACAAACTCTCTCAATTTCCTCTTCTTGTTGACTATGGGTCAAAATTTTAGACCTATTATGTTTTTATGCTTTTTCTGCACTTTGGTTATTAGCATTTTGATTCTCTCTTGTCAAAGCACTATTAGCCTTTTGTTCATTATACATTTGGAATTTTGAGCTTGATTCTCTTCAATAAACACTTCTAAAGAACCCAATGGGAGATTTGGGTCGTTCTCGTATTTTCGGCCGTTGTTGCAAAAACGTCCCCGATAATTGTTTAAATTGCAAGTTTATGTAGTTTAAAATTATGCATAAAATATAAATTTATAAATCATATGGTAAATAATATCCGACTGACACGAAATTTGACATGTGTACTAAGAGCATAAAGAACATACAATTCAACAGTTAGATTTTCAAAATATATAGTGTAGGGTGTAAATGATTTATGGGCCAAGCCGAGGAGGATTATGGCCCAAGTTCAACGAAATAGACTTTGGGTATCGCCGAGGGTAGTTCAGTCCTCGACAGACCCAAAGTTCCCCCTCGTAAAGAAGGGTAAAAATGGTATAAAACTGAAACTCGAAAAAAAGATCTAAAATATCCAGGGAAAGCAGCCCTTACTGCCATTCAATGCTCTGAACCTGACAAAGCCGCATTCTTTGGCTTTTACAACCACCCCCAACGACTTTGAATATGGGCTGATGGGACAAGTATCAATCTAGGAAAGGTTGATCCAATACGTGGACGAAGGACAATGAACGCAGGCAAATATAAAAGGAAAAATAAGTAACCTAAAAAGGGGGGTTGGGAAAAATGGCCAGAAACCTGAGCCTCCCAGCCCACCTCCAGGAGAAAGACTCCAGGGGTGTAGGAAAACTTAAACTGGTACGAACACCGTGAAAAACCCACCGCCTATCAACCAAGGCCTAGCCTTCCAAACCCACGCTCTACAAATGATATTGTTAGGGGCCTTTTCACGTGCGAACCCGACACTATAACGGTCCGCCACGAAACGCGTCCTTACAATTGGCGCCGTCTGTGGGAAGGGCTTGTGTGTTGGTATAGGAAGTGGGTCGATAGAGTTTCTCCGATATGTCTAGCCGTTGGTTACAGAGTTCTAAGTATAAAGTTCCGTTAGGAACTACGTTTCTTGATTAGGGGCTTGGTTGAGGAGCCAACTCCCTTAAAGCCAAGGTCCCCTGTAAAGAGTAAACTAGGTACCTTGCAACGTTAACCGTATGGATAAACTCTAGGGGCTTGGCTGAGGAGCTAACTCCCCTAAAGCCAAGATCCCGCACAAGGAGAAAACTAGGTTTTGGACAGAACCAAGGCATTGCATGGTCCTCGGACCCAAGCCTCAGGGGAAACCAACTACCTGGATGTGGAAAACTAGGTTTTGGACAGAACCAAGGCATTGCATGGTCCTCGGACCCAAGCCTCAGGAGAAACCAACTACCTGGATGTGGAAAACTAGGTTTTGGACAGAACCAAGGGCATGGTCCTCGGACCCAAGCCTCAGGGGAAACCAACTACCAACTAGGTTTTGGACAACCAAGGCATTGCATGGTCCTCGGACCCAAGCCTCAGGAGAAACCAACTACCTGGATGTGGAAAACTAGGTTTTGGACAGAACCAAGGCATTGCATGGTCCTCGGACCCAAGCCTCAGGGAAACCAACTACCTGGATGTAATGAAAACTAGGTTTTGGACAGAACCAAGGCATTGCATGGTCCTCGGACAAGCCTCAGGAGAAACCAACTACCTGGATGTGGAAAACTAGGTTTTGGACAGAACCAAGGCATTGCATGGTCCTCGGACCCAAGCCTCAGGGGAAACCAACTACCTGGATGTAATGAAAACTAGGTTTTGGACAGAACCAAGGTATTGCATGGTCCTCGGACCCAAGCCTCAGGGGAAACCAACTACCTGGATGTAATGAAAACTAGGTTTTGGACAGAACCAAGGCATTGCATGGTCCTCGGACCCAAGCCTCAGGGGAAACCAACTACCTGGATGTGGAAAACTAGGTTTTGGACAGAACCAAGGCATTGCATGGTCCTCGGACCCAAGCCTCAAGGGAAACCAACTACCTGGATGCGGAAAACTAGGTTTTGGACAGAACCAGGGCATTGCATAGTCCTCGGACTTAAGCCTATGGGGAAACCAACTACTTGGATGAGGAACCAACCATTTAAAGAAAAAAAAAAAAAAAAAAGACTACGGCCCGTAAACCTCGAAATCCCTCTGAAGGGAATTCCGCGTTAGCAGACGGGTTAATACCTTGATTGCGCGGATTCCTCGGTCTACCCTCGGATCCCCAGTATCAAAGGGGTTGATGCGATACGGCGCAACATATTACCCCAAAAGCACAACCAAGGTCCCTCGCTACTTAGCTACCCTTTCAGACGAATTATTTAGAGATTATCGTTCTCGAACATCGGTCTAGCATGCATCGCGTAATACTCAGCGCTCATCCCGGTTAGTTCCAGGAATTTAATTTATTGAAAGTTGTCATTGTTATACTTGATAATATTTGTGAGTTTAAATTAGAAGGAACCTGTGTTAAAGCATTTTTTCTGCCTGGAATATCCTTAAGGGCAAGCTTGCATTTAATATTCATGCATAAAGTAGTGGTTACGGAGAAGGAAGATATGTATGGAGAAATAGACACATATTTTATTAAGACAAAAGAACAGTACAGTGTACAATGAAAAGCTGAAACAAGCTTACATTAAAGCTGACTACATAAGTAAAGGAAAATACAAGCGAGTGGAGATAAGGCCGTGGGGACAGCTCAGAGGAGAGGTTGGCTACTGCGCCAAGTTATTGTTTAAGGAAACTATTCCTCGACACTTCTGCATGCCCATAACTCAGGCAGCAAAAGAACCTGACCTCAGGCTAACACCGTCTACAGAAAAGGCGCAGGGAGCCGGAAGTTGGGAAGCCCCCGCAAGAATTTGCCGGTTGCAAGGTAGACAGTGCTGATGGTGGAAATTCCTTCTTCGGACATACCAAAAATCTGGCATGACCAGAACCTGCTTCGGATTTTGACTGAAAGGAGGGGAGACACCCTCCCCCCTCCGTAGAAGTGTAAATTTCTCTTTAAATTTATGCTTTCTTGGCCCGTGCATCACTCCTTCGAGTCTCGGGAGGACACGGCGCCTCCGCGGTGGAGAAAGTTCTTTTTCCCTAACCCTCGCCTCAAACATGATTTCCTAAAGGAGGAAGCTGAAGGATTTGTGCGTAGGAAAAGTAACTTTCTCTCCTGTTTTATATCAAAAGATAAAATAGTAGCATTTAATTCACGCAGCGTCCCAAGGAACGCTACAGACAAAATGTCTCTGGCTCGATTTCCAACGTCGTCTGCAACCCTGAAGTTAGAGGAGTCTCGAGAAGGCGCACCTCGAATACTGGGACGCCCAAAAAGTATCGCGTGGCCTGAGAATACGGAAATACCCCCTAATTTTGGGCCCAGTCAACTCACGGCCCAGGCCCGATTTAGCACAAGGGCCCAGGGACAGAACCAAGGCCTTGTATGGTCCTCGGACTCAAGCCTATGGGGAAACCAAGCACGAAAAATTATAAAAATTACAAGTTTTTGGACAGAACCAAGGCCTTGTATGGTCCTCGGACTCAAGCCTATGGGGAAACCAAACACGAAGAATTATAAAAATTACAAGTTTTTGGACAGAACCAAGGCCTTGTATGGTCCTCGGACTCAAGCCTATGGGGAAACCAAGCACGAAGAATTATAAAAATTACAAGTTTTTGGACAGAACCAAGGCCTTGTATGGTCCTCGGACCCAAGCCAATGGAAAAACCAAACACTTGGATAAGAAAAGGTTTGAATCTCATAAGAAGAGTTACTTGATAAAAATGCCAGGTCACTTCATCCACGGCTTAAACACCATAAAGGGTTAAGGCCAATAAAGGTGTAAGGAAAGGGGTGGAACGCCCCAGCGCTTAGTCATATAAGAAGGCCGCTCATTTGGTGGGTGCCATATCTTCAAATGGCTATTCCTTACCTGACATCAAGCCTTCGTTTTTCACCTCGGCTAGCATGGGGTAAGTATTACTCTTCATTGATCGGCCTTATTAGGCCAAGAATTTCTATTAAAGTTATGGCGATATCTATTTATTATCGAGTATTTTGGTTTTAGTCGTCATTGATTTAGATATTATATCATTGTGCCGAGCAGTGCTTGCAAATTTATGAAAACATAAAGACATAATATGCGAAACAAGGTAGACAACAATCTTTATTGATATGAAAAATTGCTACAACATACAAAAAGGGGCTCAAACGAGCCTATACAAAATGTAAACTGCCTAAGCAACCATTACATCTGTAGTACAGAAAGGTAAACTGTCAAGCGTCTTTTAAACTCGTCTTCAAAGTTTCTCCAATCTCTGCCTCATTGCTGCTCATACTAAGAGAGGGACTCACTTTAAAAAAGAAAATGAATGAAGAAGAAGGAAATAGTAAGGAAGAAATCAATGACGAAGACGAAGGGGATGAATAAAGAAAATGGAGGACATGAGTAAAGAAGGAGGAGAAGAAGAGAGAGGGATGAAGAGACAAAGAGAGGAGCAAAAGATAGAAAAGAAACAGCATCAGGGCGGAACTGGTGCTGGGAAGACAATAAGAAGAGGGAGGGGGAGGGCACCAAGGAGCAAAAGAGGGAGAAGCAGAAACGCTTAGCCCCTGCCTCAGCCCTGACTCCTAACACGCCGGTGCCATATTAGGTACGCTCGTGAGGAGCCGGGTGGTAACGGTCTTGGGTGTTCTCGACTCCGTCACGTCGAAAGTTTGACGTGACGAGTCCCTGCTTCGGATTTTGACTGAAAGAAAGATGAGGTTGATTTTGAGTCTTCGCCATCCTTGTCCCGATCGAGCCATGATAAGTTTTATCAGAACGTGGTGTTTTTGGGAGGGGTGGGGCTTTTGCATCCCTTGTTGTTATGGTAAAGTATTTTACGATTAAGCGTATAAACCAGCGAGTAAACCGAATCCTAAGGGAGGCTAAGTATTCCAGAGTCGTAGGGGGATGAAAAGGGATTTTTGGTAAAAACAATAACCTCCTCCTGTCCTACTTATACAGAGGGCGGAGCGGGAGGCATTTAATAGGTTCAGATCTCTATAGGAATCAGCAAACCCAAACACGCCGGTTCCACTTCTCCACCCTATCAGAATAAACCGTCGAATTAAAGTAGTCTCGTAAATAGTGATTATTCAAAGCTCGTTTTGGATACCCCAAGCGATAAGAACGCCTCAAGCGCGAAATTAAAAACTATCTCGTAGACCGGTGAATCTCTTGGGCATATGAGGAACCGCCAGCGTGTTTAATAGGCCGAATGGATTGGGCCACAGGAAGAAGTTTGGCGTCACCAAAACCCCCCTGTCCAGCCCAGAGGTTGGACAGCCGGGTTTTGAGGGACTAATGTAGGGTGTAAATGATTTATGGGCCAAGCCGAAGAGGATTATGGCCCAAGTTCAACGAAATAGACTTTGGGTATCGCCGAGGGTAGTTCAGTCCTCGGCAGACCCAAAGTTCCCCCTCGTAAAGAAGGGTAAAAATGGTATAAAACTGAAACTCGGAAAAAAAATCTAAAATATCCAGGGAAAGCAGCCCTTACTGCCATTCAATGCTCTGAACCTGACAAAGCCGTATTCTTTGGCTTTTACAACCACCCCCAACGACTTTGAATATGGGCTGATGGGACAAGTATCAATCTAGGAAAAGTTGATCCAATACGTGGACGAAGGACAATGAACGCAGGCAAATATAAAAGGAAAAATAAGTAACCTAAAAAGGGGGGTTGGGAAAAATGGCCAGAAACCTGAGCCTCCCAGCCCACCTCCAGGAGAAAGACTCCAGGGGTGTAGGAAAACTTAAACTGGTACGAACACCGTGAAAAACCCACCGCCTATCAACCAAGGCCTAGCCTTCCAAACCCACGCTCTACAAATGATATTGTTAGGGGCCTTTTCACGTGCGAACCCGACACTGTTACGGTCCGCCACGAAACGCGTCCTTACATAGAGTATTGTTTATTTTATTGAATAAGTACAACCAATTTTGTATCTAAACTTTGTCCAAGGAAATTATCTCTTAACTTCTCTTATTTTAGCTTAACATGAGATATAGTTATTTTCTACTAACATTTTTTGGAAAATGACTATATATATCTCATGCAAAGTTAAATAGGGAAAATTACTCCTTCTCATGGAAAGTCAAGAAATAGTTTTCCAACTCATTTTAAGGTTGCTATCAAATAAAAGAAAATGAGGTAGTTTTCTTGAAAACGTTTTTTGAAAAATGATTTATTTTTCTCAAAATATTAATGTCGAAACAAACAGAAATGTGTGATATAGAAAATCAAATTTTCTATAAATTTTTAAAAGTGAAAGACATGCACATTTATTTTTGGCATGGGGGGACATAACACTAATGATAGGGGTATTACATAAGTAAAATGCATAATCAGGAGAGCCTAGATATATCCATGCAAGTCATAAAATCCAAGTTATTCCCAAACCTTCTAGTTTCAAATATTTGAAATCAAAACCACCCCCATTAAAAAAGATTGATCAAACATTCAAGTAAAGTACCATGCATCCCAACAAAACCTAATAGGTTTTGCTAAGAGACTGACCAACAATTGCCACACTTGGTCCAGCCACGAGCTCATTCCAAGAGTCATCAGATTCTTTGCCTTTTTTCTTAAACACTTGTGTAGCATCAAGGCAATGAATATTCCATCCCTTTATATCTCTGAGCCTATAGATTTTCTCCACTTGACGACATGCTAATTTGTATGTTATTAAAAGTGCAAGTAATATCTCACAGCAAAGGTGCACAAAGGTGGCTAGTAGTGCAGTAGCTACTGATGTGAAATGCACCAGTCAAGCCACGAAGGCAGCAGCTGCTGATAAGGAGTGCACTGCTTAGAGCAGGATTTCATCAAATGGCTTGATGAGCACAGAAGTGTTAGAAATGCTTGAAGCCATGCCAAATTATGAGCTCTTCATCCAATAACATTGAGGAAGTTAATTTCACAAATTCAGGAGACTTTTGCTCTTGGATTGCCGTGTGTACAGATTCTAGAAGGTCCAAATAACAGAATTTAGCGCCAATTGTAGGGTAGTTATATTTTTCTGTGTATATAAAACAGAGTACAGTTATGTATTATTTCATTCATTCCATTTCTTGTAATTTTCTTCTCCATCAATGAAATTCTCTCAATTCTATTTAGATTCTCTAATTTTTACATGGTATCAGAGCGACTAGCACAGTTAATACTGATTTCCTACTCTTGTTTTTTATTCCAAAAGATTCTTGCTTAGCAAAAAGAAATTCCTTTGAGAAAATTCTTGAATTCTGATTCATAGAGACTTGATTCATCTGTGTTGATACTGTATCTTGAAGAATCTTTTGTTTTTCTTTTCCAATTTCATTAGAAGTTTCATACAAGCTCGTGGATAGCATCAATGGCTTCTGGAGAAGGAAGTGACTATATTCCAGCGCACAATCAATCCACACAGCAAATCCCTCAGTCCAACACAGAGACCAATTCTCCCAATCAATTTTTCCTTAGTGCCAGTGAGAATCCAGGGAATAACTTAGTCACTCAACCACTTTTGGGAATGAGAAACTATCAATCTTGGTCTAGGGCTATGGTTATAGCATTAACTGCCAAGAAAAAGATAGGATTCGTGAATGGCAAGATTGCAAAGCTTGAAGATGATTCTCCTTTGTACGAAGATTGGGAAAGCTGTAACACAATGGTGCTTTCTTGGCTGATCAACTCTATGCATGTTGATGTGTCAAGCAGCATCATGTATTGTGAGACTACAAGGGAGATATGGCTTGAGTTGCAGCATGTGTTTTCACAGGGAAATGGACCAAAGATTTACAATCTTCAACAGGAAATCTCACAGATAACTCAGAGTCAGTTGTCAGTGACTGAGTATTACTCTAAGTTCAAGAAGCTTTGGGATCAACTGCTTCATTATGAGCCATTGCTAGCTTGTACTTGTGGGGCAATGAAGATTCTAAGCATTGCTCATGAAAAGTCCTGTGTAATGAGGTTTTTAATGGGGCTCAATGAGAATTTTGAGACTGTGAGGAGTCATATTCTCATGCTTGAGCCATTTCCATCAATGAGCAAGGTGTATGCTTTGGTTCTCCAAGAAGAATCTCACAAAGGCATTGATCATGGTTCTGCCTTCACACCTAAACCTGATTCAGTGGCAATGTATGCCAACACTAGAGGGAATTATGGAGGTAAAGGTGGCCCTAAGAAGGAGAGGCCTTTGTGCAGCCATTGCAACATGCTTGGACACACTATGGACAAGTGTTACAAGTTGCATGGATATCCACCAAATTACAAGCACAAAGGCAAGCCAAATTCCAATGCTAATCAAGTTTCATATCCTTAAGGCCAAGTTGTTGAAGTTCCTTCCAATGCATCTGCTCAATGTCCTATTTCTAAGGCACAGTGTGAGCAATTGCTTGCTCTTTTCAATACTAGTACTGATCAAGGTGCTAATCACCATGTTGCAACTGTGAGTACAAGTGGTGTTGTCTCTAACATGCTTCCTAGAGCTCTTGGTGTACCTGTTGCAATTGGTGTGCCTTCCTCATCCATTTCACCTTCTGACAGTGCCAATTGCCCTTTTGTTGACACTATGTCAGGTACAAATTCATTGTTCCCTTTCACTCCTTCTTTAAGGCATTCCATTTTTTCTGCCAAAGTAGTTGATAGAGAAGTCTTTCATGTCACTGATTGGGTCATAGACACAGGGGCTACTGATCATATGGTGCATTCCATTACATGTTTTACTACTATCACTGCTACTTTAAATACATTTGTTAATCTGCCTAATGGAGAAGTAGCTTCAGTCACTCATGTTGGCATTGTGAAAATCTCAAAACATCTTACCTTTCATAATATTCTATGTGTTCCATCCTTTAGCTTCAATCTTATTTCTGTCAGTCAGCTAGCCAAGTCCACTATTTGTTGCCTTATTTTCTTTGGAAACTTATGCTTTATCCAGGACCTTACTCATTGGAGCACACTTGGTCTGGGTAGAGAATGCAATGGACTTTACTTGTTGGACAAGGGCAGCATCTCTACACCTTCTATTACAGCTTCTATTTCAGCTTTTGTATATAGTTCACAGCTTCATATCTGGCACTCCAGATTGGGTCATCTATCCAATGCCAAATTGGCTTCAATAAAACCAAATGATGTACCTTGTTTCACTTCTTTTGAGAATTTCAATTGTGAAATTTGTCTACTTGCTAAACAAAAACGTTTACCTTTCAATAAAAGTTCTCATTTCTCTAATTCTTGCTTTGAATTGATCCATTGTGATTTGTGGGGACCTTTCTCAATTCCTACTGTTGATCATTGCAAGTATTTTTTAACCATTATTGATGATTACTCTAGGTGCACTTGGGTGTATTTGTTAAAGCATAAATCCCAAACACAATATGTTTTAGAACAATTTTGCACTATGGTGGAAACCCAATTCTCTAAGAAAATTGAAACTTTAAGATCAAATAATGGTACTGAATTCTTCATGAAAGATTTCTTTGCCAAGAAGGGCATCTTGCATCATTTAAGTTGTGTTGAAACACCACAACAAAATGCCATTGTTGAGAGGAAACATCAACACATCTTGAATGTGGCAAGAGCTCTCATGTTTCAATCTCATTTACCTTTGCATTTGTGGGGCCATGCTATTCTTGTTGCTGTTTATTTGATCAACAAAATCCCCTCATCTGCTTTATCAAATAAAATTCCTTTTAAAGAGTTATTTGGTCATCCACCTAGTTATGCACATTTAAAGGTGTTTGGTTGCTTATGCTTTGCTTCTACACTTTCTTCTCACAGATCCAAGTTTGCACCTAGGGCTGTTAGATGTGTTTTCTTGGGATATTCTTTTGGGGTTAAAGGATATAAAGTCCTTGATTTAGCTACTAATAGGGTGTTCCTCTCTAGAGATGTGGTTTTTCATGAACATTCCTTTCCTTTTGCTTCTATTTCAACTAATATTGCAGATCCTTTTGTTCCTACTGCTGTTGAAGCTTCCTGTCCTGCTGATGTTGATGGGTTTGTTACTCCCATTAGCATACCTGATCTTGCTTCCTTAGATTTTGATGTTGTTCTTTCTCCTTCTAATATTGTTCAACCTATTCCTAGTGCTATACCTTCTAATGCTACTTCTTCTAGTCCTATTCAGGTGCCTAATTCTAATGCTACACCAGTTGTTTTAGTTCCTCCAATACCTCTTAGGAAGTCAACTAGAGACACCTCCTGCCTACTTGCAAGACTATGCTTGTACTGTTGTTGCAGCTGGTGCTCCTTATGATCTTGCTTAGTGCCTTACCTATTCCCATTTGGAACCTTGCTATCACTCTTATTTGCTGGCAATCAGTTCTAGTCCCAAAGAAACTCATAGCATTTCCGAAGCAGTTCAAGACCCACTTTGGAGAGCTGCCATGGACAAAGAAATCCAAGCCCTTGAGATGAATCATACATGGGATGTGACTAGTTTACCTCCTGGTAAGTCTCCCATTGGCTGCAAATGGGTCTACAAAGTGAAGCTTAATCCTGATGGTAGTGTTGAGAGGTTCAAAGCCAAGCTGGTTGCCAAGGGTTATACCCAAAGGGAAGGACTTGATTTCCTTGAAACCTTCTCTCCTATTGCTAAAACAAATTTAGTGAGGGTCTTGCTTGCTCTTGTTGCTTCCAGGCAGTGGCCTTTGCACCAATTGGATATCAACAATACTTTTTTGCATGGAGATTTAGATGAAGAGGTCTATATGTCATTGCCACCTAGTTTTCACAGTAAGGGGGAGTGTGTTTCAGCCTCTTCTACTACTCCTAGGGTGTGCAAATTGGTTAAGTCATTTTATGGTTTGAGATAGGCTTCAAGGCAATGGTACACTAAGCTGTCAGCAACTATAAAGGAGCTTGGTTTCGTTCAATCTCAGGATGATCACCCCTTATTTATGCACAGCAAAGGGTCTTTGTTCATTGCTTTACTGGTTTATGTTGATGATATGGTAATCACTGGCAATGATCATGCTTTTGTTGCCTCTCTCATGTCTGTTTTAGATCAAAAGTTTGGTATTAAGGATTTGGGATCACTCAAGTATTTCTTGGGTTTAGAAATTGCAAGAAACAAGAGTGGAATTAGCCTATCTCAAAGGAAGTATGCTTTGGAAGTTCTTAAGGAAATTGGTATGTCAGGGTGTAAACCAGTCCAAACTCCAATGGAACAACAACTCAAGTTGTCTAAAGAAAGTGGAGACTTGCTTACCAATTCAGGAAAGTATAGAAGACTAATTGGGAAGCTTATGTACTTAACTCTGAGCAGGCTAGACATCACATATACAGTGCATAGGCTTAGCCAGTTTTTGGTACAACCTAGAGCACCACATATGAAAGTAGCCACTAGGATTCTACAGTACATTAAAGGAACACCTAGTCAAGGTGTTTTCTTCCCTAGCAACTTTGACCTGCACCTAAAAGCATACTGTGATGCAGATTGGGCAGGATGCCCAGACGCAAGGAAATCTTTAACAGGCTATTATGTGTTTCTTGGTGATGCATTAGTGTCTTGGAGGTCTAAGAAGCAAAGCATAGTGTCTAGGTCCAGTGCAAAGGCAGAGTATAGAGCTATGGCCACTACTACCTGTGAATTAACTTGGATTTTGCATTTATTACAAGATTTACATGTCAAACATAATAAGCCTGCATTGATGTACTGTGATAACCAGGCAGCACTTCATATAGCTGCAAACCCAGTATTCCATGAGAGGTCAAAACATATAGAAGCAGATTGCCATGTTGTGAGAAACAAGATTCTTGATGGTGCACTTAAAACCTTCTATGTATCAACCAAGGATCAGTTGGCAAATGTGTTCACCAAAGCATTAGGAGTGGAAAGTTTTTTAAGATTGATTAGAAGGCTAGGTGTGATCAATATTTTTGCTTCTACAATGGCTTATCCTCATACAGGTTTGGAAGAGCAAAAGGCAAGAGTTATGCTCTTGAGGGGGAGTATTAAAAGTGCAAGTAATATCTCACAGTAGAGGTGCACAAAGGTGGCTAGTAGTGCAGCAACTACTGATGTGAGATGCACCAGTCAAGCCACGAAGGCAGCAGCTGCTAATAAGGAGTGCACTGCTCAGACCACAAGGATTGCATCAAATGGCTTGATGAGCACAGAAGTGTTAGAAATGCTTGAAGCCATGCCAGATCACGAGCTCTTCATCCAATAACATTGAAGAAGTTAGTTCTACAAATTCAAGAGTCTTTTGCTCTTGGATTGCCACGTGTACAGATTCTGGAAGGTCCAAATAATAGAATTTGGCGCCAATTGTAGGGCAGTTATATTTTTCTGTGTATATAAAATAGAGTACAGTTATGTATTATTTCATTCATTCCATTTCTTGTAATTTTCTTCTCCATCAATGAAATTCTCTCAATTCTATTTAGATTCTCTAGTTTTTTACATTTTCCTTCATTTCACTTATTGCCTTTTGGATTAACATCGCATTGGTTTCTTTGTCTAAAGAAGATTCATTTCTAAAATATTGGTCAAATTCAGGAACCCCAATTGACCTAAAAATCCCTTGTGAATAATCCACATTGGGATCAAACATTTTTCTCAACTCATCTACCATGCCATTTTCAATCATTTGATCAACCCGCTTTGATAAAAATGGGTCGAGCACTAACACGGGTACATCCACCCAAAGGAAGCAACAATCATACTTTGATCTAAACTTGCTATCTTCATCATCAATTAGGGCCTCGATATAGGTATTAGACCCTCCAACAATGATTGGAAGGTGGCCGCGACTCACAATTGACTCAATGGCACGTACGACCATGTCACGAAAATGGTCTACTGTAAAATCAGCATAGGGATTGAGTATCCCCAGCAAATGGTGTGGTATACCACATTGCTCTTCCATGGTGAGTTTGTTGGTGACAATGTCAAGTCCCTTATAAACTTGCATTTTGTCTGAGTTTATGAGTTTTGCCTTATAACGACTAGCTAGATGAACAGATAATTTTGACTTGCTAGTTCCAGTTGCTCCCATGATGATTACCACCTTTTTTGTTGTGATGTTTCTGACTGATATTCTTTTCTTTAGACCAAACATCTTGCTGGGTTACAAGCTTGCAAATGGTCCTGATCAAGTTATTGAAAAAAACGAAATTAATATAAATAAAACTATAACAAAATGTAGAAACCAAGAAGTGAGGTTACTTTCGAAATTGACCAAAACACATGCAAAACTAGAAACAAAGAATAGGAACATGCAAAAGCAGCATACCTAAGGAGTCCTACAAAACATTTTGTTATGTATATGAGGCCCAACATGACTATGTTCAAAGAATGCCACTAAGTCAAAGGCAAGGCAAGGGGTTGACTGGGCTTGTTAATGTGGAGGAAGCAAAATTGGGGTGGTATTAATACTACTTTTGAAAGCTTTTTTAGTAACATGATATTAATGTGAGAAAAAATCAAGTTGCAATTACTCAATATCCCGATTCATACGGGATCCAAATCTGACCATTGAAAAATAATTCACTTTCCAAATTCTCAATTTATTTACCATTATAAAATAAATAATGTCACAACCACAAATTAACTTACAACATTTTTATAAAGTGTTATTTTAGCCAATTTTTATTGTTTTTCACCAAAATCTAACACTAACATCACTTTTTTTCATTTATCAATATTCGCTCACTATATTAGCAATTTGTAAAAAAAACTTAAAAATATGTATCTCTAGTATTTTCTTTTTAAGTAAATTCGACTTCTTCTCCCCACCCTCCCCCCTTAATTTTTTTCTTATTTATTTTTTCACCACTATGCACCCTTCACGTGATAGTCAGTGGGGGCAAGGGCCAGTAATCAAGTCTTTAGAAGAAAGTTTTACACACACACACATATATATATATATATATATTTAAATTAGGCTAGAGTACATAAAATTTCTATCTTATATAAAAAATTAAAAAAAAAATTCTTTTTGAGTAAATCATTATATACAAAAAAAAAAACAAAAAAACAAAAAAACAAAAAAAACAAAACAAAAAAACCCACACACAAGAGAGAATGAAAATGAGAACCATGGGAATCTCCACTCTTCAATAAAACCATTATAACTGCATGAATAAATGCTTTTTGGTGCACTATAAAATACCAAGTACTTGGGAAGATTATTTTTGTTAGGTTGGGATGTCAAATTACAATAATGTCCGTTATGCGGAGAATCTATCTTTATATATTGTAACATTGGAACCATTCAGTGTAACTAAAAAAAACTACTAAATGTGATATTAGTAGGAACATTGGTAATGCCCAATATGACGTTAGTACCATTCAATATAATAATTTGGTGACTTATATAGCAAGTTGACTACCTAGAAGAACCATACCTCGCAAAAAAGTAGGGTACCATAGAATTTCTTGTTTGATTGAGATCATCTAGATATTTGAAGATAATTTTGTTAAAGATTTCTTGGGATCTCTTAATTCATGACTAAATGAACAAATCTAATTTTATCATATCATCAACTTTTAAACAAGTATTGTTTAACACTATTTTGGTATCTATCAAAGTACTAATTATGTGACAAAATATGAACAATTAATTTAATGAGTAATGGTTAAAATTTTAAGAAATCTATGATTCAATTATCCCTCATTTTTTATTCTTTCTTTTTTTCTTTTTCTTTTTTTATGAAAGGAAAAACTTTATTGAACCAACTAACAAATACAGAGGAGCTCCGTTAACCTTACAAGCTTAGCCTCCTCATAAATCACATTTACAAGAACTGAAAAGTCATGCCCTAAATTATAAGAGTCAAAGTAGCTATCAAGCATTGACCACCGAGCTAAGGTAAGCAGTTATGTTTGCTTCTCAATCAATGTTGTTAAAAGCGCACCTACTGAGCTAAGGTATAAGTAGCTATGTTTGCTTCTCAATCAATGTTGTTAAAATCGCACCTATTGAGCTAAGGAATAAGTAACTATGATTGCTTCTCAATCAATGTTCTTAAAAGCGAGTAAAGCATGTTTAACCTCAAAGCCTAAAACCCCAAGCTCTCAACACTTCATTAGGCCCCAAAAAAAAAAAAAAAAAAAAAAAACTACTCATTTAATGAATCACACTTTAAACACATTATTTTTGGAGCTTTTTGAAGAAGCACAAAGCATTCCTAGATAGCTTTTTTATTTTATTGCTAAAAAAGATATGGATCATCAAAATTAATTGCTTGATCTTGAAAGAAATGAAATGAACTAATGATTTACTACACAACTACTATCCTTAGGTGTTGAATTACACAAACAATTTTTTTTTTTTTTTTTGCATGTCATATAACATATGAACAAGGTTCATTTATCATTCTTATGTTTTTTGGTCTTTGAATTTTAGATATATGCTAATTGAACCATACACATTATTTGATTATAACTATCATGGTTATGTTCTTTTATAAAGTACAAGAGAATTGTACAAAATATGTTTAAACTGTCTATGACTAGATCATTATGATATTAACCATTAATAATTGTTATTAATTTACTATATAAAAATTTTAAGAATTGAAAAACTTAGGTAAAATTTGAACTTACAAACATTATACAATTTTTTTGAGAAACAATTATACAATTTACATCTATCAAATAGGTAAAATATACAAATTTTGAGTTCTTATTATTTTTATTATATGTCACCAATGTTTCTATTAGAAAATAGTGCTTTTTACTTCAATTTGGCATGTGCTTGCGCTTTGCGCCTAGGCTCCAAGAGGCCTAAGCGCACTTTTACCAACATCCATCAATCAATCAATCAATATATATATAAAAGCAGAGATCTCATATGAAAAAACATGAATTTTTGCCAAGTGGCACTTTTTATGCAAAGAGAATTGAAATATTCTCAAGTGCCACATCAGAGATAAGAACAAATTAAATATTGATTTTTTGTTTCATTTGGTTCAATATTTCAAGGCTTTTCTAATTAAAAAATAAATATTTTTTGTATTCTTTAGTTCAATGTTTCAAGACTTTTCATCTCACATACATACACACAAAACTCATTGCATTTTAATTCACCATTTTCATCTCATGGACTTCTACCCCTTTTTATATATATATATATATATATACACACACACACACACCAATAGCTCTTCATGCCATCCCATATCAAATACACACAGACCAAAACACGATATTATTTACCTTCAATCTTTTGACGATACTTACCTAGCTCTAACATTGTTGTTTCATCTAATCCTAACTTGTATGAGTTGGCTACAACCAAGAAAGAGAGGCTTGCATTTTATATTGCGTGACAAAGACAATTACGATTTTGATGTTAAGGTTAGATATTGTGGATTTGTGGGTTTCGTAAATGATGTGGTTGACTGTGGGTGTTTGGGATGTGTAAACAAATATAATACATCTATCAAATAACAATTATATCATGTGCATATGTAATAAAAATCAACAATAAGATGTGAGAAATTTACATACTAGATTATGTTATTCAAGGACCTCACAAGCAATCAGGATGCTCTCCCCAGCTGGTCAGGATTAACAAGAGCTTTATTTTCTCTTTCACACCCCTTGCAAGTGTGGCCTTGACAATATTTATAATATTTAGAAAGGACATGACCAGCCATAAAATCCTTCCTATTGTAATAACACTTCATGTAACAGAAATGTTACATTTGTTAATAAACAACTTTATTAATTAGATTCATTAATGAAGAAGTTCATTAATGTGTTATTACTTTTGTAACTCCATGCTAATACATGGATTCATCTATCGTTCATATCCAGAACTACTATAACGACAACACCTTTAATAGGAGTTCAAGTTACTAGTATTGACACGATAGATTTATTAAAGCCAACACTCAACGTGCATGAATCTCATTATGGAAGGACTTTCCGAGATTATTATGCACTAACCATCGAAAGACTAGCCCTTATTGTCTTCCATAGTTTGAGCAATTTTAACTTGCACCTCCCTTCCATCATGGTCCAACAATGTACCTATCAGAATAGGCTACATCATGATGGATATGGTCAAGTTAAGGACTACAATGAATGCATTCATAATTTTAGTCTACTAAATCAAGTAGACCTATTTCAATATATCAATATCTTACATTATAAAAATATTGCATAATTTCACAAGAGACTAAATATTTATTTGTTAATAATAGAGGCATCATATATATATTATGTTGGGCCACATTATTCTAATAGTCTCCCACTTGGCCTAACATAACCCCATTTCCAATACATGTGTTTCAAATAGCCCAGAGGACAAGCCTTTGGTAAAAGGGTCAGCCAAATTTTGCTTTGATGAAACCCTCTGAACAACCACTTTCTTCTTCTTAATCATATCTCGAATGTAATGGTAACGACCCTCTATATGTTTTGCGCGAGAGTGGCATTTCGGATCTTTGGTGATAGCAATGGCAGAATTGTTATCACACAAAATGGGAATGGGTCTTTGAACACATTCTACAATTAGCAACTCTGTTAAGAATTGTTTTAAATATACAGCTTCTTTTGCCGCAGCATTCAAAGCTATATATTCAGCTTCCATCGTAGATTGAGGAACACATTCTTGTTTCTTACTTTTCCATGCAATAGCTCCACCACATAACATAAATACAAAACCAGAGGTAGACTTTCAACTATCTAGACACCCTTGATAATCAGAATCTGAAAATCCAGATAATTTTAAATCATCAGAGCCATGATATGTCAATTTGCTACCTTTAGTCCGCTACAAATATCTGAAAATTCATTGAATAGCCATCCAATGAAGTTTTCCTGGATTACTTTGAAAACGACTAACCATACTTACTGCAAAAGCAATATCTGGTCGAGTACATATCATGAGATACATAAGACTTCCTACAGCAGATGCATATGGGTGTAACTTTGGGTCTAGTTTGTCTTGCTCATTTTTAGGACAATCCTTCTGAGAAAGTGGCCTAAGAAAATTATAGGGAATCCTCCCACTCAAACAGTCAACCATATGAAACTTTTCTAGTAAAGTCTCGATATATTTTTCCTGGGAGAGACTCAATTTTTTATTCACCCGGTCTCGTTTAATTTTAATCCCCAAAATGTATGACGCTTCACCTAGGTCCTTCATTTCAAAAGTTTTGAATAGCTACTGCTTGATTTCAAAAAGCATCTCGATATCATTTCTTGCCAGAAGAATATCATCCACATATAATGTAAGAATGGCAACCTTATTCGAATTTTTCTTCACATATACACAAGGTTCAGAAGAATTTTGCATAAACCCCAAAACTATTACTGATTCATGAAACTTCAAATTCCACTGTCTTGATGCTTGCTTTAATCCATAGATAGATTTTTCTAACTTGCATACCTTGTTCTCATCTCCTTTTGAAATAAAACCCTCAGGTTGCTCCATATAAACATCTTCTTCAAGATCACCATTTAAAAACGCAGTCTTTACATCCATTTGATAAAGTTCAAAATCAAAGAATGCAACTAGAGAAAGTATAGCACTAATAGATTGAACTCTTACAACTGGAGAAAAGGTTTCTTCAAAATCAACTCCATATTCTTGAGTATAGCCCTTTGCCACCAATCTAGCTTTGAACTTTTCCACTTTTCCTAAGACATCTCTCTTTCTTTTAAAAATCCATTTGCATCCAACTATTTTCATTCCCTGTTGGCTTTCCACTAGCCTCCAAACACCATTCTTTTGCATAGAATCAAGCTCCTCATTCATAGCACTAATCCAATTATTTGAATCAGTATCTTCTAAGGCTTGAGAGTATGTTGCTGGGTCTCTCAAATCTTGACTAACTATCACCTTTTTATAGTTTTCACTATTATAAAGGTAATAGTCAGACATATCATGCCCCTTAGAAATTCGAGTGCTTCTTCTCAAAGGTGTTGGATCTATAGCTTTCACTATTATTGACTCTGTATCTCTTTGTTCTTCCAAGACTTCCTTTTGAAAATCATCACTACCCTCAATTTCAAAAAGATCCTCCAAAAATTTTACATTTCTACTTTCCAAAATTACTTGACTTTCTGGATCAAACAATCTATATCATCTAGACCACTGTGGGTAGCCCACCATGACACACCTTTTTGTTTTAGACAACAATTTATCCCTACTAGGATCAGGAATTAAAACATGAGCAATACATCCCCATATCCTAATATGAGATAAACTAGCTATCTTACCAACAAACAACTCATGAGGTGTTTTCTCTAAGGCTTTAGTGGGAATTCTATTTAAGATATGCATAACAGCTAGAATAGGTTCACCCCAAAATGAAGTTGGCAAATTTGCTCTTGCCATCATAGATCTAACCATGTCTAGGAGTGTTCTATTACATCTCTCAGCAATCCCATTAGCCTCAGGGGTATATGAAGGAGTGCGAAAATGAACAATTCCATTCTCAGCACAATATCTCTCAAAATCATTTGATACATACTCTTCACCTCTATCTGAATTGACAGATTTTATTACATTGTTTGTCCATTTTTCAACCTCGAGTCTATAAGTGATAAACTTTTCTAAAGCCTCTGATTTATGTTTCATCAAATAGACATACCCATATCTAGAAAAGTCATTAGTAAAGGTGATAAAATAACTATATCCTCCTCTAGCATTTATATTCACAGGTCCACAAATATCAGTGTGAACTCTCTCCAAAACCTAAGAAGTATGACCTCCTATAGAGTAAGACTTTTTCGTCATTTTCCCTTCAACGCAACTTTCACATGTTGGATAATCTTCTAATATGACATCACTTAACATACCTATTTTAATCATTCTTCCAATTTTTTGTTTACTAACATGTCCCATTCTTAAGTGCCATGGATAAGTTGCATTATCTTTCACAGAAACATTAACATCACACACAATACTCCCACACAAATGCACTTGATACATATTATTATTTCGAAAACCATATAGCACTACAACATTATTTTTCTTCATCAAGAACCATCCATTTCCAAAATAAAAATCATAACCAAGTTTTTCTAGCATAGAAACAGATAACAAATTTCTCCTAAGACTCGAAGCATACAAACAATCAACTAAATCAAAAGTTGACCCATTATAGTTGAAATTTTTGTTTTATCATCTATTGGTCTTCCTTGAAGGGCTAATTCATCAGTTGAGGCAATCATATTAATCACATGTTGACAAGCATCTTCTCCTTCTGATAATTTAGTCCTAATAAATTTTTCCCATAATCCTTCCACATGTGCACTAGACTTTTTTCCAAACTTCACTTCTAGGCTATCAATTATGGATTTAGCACTAGGGGAATTCATATAGCTAACCATCAATGAATCAATCATATATCCCAGCATAAAAAATTTCATTTTGTTATCTGCCTCAATCCATTTATTATAGGAGATTTTATCAGACTCCTCATCAGGCTTAGGTGGACATTCAGATTTAATACAATGACTATAACCATAAAACCCCATGTACAAATCTACTCTACATTTCCACTTTGTATAATTGGGTCCAGAAAGTGTACAATTTTTCATGATATCAGCTATATTTAGAAAACTAGAGGAGTTTGCCATCTCTCTGTAAAACGCAACACATATAATTTGTGTATTAAAATCCAATTCTTTTAGCTATCAACTTCTTTTGATAACATACAAGAATTTATATTTAATGACAAATATTTCAACCAATTAAATTCATCCCGTATCCGTAGGGGTGTAAGGAAGAATTTAATCAATTAGTATTTATCTCTTAAATATTTATTTATTTATATTAAATTAGAGTCTGTGTCTATCCGTAGAGGTGTTGACACACACACACACACACACACACACATATATATATACATTGTGTCTATCCGTAAGGGCGTTGACACATTTATATATATAATCTTTCAAAATCCTATCTCATCCATGTGATTAACCGAAGGGGTGTCATCATGTTTGAGTTTAGAATAATGAAAGAATTATAGATGTATTAACTTTGAAGAAAACTAACTCCCACTACAAACTTAAAATTAACTAAATGGCGTTATGCTGTATTTGTTACAACCATTTATTAATAAAAATTTATTGTATACCTAACATGTAACAATATCGCATGTATAGGGAAAAAAAATTAACATAAAGACAAGTTATCATAAATATTAGCAGAACCTACATGCTTGTGACTGTTGGAATTATACTTAAAAAGTAATAATTCAAGAGAAACAAATATAATACATCTATCAAATGACAATTATATCATGTGCATATGTAATAAAAATCAACAATAAGATGTGAGAAATTTACATACTAGATTATGTTATTCAAGGACTTCACAAGCAATCAGGATGCTCTCCCCAGCTGGTCAGGATTAACAAGAGCTTTATTTTCTCTTTCACACCCCCTTGCAAGTGTGGCCTTGACAATATTTATAATATTTAGAAAGGACATGACCAGCCATAAAATCCTTCTTATCGTAATAACACTTCATGTAACAGAAATGTTACATTTGTTAATAAACAACTTTATTAATTAGATTCATTAATGAAGAAGTTCATTAATGTGTTATTACTTTTGTAACTCCATGCTAATACATGGATTCATCTATCGTTCATATCCAGAACTACTATAATGACAACACCTTTAATAGGAGTTCAAGTTACTAGTATTGACACGATAGATTTATTAAAGCCAACACTCAACGTGCATGAATCTCATTATGGAAGGACTTTCCGAGATTATTATGCACTAACCATCGAAAGACTAGCCCTTATTGTCTTCCATAGTTTGAGCAATTTTAACTTGCACCTCCCTTCCATCATGGTCCAACAATGTACCTATCAGAATAGGCTACATCATGATGGATATGGTCAAGTTAAGGACTACAATAAATGCATTCATAATTTTAGTCTACTAAATCAAGTAGACCTATTTCAATATATCAATATCTTACATTATAAAAATATTGCATAATTTCACAAGAGACTGAATATTTATTTGTTAATAATAGAGGCATCATATATATATTATGTTGGGCCACATTAAAAAAGATTGATCAAACATTCAAGTAAAGTACCATGCATCCCTACAAAACCTAATAGGTTTTGCTAAGAAACTGACCAACAATTGCCACACTTGGTCCAGCCACAAGCTCATTCCAAGCCTCATCAGATTCTTTGCCTTTTTCCTTAAACACTTGTGTAGCATCAAGGCGGTGAATATTCCATCCCTTTATATCTCTGAGCCTATAAATTTTCTCCACTTGACGACATGCTAATTTGTATGTATTTTCCTTCATTTCACTTATTGCCTTTTGGATTAACATCGCATTGGTTTCTTTGTCTAAAGAAGATTCATTTCTAAAATATTGGTCAAATTCAGGAACCCCAATTGACCTAAAAATCCCTTGTGAATAATCCACATTGGGATCAAACATTTTTCTCAACTCATCTACCATGCCATTTTCAATCATTTGATCAACCCGCTTTGATAAAAATGGGTCGAGCACTAACACGGGTACATCCACCCAAAGGAAGCAACAATCATACTTTGATCTAAACTTGCTATCTTCATCATCAATTAGGGCCTCGATATAGGTATTAGACCCTCCAACAATGATTGGAAGGTGGCCGCGACTCACAATTGACTCAATGGCACGTACGACCTTGTCACGAAAATGGTCTACTGTAAAATCAGCATAGGGATCGAGTATCCCCAGCAAATGGTGTGGTATACCACATTGCTCTTCCATGGTGACTTTGTTGGTGACAATGTCAAGTCCCTTATAAACTTGCATTTTGTCTGAGTTTATGAGTTCTGCCTTATAATGACTAGCTAGATGAACAGACAATTTTGTCTTGCCAGTTCCAGTTGCTCCCATGATGATTACCACCTTATTTTTGTGTTGCTTCTGATTGATATTCTTTTCTTTAGACCAAATATCTTGTTGGGTTACAAGCTTGCAAATGGTCCTGATCAAGTTATTGAAAAAAATGAAATTAATATAAATAAAACTATAACAAAGTGTAAAAAACAAGGAGTGAGGTTACTTTCGAAATTGACCAAAACACATGCAAAACTAGAAACAAAGAATAGGTATATGCAAATGCAGCATACCTAAGGAGTCCTACAAAACATTTTGTTATGTATATGAGGCCCAACATGACTGTGTTCAAAGAATGCCACTGAGTCGAAGGCAAGGCAAGGGGTTGATTGGGCTTGTTAATGTGGAGGAAGCAAAATGGGGGTGGTATTAATACTACTTTTGAAAGCTTTTTTAGTAACATGATATTAATGTGAGAAAAAATCAAGTTGCAATTACTCAATATCCCGATTCTTACGGTTCCAGATCTGACCATTGAAAAATAATTCACTTTCCAAATTCTCAATTTATTTACCATTATGAAATAAATAATGTTACAACCACAAACTAACTTACAACCACAATTTAAATAATGTTACCATAAATAATGTTACAACCACAATTTAAATAATGTTACCATAAATAATTTATTTACCGGGTACGTTTGGTACACTGAATGTGGATTACAACAGGAATGGTAACCTTTATTACCAATAATAAAATGTGTTGTAATGGAATAACTAAATCTATTCAAATGCAGCATACCTAAGGAGTCCTACAAAACATTTTGTTATGTATATGAGGCCCAACATGACTCTGTTCAAAGAATGCCACTGAGTCAAAGGCAAGGCAAGGGGTTGATTGGGCTTGTTAATGTGGAGGAAGCAAAATGGGGTTGGTATTAATACTACTTTTGAAAGCGTTTTTAGTAACATGATATTAATGTGAGAAAAAATCAAGTTGCAATTACTCAATATCCCGATTCTTACGGTTCCAGATCTGACCATTGAAAAATAATTCACTTTCCAAATTCTCAATTTATTTACCATTATGAAATAAATAATGTTACAACCACAAATTAACTTACAACCACAATTTAAATAATGTTACCATAAATAATGTTACAACCACAATTTAAATAATGTTACCATAAATAATTTATTTACCGGGTACATTTGGTACACTGAATGTGGATTACAACAGGAATGGTAACCTTTATTACCAATAATAAAATGTGTTGTAATGGAATAACTAAATCTATTCAAATGCAGCATACCTAAGGAGTCCTACAAAACATTTTGTTATGTATATGAGGCCCAACATGACTCTGTTCAAAGAATGCCACTGAGTCAAAGGCAAGGCAAGGGGTTGATTGGGCTTGTTAATGTGGAGGAAGCAAAATGGGGTTGGTATTAATACTACTTTTGAAAGCGTTTTTAGTAACATGATATTAATGTGAGAAAAAATCAAGTTGCAATTACTCAATATCCCGATTCTTACGGTTCCAGATCTGACCATTGAAAAATAATTCACTTTCCAAATTCTCAATTTATTTACCATTATGAAATAAATAATGTTACAACCACAAATTAACTTACAACCACAATTTAAATAATGTTACCATAAATAATGTTACAACCACAATTTAAATAATGTTACCATAAATAATTTATTTACCGGGTACATTTGGTACACTGAATGTGGATTACAACAGGAATGGTAACCTTTATTACCAATAATAAAATGTGTTGTAATGGAATAACTAAATCTATTCAAATGCAGCATACCTAAGGAGTCCTACAAAACATTTTGTTATGTATATGAGGCCCAACATGACTCTGTTCAAAGAATGCCACTAAGTCAAAGGCAAGGCAAGGGGTTGATTGGGCTTGTTAATGTGGAGGCAGCAAAATGGGGGTGGTATTAATACTACTTTTGAAAGCGTTTTTAATAACATGATATTAATGTGAGAAAAAATCAAGTTGCAATTACTCAATATCCCGATTCTTACGATTCCAGATCTGACCATTGAAAAATAATTCACTTTCCAAATTCTCAATTTATTTACCATTATGAAATAAATAATGTTACAACCACAAATTAACTTACAACCACAATTTAAATAATGTTACCATAAATAATGTTACAACCACAATTTAAATAATGTTACCATAAATAATTTATTTACCGGGTACGTTTGGTACACTGAATGTGGATTACAACAGGAATGGTAACCTTTATTACCAAGAATAAAATGTGTTGTAATGGAATAACTAAATCTATTCATTAGTTTGGTTGTGAGTTGTAATATTAGAATAAAACTTATGATCTATTTCAGGAAAAATCTCATTCATACAATTACATTTCCTAGAAAATAATATATTTTAAATTTTAGAAAGACGAGTTATTTTTTTATGATTTTTTATTTCCATAATTGTTAGGTGAGTATGGAAAGTTTATTTATTTGGAAATATATTAATGTTAGAAATTATTACATCTACTAAGGAATAACTATTACAACCCTTTTAGAGAGGAATAGTTATTCCTCATTTTAAAGAATAGCTATTCATAAGGAATGACTATTCCCTGTAATAAAAACATAACCAAACTATTGAATAGCTAAACCATAGGAATAATTATTACATTACAATGCCTATTACAGTCTACCAAACGTGCCACTAAGTGTTATTGTAGCCAATTTTTATTGTTTTTCACCAAGATCTAACACTAACATCATTTTTTTCATTTATCAATATTCACTCACTATATTAGCAATTTGTAAAAAAACTTAAAAATATGTATCTCTAGTATTTTCCTTTTGAGTAAATTCGACTTCTTCTCCCCACCCTCCCCCCTTAATTTTTTCTTATTTATTTTTTCACCACTATGCAACCTTGGCGTGATAGTCAGTGGGGGCAAGGGCCAGTAATCAAGTCTTTAGAAAGAAGTTTTACACACATATATATATATATATATATTTAAATTAGGCTAAAGTACATAAAATTTCTATCTTATATAAAAAAATTTATTTTTCTTTTTGAGTAAATCATTATATAAAAAAATTAAAAAAATAAAAAATAAAAAACACAACACACACAAGAGAGAATGAAAATGAGAACCATGGGAATCTCCACTCTTCAATAAAACCATTATTACTGCATGAATAAATGCTTTTTGGTGCACTATAAAATACCAAGTACTTGGGAAGATTATTTTTGTTAGGTTGGGATGTCAAATTACAATAATGTCCGTTATGCGGAAAATCTATCTATATATATTGTAACGTCGGAACCATTCAGTGTAACCAAAAAAAAACTACTAAATGTGATATTAGTATGATCATGTGTGACATTGGTAATGCCCAATATGACATTAGTACCATTCAATGTAATAATTTGGTGACTTATATAGCAAGTTGACTGCCTAGAAGAACCATACCTCGCAAAAAAGTAGGGTACCATAAAATTTCTTGTTTGATTGAGATCATCTAGATATTTGAAGATAATTTTGTTAAAGATTTCTTGGGATCTCTTAATTCATGATTAAATGAACAAATCTAATTTTATCATATCATCAACATTTAAACAAGTATTGTTTAACACTATTTTGGTATCTATCAAAGTACTAATTATGTGACAAAATATGAACAATTAATTTAATGAGTAATGGTTAAAATTTTAAGAAATCTATGATTCAATTATCCCTCTTTTTTTTTTTTCTTTTTTAATGAAAGGAAAAACTTTATTGAACCAACTAACAAATACAGAGGAGCTCCATTAACCTTACAAGCTTAGCCTCCTCATAAATCACATTTACAAGAACTGAAAAGTCATGCCCTAAATTATAAGAGTCAAAGTAGCTATTAAGCATTGACCACCGAGCTAAGGTATAAGCAGTTATGTTGGCTTCGCAATCAATGTTGTTAAAAGCTCACCTATTGAGCTAAGGAATAAGTAACTATGATTGCTTCTCAATCAATGTTGTTAAAAGCGAGTAAAGCATGTTTAACCTCAAAGCCTGAAACCCCGAGCTCTCAACACTTCGTTAGGCCCAAAAAAAAAAAAAAAAAAAAAAACTCATTTAATGAATCACACTTTAAACACATTTTTTTTTTGGGAGCTTTTTGAAGAAGCACAAAGCATTCCTAGATAGCTTTTTTATTTTATTGCTAAAAAAGGTATGGATCATCAAAATTAATTGCTTGATCTTGAAAGAAATGAAATGAACCAATGATTTACTACACAACTACTATCCTTAGGTGTTGAATTACACAAACAATTTTTTTTTTTTTTACATGTCATATAACATATGAACAAGGTTAATTTATCATTCTTATGTTTTTTGGTCTTTGAATTTTAGATATATGCTAATTGAACCATACACATTATTTGATTATAACTATCATGGTTATGTTCTTTTATAAAGTACAAGAGAATTATACAAAATATATTTAAACTATCTATGACTAGATCATTATGATATTAACCATTAATAATTGTTATTAATTTACCATATAAAAATTTTAAGAATTGAAAAACTTAGGTAAAATTTGAACTTACAAACATTATACAATCAATTTGCATCTATCAAATAGGTAAAATATACAAATTTTGAGTTCTTATTATTTTTATTATATGTTACCAATGTTTCTATTAGAAAATAGTGCTCTTTACTTCAATTTGGCACGTGCTTGCGCTTTGCGCCTAGGCTCCAAGAGGCCTAAGCGCACTTTTACCAACATCAATCAATCGATATATATATAAAAACAGAGATCTCATATGAAAAAATATGAATTTTTGCCAAGTGTCACTTTTTATGCAAAGAGAATTGAAATATTCTCAAGTGCCACATCAGAGATAAGAACAAATTAAATATTGATTTTTTGTTTCATTTGGTTCAATATTTCAAAACTTTTCTAATTAAAAAATAAATATTTTTTGGTATTCTTTAGTTCAATGTTTCAAGACTTTTCCTCTCACATATATACACACAAAACTTATTGCATTTTAATTCACCATTTTCATCTCTTGGACTTCTACCCCTTTATATATATATATATATACACACACACCAATAGCTCTTCATGCCATCTCATATCAAATACACACAGACCAAAACAATATATTATTTACCTTCAATTTTTCGACGACACCTACGTAGCTCTAACATTATTGTTTCATCTAATCCTAACTTGTATGAGTTGGCTACAACCAATAAAAAGAGCTTGCATTTTATATTGAGTGACAACGACAATTACGATTTTGATTTTAAGGTTAGATATTGTGGATTTGTGGGTTTCGTAAATGATGTGGTTGACTGTGGGTGTTTGGGATGTGTACTTTATTTTAGAATTAAGGAGAAAGAGAAAGAGATCTGGGGTTCAATCCCCACCTACACAAAAAACTAATTGGTGTCTTGGTCTGATGATAAAGAACTATTATTAGGAGCGGACGCCATAAATTGAAACTCTCTCAACAACCAAAAAAGACACATTATTAATAGATTTATGTGTGCAATTTATAATTATTGTCTTTTATGATGAACTCATTACTAATAAAGTTCTATAATAATTATGCTATAATACATATCCAACATTTTCCAAAACCATCTTATATAAAACATTACAATATTATCCGTGAATCGCACAAATTGCTTACTAGTTGTTCTCAATTGACCCAGCTCACATTAGCATCATCAAAACTCTACAATACCATTCTGGCACCATCATCAAAGTTTTTAATTGTCCAAGAAACTGCAGAATCGTGGCTTCTTAGACTTCAATACAACTGCTGAAGTCCCCTTCTATATATAACCAACCTTCCAAGATTAGCTTAGGAAGCCAGTTTTAATTCTCACAGGATAGCCTCAACTTCAGCTTGGATAGGGGTGATGGTGTCCAATTTTTTTGTAACGAGTCTAATGACAAACACTAGTTCTCCAATCTCTGGCTACAACAACAATAGAAGAGTTTTAAGACCCCAATTTCTGCATCACAATTAAGCTTGATTGCACTTGATAATTAATAAATTAAAATAAAAATAAGCTTGATTGCACTTTGTTGTGGCTTGACCAGCTCATAGATCTCCATTTGGAGAACTATGAGAGCCTAGCCTTGTCATAGTTCAATGCTCTTGGAAAATCTTCATAAAACTTCTTCAAACCTGTTCATAGTGCAGGCCTTTGTTCTCAGATACAGTCTGGTTTTTGCACTTCCAAACCCACTCAAAGACTAGTGCACCATATAACAAGAACTTGCTTCTTTGCTCCTCATCAGAATTAGGAATCCAAGGGGTCAAATAGGATATCCATCCATTGATCTAGAGAAGAAACCTGAACTTCATCAATTTTAATACTTCACCAGTTCCCATATCATAATGCTCTTACAAAATGGCATTGCAAGAATAGGTGAGAGGCAGTCTCTTGTTCACAATCACATAAGAGGGCAGCTAGGATCAGCTTATCTAGAAAACCTGTTTAGCTTATAATTCGTGGGTAGGATGTTGGTTGAAATTCTCCATAACAATATCTTGTGTCTCTCATGAAATCTGGACTTCCAACTTTGTCATAATGCCAAGAAATACTCTTCAAACTTCAATTTCAATATGACCTTTTTGCAGTGAAGAATAAAGAGAGACGAAAACTAATCATAATCTTCTATCACCACCTTTCTATTATCATTGCAAGCTAGATAATGTTCCAAAAAACAAATTTATTAATAATGAAGTTAAAGTATAGAAACATCTCTGCTGTCAAAGCAGCAGAGAAACATCTTGACAAATCAAATAACATATATTTGAGGATTGAGCACTTAGCAAATTTTCATTTGTTTGTTTACAATAATTATGGTACATATAATAATCATATAAGCTTTTATATATCCTTACTTTCTTTAAAAATAAAATAAAAAAATCCCAACCCTCCAAATATCCAACCCCATATTCTCCTGACAGTCCAGATAACTGTCAATACTGATTATAAAGAAACACTACAAATGTCAAGTTGTCATCAGAAAAACGAAATTTTAAAATTAAAATCCACTTCAATATCACATGAACAACATTTTTTTTTTTTTTTTTTTTTTTGATAATAAGAAATCTTTATTGAACAGACGAAAACTAAGAACTGGCTACAAAGGAAGCAGAACCAATCACATGAACAACATAACAGCTTGACTCAACTCATACAAAAAATGAAACGTAACAATATAAAAGAAGGGTCAAAAGTAGGAATGGTAATTTGGGTGTAGTATATTTAGTTTCCCAATTAAATTCAAAGTTTCAAACACCATTTATATTTCATTGGCTAATGCAACAACGTGTTTGCTTTAGTTAAGAAAAATTATTGGTAGTCCCGGTGCAATCTTCCAAACTCTCGCAGTGGGACTTATCCTTGTTATAAGAGTCTGATGCATTGTTCTGAAACTACTCAATTATTACCATTTTGTTAAAAGATCTACTAAAAACATCTCTAATAGTGTAACTAAAAGTAAAATAATAGAGAATGAGACAAAAAAAAAAAATATCTCCAATAAATTCTCTAAATTCTAAATTTTTTTTTGGCTCATAAATAGTAACTTACCAAATCTGATGGACTATGTACATCTTCCAAATGTTTTTTCTATTATAATAATCATATATTGAATAAAAAAATATTAAAAAATATAAAGTTGTTAAAAAATAAATAAAAAATAAATAAAGAAATAATATTTAAATAAAATAAAAAATAAAATAAAAAATCGGCTAAAAAGTGTATTTTAAAAAATAGATAACTAAAAAAAAAAAAAAAAAAGTAAAAATCACTCCAAACAATACAAAAGTGTTCTTCAATATCACAGTACAAATTTGAAAAATATGCTAGAGATACTCTAATATACTACACCTTTGTTACTGCACATCAATTTGCCCATATCCGAAACTCATTTATATTGATCTGAGAAAGTTAAGGTAACCCAAAAAAGTAGCACACCGGGAAAAAATTCTCAAAAAAAAAAAAACCTAAAAACCCAATATTCCACGTCAACCTAACTCCAAAATCCAAATCATCTACTCTCTCCATGTCATCATTTCCCACCAAATCACAGAATCAAAATCAAATTCAAAGCCCCCCCCTGCCACGTGGAAGCAACTGAAGTTAATATTCCTCTCGTGAACTCGCACTCCCACTAACCACCATGTGATCAACCTCATGGGCCCCAGTTTCATCCTCATCGTCACCGTCCACGTCATCATCAAGATCAAGATCAAGATCATCCTCATCCTCATCCTCATCGGACGACAGAGGGACGAGCCAGCACGAACCATGCAAATGCCCATTAACACAGACAAAGTACTCCAATCCACCGTGATGTGAGCCGAGCCGCCGAGCCGCACTTTTGGGAACAAGCCGAGCCGAAGTCATGCTCCACACTGGGGCCCCACAATAAGGACACCTCACCTTTTCCTCGAGCTCTACCTGCCGTCCGATCAAACACGCTCTCGTCCTCGATTTCAAGAATCCCTTAAACACCCCTCTATAAACCCCCAAATCATCTTCCTTGCCACCGCCACTCGGGTTCGGGTGCTCACACGGGTCACTAACGTACAACAAATCGCCCCGGCATTTCTTGCTCAGAAAACTCCGACCCGAAGTTTTCGAAAACCGCGAGGCCTTCACGAAGTGACCCGGCAAGTCCCGACTCAGCTTGAAATTCCGAGTCGACTCGCTCCCGCAGCAGAAGAAAAGGAGCTTCGCCAGCGCGTGCCATCCACCGCCGATCCGGTTGTTGGTCGACCCGCTGGCCAATGTGGATACCATTCTCGGAGCGCGATGAACGCAGAGCTCGCGCCAGAGAAGCCGGTTCGCTATGGCCCGTAGCTTCCGGTTCACTGAGGAAGTCGAACACAGAGTATGTATGTCCCATTTGATCGACTCGAAGATCAAAACCAGCACTCGCTCGTTGATAATGCCTGACTCGTCCGACTCGGAGCCTCGACTCGGTCGGAGTCGCGTGTTAGCGTTGGCACTCATCCTAATCCTAATCCAAGTTTTCAACGGTTTCTTATTTCCTAACGGGCTTCCTATATATACGGTTATTTTAGGGAAAACGTGGCGTGCGTGGATTGGTTCGTACAGTGCCTTAGATACTGGTTTAGGAAATACTAACGTGTCGATTTTTTATTGGCTTAGGGACGCGTGTTGGTATTGTATTGCTGAGACACTGTGATAGAGAATCGAGGAGTTACGTCAGGTTTTGGATTTGAAGGCGGGGAATCATGGACACGTGTCCCACTGGGGACTCTGATTCTCAAAAGATCTTTTTAAGTGGCTCAAAAATATCTCAGGTTCTAGTTCTACGTGTTGGACTCTTTTTGCGCGTTTTGACACGAGTCCACTTGATTTATCCGCTTTTTTTTTCGCTCTACTAGTAATATTCCACACGTGGGATTAGGGTTGGGTTACACGTGTAATTCCTAGATTAAATTTATTACAGTATTTTAGTTGATTGTGTTTTGCACTTTTGGTAGTGTTTTTTAGATACACAACGCTTTTCTCGGTTTTTTTCGTTTGGGGAATACAATATAGCTTGTTGGTCTGGCTGTAACACCGAAAACATTTTTTAAGAAAATATTCTTGAATATTTAGTGTCCGTTCAGTAAAGATTATTTTTGTCAACTTATTTTATTATTCAGTTTACTTTTTGATATTATTTATGGATCTCACTATACTATTTCAGCTAATTTTTACCTTTATTTACAATATTTTTAATAAAAATTTTTCAATTTCAACAAAATGAGCAAATCTCAAATATACCTTTAGTGTGATATACAAATATTTAAGTACCTTTAAAATTGATGTTTTCCCAACTATTGTTGTTGGTGACAGTTTAGTCACCGAATGGAGAGGGAACAAATTCATCTCCGTTTGACAAACTTGCAATTGCTACCTTTCGACTGCCATCGATGGTGGCCGGTCTAATCACCATTCACCTTTGTATGACTAACTTGCAGTCACTAATAATTAAGAGTCACACTTTTATTTTTGTAAAATGTTTTATGAAAGAGAAACATTATTCTAATAGTTTTTTTTTTTTTAATGTTGTTTTACCCACTATTATTTTTAGATCATAGCTGCTAAATTCTATTTTTAGTATGGTGACCAGGTATTCTTGATATTTTGAGTCTAATGTTTAAATTTTCTGACATATTCCATGATTGAAGTTATTTGAATTCATCGTAAACACTAATTTTTTATTACGTACCAATCTAATTTAATTATATAGCAATTTTTTTGCAAAAAATATACTAAAAAAGAAAAAAGAAATGTTCCTAAACATATGGTAATTTTATTAGTGTCTATCATGTGGTTAGTGTATGGTCGTATGGACGAAAAGTCCAAAAGGAGAAAAACGGGCAAAAAGAGTTTGGAGTTCGGTAAACAAGAGTATGGGTTGGTGTGCAAAAACCAACGTTTACTTTGTCAGGAGACTCAGGGCTTGACCTCAAATTCAAAAAGTTGCCTAATGATCAGTTTGGTCTATTGTAGATTTTTGAAACTCTGATCTGATGTTGGCCTTCTTCGTTTCGATAATTGCGATAGAATAAAACGTACATCATTGGCCCGCGTGTCCAAGCAAAAAATTGATCCTTTAGGTGGCATGTGACAGCATCAGCACCTTTTCATTAGTTTATAATGATAGGATCATGCTAACAAGTGTCTTTAAAATATTAATTAATAATTTATTTTAGAAAAATTTAAACACATTAAGTCATTCATTTTTAGAAATATTTTCTCGAAAATTGAAAAAATTATAAATACTTTTTCAATTATCGAAAAAATAATTCTAAAAATATTTAATTATTATATGCACACATTAACAAAATCTAAATATTAATTATTTTTTTCTTAGCAAAATTTCTTTAAATCGATTATTAATCCATGCCCATTTCCCATGATGTTATGGACTGTAGTGACTGTGTGCTGTACTTCTTAGAACACGTGGTGGGCAACGAAGCTACCCATTAGACTTTGTCTGGACACGTGGCTAATTTTTTAATTTAACGATGGACCACTTTTTTATTCGATTCTCAGCTTTTTTTCCTATTGACTATTGTTGTTGGGGTCGGGAAAACATGTACTCCTTTCGTTGCTTTTGTCACCTTTGTGCGATCAAGATGGCCACAAAGTGTATCCTACACGTGCCCTGATTATTATTGGTTTGGTATGAACAATCACTTTCACAACACAACAGAGATATTGAAATAAAAATCTTCTAAGTTCTAGAAGTGGATTAAAAAGATTCATTAGATTAACATTTCAATGTAGACTCAATTCATTATTTAGAAAAAAATTTGTTTAAACAAGCAATGCATCATCAAGCAATCCAATGTTTGATCCCAATGAATATAAATTATAGCTAAACATTGTACAATGTTTTTGGTGAATGACAATTCATAACAAAAATGTCCAAACAAACTATTTTATGTAACATTGAACAAAGTAAAATGATGATGAAGGGTCTGAAAATAATCAAGTGAGCCGAATAAATGGGTTAGATAAGTTGGCTAACAAAAAATAAATAAATTAAAGTTCAGTGTTGCAATTTTAGAGGAAAAAATGGTGATACAAATTACCATTGGTTAGGTTTGAGCTGGTAAAATTTGGAAATGCTCTTGAAGATTGGTTATTGGTATGAATTATTGTGATTTTGACTCTTAGCGCATAAGAGATTCTCCTAATAGAAGTTAAGATATGATGAGAAGATATGAATACAGGAAGGCTTTAGCCATATAACCACAAAACATGATATCTGTTAAGTAGTGACAAGATTCTACAATAGTGTTATGCTATTGTGTGAACTCAATGAAGTTCCATGATGCCAATATAGAGTTGAGTGTGTGTGTGTGAGAGAGAGAGGGATGGTCCGGATGGATTTGGATCCCATACAATAAGGGCATATTTGGTAGACTGTAATAGATACTGATGAGGATAAAAGGAGAGCCTAACCACACGGACATAAAACCGACGGTTTAATACATTGCCTTTAAGCTTAACAGACGATGCTTATGCTGACGGTCATATTGTCGGCTGACTCTGTGGTTGACGGCTCCAAGGCTGACGGCATAACAAAAGTAAGGGAGGTAAATTGAAGCTGACGGACCAGGCACAAGTTCACTTGCTTCCCACGCTAGATAATATTCAAAGGATCCCCATAAGGAAAAGATCCCGTAAATTACGCTCAAAGGGACTCCTATAAGGAAAAGACTCCTATAAGGAAAGGACTTCTACTCCAAGGTAAAGAGGTCAACCTTCTACTAGTATAAAAACCCAAGCACCCTCACAAACTAACGTACGCATAATTTACCCTCTCAGCACTCTAGAGCAGTGAGAATAGTTCTAACTTGACCTTCGGAGGGTGTTTGGCCGATACCACACCGGTACTCTCTGCTAGGTTATTCCTCTTCATTGTGCAGGTGCCATTCGCGATCGTACGAGGAACGTGTGACTCACTGGTGGTACTATTTTCGGTATCATCAGTTGGCGCCGTCTGTGGGAAACGTAGCACATTCTCGCTTCCTAGACAAAAGAGTTACATTGTACTCACTCGCTCAACGGCGACTACCAACGACGTTCAAGAAGAAGAAGCCCCTACGACTGCTCTTGAAAGACAGGTGAGGACACTCGCCGCTGCCGTAGAGCGCCTCACCAAGCAAAACCACGACCTAGAAGAGCAACTGAAACAGAAGAATGCAGCCCCCAACAACCAAGGAGCAGATCAAGAAGGAACCAGCGCCGACAGGAGAAATCAGGAAGGGCCCCAGGCCAGCAACGCCCCGAGCAAACCAGAACGGCAGAACACGAGCATCCCCTCCCTCGCAGAAATTGCTCCGCCACTTGTTATCGCAGAGATGCAGGCCATGAAGGAACAAATGGAGGTTATGATGAATGCTCTCAAGGGACGAGTATCAAGCGACCTGGACGACCTTGTCAACCGAACTGACTCGCTATTCACCGCCACCGTCAACTCCTACCCTTTACCAAGCAAGTTCCGCATGCCACAGATAGACAGTTATGACGGGGTCAAGGACCCGCTGGACCACCTGGGGACCTTCAAGACCCTAATGCACCTTCAAGGAGTAGCGGACGCCATCATGTGTAGGGCCTTCCCTACAACACTGAAGGGCGCAGCGAGAATTTGGTTCAGCCGACTGACGCCAAACTCCATCAGCACCTTCAAAGAGCTCAGCGCTCAGTTTACCGCACACTTCATTGGATGTCATCGATACAAGAAGTCTACAGCGTGCTTGATGAGCATGAAACAGCGAGAAGATGAAACTTTAAGGGCTTACATCTCCCGCTTCAACAAAGAGGCACTCTCAGTCGACGAAGCCGACAATAAGATCCTTGTTGCGGCATTCACGAATGGCTTGAAGAAGGGAAAGTTTTTGTTTTCCCTATACAAAAACGACCCTAAGACCATGTTGAAAGTGCTTTACCGCGCCACAAAGTATATGAACGCTGAAGATGCGCTGTTGGCTCGGGAAGAGAAGTCAAGGAAAAGAGAACGGCAGGAAGACAGTCGGTAGGACCAAGGCCGAAAGAAGACAAGAACAGGAGACCGGAGGGAAGAAAGGCGCCCTAAACCCATGGGGGGAAGGTTCACGAGCTTCACTCCGCTAACAGCCCCGGTAGATCAAGTCCTTATGCAAATCAAGGACGAAGAGGCTCTGACATTCCTAGGAAAACTGAAAAGCGACCCCAACAAACGTTCCAGGGATAAATATTGCCGTTTCCACCGCGACCACGGCCACGACACGGCTGATTGCTATGACCTCAAGCAGCAGATTGAGGCCCTTATCAGACAAGGAAAGCTGCAGAGATTCGTTAGCAAAGAGAAAGCGAATCCCCCCGCACAAGACCAACACCCCCGGCAAGACAATGAGCGACCGAGGCCTCCGATTGGGGATATCAGGATGATCGTAGGAGGAACGGCTGCCGCCGGGTCATCCAAGAAAGCCCGCAAGACCTATCTTCGGATGGTACAAAATGTTCAGCTGACGGGAATCGTGCCGAAGATAGCACGGAGAGAAGGTCCCATAATCGGATTCTCAGAGGAAGACGCGCGACGCCTTCACCATCCACATGATGATGCGCTCGTCGTCAGCCTGCGTGTGGGGGACTACAACATGCACTGGGTGCTGGTCGACAATGGCAGTTCAGGGGATATTTTATACTATACAGCGTTCCAGCAGATGAGGATCGAGAGAGAGCAGTTGATCCCAACCAACGCCCCGCTTGTTGGCTTCGGCAGGAGCCGGGTATTCCCATTGGGCGCAGTCACATTATCCGTCATTGTAGGCGATTACCCTCAACAAATAGCCAGGGACGTGACATTCTTGGTGGTCGATTGCTCATCAGCCTACAACGCTATCCTCGGGCAACCCACGCTCAACTCATGGAAGGCAGTAACTTCCACCTATCACCTAATGATCAAGTTCCCGACTGATTACGGAGTAGGCGAACTGCGCGGGAGTCAGATGGCCGCACGCGAATGTTACATAGCCATGATGGAAATGGAGGATCAGGTTCAGGCTTTAAGCATAGAAGAGCGCCGGACAGTAACAAAGCCGGTCGAGAAGTTGGAAGAGATACCCCTTGACAGTTCCGATCCTAGTCGAACGACCAAAATTGGAACGCTCGCTAACACCATGATCCGTCAGGAGCTCATAGCCTTCCTCAGAAGCAATTGAGACGTATTCGCGTGGGATCATGAAGATATGCCGGGAATAGATCCTTCAGTCATGGTGCATAGGTTGAACGTATCGCTCGCCTTCCCACCTATCAGACAGAAGAAGAGAGTGTTTGCCCCCGAGCGAGACCGAGCCATAGCAGAAGAAGTCAGAAAGTTACGGGAAGCAAGTTTTATTAGAGAAGTATACTATCCCGACTGGCTAGCAAATGTGGTGATGGTCAAGAAGGCGTGCGGGAAATGGCGTATGTGCGTGGACTTCACCGATCTCAATAAGGCCTGGTTCAAGGACAGCTACCCCCTCCCGAGGGTCGATATCCTAGTAGACTCTACGGCTCGACACCAACTGCTGAGCTTCATGGACGCCTTCTCAGGGTACAACCAAATCCGAATGCATGAAGCCGACCAAGAGAAAACGTCGTTCGTAACCAGCCAAGGCCTCTTCTGTTACAAGGTGATGCCCTTCAGCCTGAAGAACGCAGGCCCAACATACCAGAGACTCATGAACAAAATGTTCGCGCAGCAGATTGGGAGGAATGTCCAAGTCTATGTGAACGACATGTTGGTAAAGAGCCGAAGGGAGGAAGATCATCTAGGAGATCTCAAAGAAACATTCGACACACTTCGCTCCTACAATATGAAGCTCAATCCAGGAAAGTGTGCCATTGGGGTAATGGCAGGAAAATTCTTAGGATTCATGGTGTCTCAGAGGGGAATAGAAGCAAATCCGGACAAGATCTAGGCCATCCTGGATATGGCACCACCAAGAAATGTGAAGGAGGTGCAAAGCCTCAATGGAAAGATAGCGGCACTAAACAGGTTTGTGTCAAGGGCCACGGACAAGTGTTTACCCTTCTTCCGAACATTGAAGAAATCCTTCGAATGGACTGACGAATGCCAGCAAGCGTTCGAAGAATTGAAGTCTTACCTTTCCTCCCCACCATTACTAAGCCCGTCGCAGCCAGGAGAGGAGCTTTTTCTCTATCTAGCCGTCTCCCCCGCGACAGTTAGCGCGGCCTTGATCAGAGAAGAAGAGAAAGTGCAAAAGCCCGTGTACTACGCAAGCCGAGCGCTTCATGGGGCCGAAGAAAGATACCCGCCCATGGAAAAACTTGTCTTTGCATTGGTTACGGTAGCCCGCAAACTCAAACCGTACTTCCAAGCCCATACGGTGAACGTCCTGACTGACAAGCCTTTAAGGCGAGCAATGAGCAGTCCCGAAGCTGCAGGACGATTGGCATTATGGGCTATAGAACTAAGCGAATTTGATATTCAATACCGCCCACGGACTGCCATCAAGGGACAGGTTGTCGCCGACTTTATAGCTGAGTTCACTCATGATGAAGACAAGGGGGCAGCAGAGTCCCCTCAATAGAGTATATATACGGACGGGTCATCTAACAGACAAGCCGCAGGGGCCGGCATTGTGCTATTATCGCCCGAAGGAGACACCATTGAATGTATGGTCCGTCTCGACTTCCCTGCCACCAACAATGAATTAGAGTATGAGGCTCTGATAGCAGGGCTCGACCTCGCCAAAGCGGCAGGAGCCGCGAAGGTAGTCATCTACTGCGATTCACAGGTCGTCACTAACCAGATAAATGGAGACTATGAGTGCAGGGGCGAAAAGATGAAGAAGTACCTTGGTGAAGTAAAGGCGAGAGTGGATGACCTAGAAGCTAAAGTTGTCCAAATTCCTAGAGAAGAAAACGAGCGAGCCGACCGCCTCGCGAAAGCCGCCTCAGCAGAACAAATGGTCATCCCTGGTAATGTACTCTCCTTCATACAGCTTTCTCCGCTAATAAACCTCAGCAACATGCAGGAAATATGCTCTGACAGAAGCTGGACGACGCCGTTAGTTTCATACTTGAAGAACGGGGTCTTACCAGACGAGAAGGAAGCCGCAAGGAGACTTAAGGTCCAGGCAGTGAGGTTCGTCCTGATAAAAGATGTCCTTTACAAAAGAGGTTTCTCCCGACCATATTTAAGATGCTTGGGTATAGAAGAGGCAGACTACGTCATGAGAGAGGTGCATGAAGGAATCTGCGGAAACCACTCAGGGTCCAGATCGTTGGTACACAAGCTTGTGCGAGCAGGGTACTATTGGCCCACCATGCAGAAGGACGCCGAAGCCTATGTCAGGGCCTGCGACAAGTGCCAAAGGTTCAGCAACATTATTAGGCAACCAACCGAAGAGCTGACCCCAATGACGGCCCCATGGCCGTTCGCACAGTGGGGCTTAGATATTATGGGACCCTTCCCTACAGCAGCACGGCAGCTAAAGTTCCTGGTGGTGGGCATCGACTATTTCACAAAATGGGTGGAAGCTGAAGCTTTGGCCACAATCACGGAGAAAAACGTACGAAGCTTTGTTTGGAGATGCATCATATGCAGGTTTGGCATTCCTAGAGTCTTCGTCTCGGACAACGGACGGCAATTCGACAACGACCCCTTTCGAGATTTCTGCTCGCAACTAGGAATAAAGAACCACTATTCCTCCCACCGCCCACCCTCAGGCTAATGGCCAAGTCGAAGTAACGAACCGATCCTTGCTCAAGATTATCAAGACTGGCTCGAGGGGGCAAAGGGTATATGGCCCGATGAATTGCCAAGCATATTATGGGCTTACAAGACGACAGCAAGGACACCCACAGGAGAAACACCATTCCGACTAACGTATGGAGGCGAAGCGGTCATTCCAGCAGAAGTTGGGCTCACAAGCTACAGAGTGCACAACCACGACGAAAACAAAAATGACGAGGCTATACGACTACAGCTAGACCTAATAGACGAAATCAGGGCAATAGCAGAACAAAGGCTCGCTCGGTACCAGGACCGTATGGCTAAACATTACAACTCCCGGGTTCGACACAGGGACTTCCAGGCTGGAGACCTTGTTCTTAGAAAGGTCATGGGCGCCGCTAAGGACCCTACCTAAGGAAAACTCGGCCCCAATTGGGAAGGACCCTACAGAGTCACGTCGTGGCAAAGGAAAGGCACATACCATCTAGAGACGTTGGAAGGAAAGAAACTGCCGCACCCGTGGAACACCGAGCACCTACGAAAATACTACCAGTAGGAGCGATAGCACGAAGTTCAATTTTTTCTTATTTTATTTTACATTCCAGCAAGACTTTAGTCTCACTCCTCAGAACTATCATTTACTTTAATCTTTTGCAACTATTCTTCTTTTTAGCCCAAGGGGCAGGATTTGGTTTTAATTACTTTTATTTGAATGCATGACAATAAGAGGAGTTTTTCGGAAATTACTGGAGTGTATTTTTTCTACGGTCTACTAAGTTCGCGGCCAAAACCGCAAAGTCCATAACATACGGACCAAAAAGATGTAAAAGACATCAAGGCTAAGGCCGACGGTCCGGGAAATCTAAAAACCCAACGGTCCAAAAGATGAAAAAGTTCTCATATGGACGAGGTCCTAAAAAGCTAAGGACTAATGAAGGTGTTAAATACACCAAGGCTTAAAAAGCTGACGGGCCAAAAAGATGTCAAAGACATCAAGGCTAAGGCCGACGGTCCGAGAAATCCAAAAACCCGACGGTCCAAAAGACGAAACAGTCCTCATATGGACGAGATCCTAAAAAGCTAAGGACTAATGAAGGTGTTAAATACACCAAGGCTTAAAAAGCTGACGGGCCAAAAAGGATGTCAAAGACATCAAGGCTAAGGGACTAATGAAGGCTAAAAAGCCGACGATCCAATAGATGAAAATATCATCGTATGGACCAGGTCCTAGAACTAACGGACCTATAAGGCAGACGGTCCAATAGATGACGGTCTAACGAAAAAGTAAGACCCTACTTACAAACGTGGTTCTCAAACCAACAAGCCCGTAGAAATGACAAAAAAAGGGGTTAAAAAAAATCAAAAGGTAACGATCTCGTCAAATAAATGAGGCCATAAGAAATTAGAATCAGTATACATGTTCAAAGCAACGGATTCCAAGTGCCATAAAAAGGGGCAGATAGAGTTACAAATAAAAAGCCCAATAAACGAAAGGGCATTTAAAAACATTGTTCAAAAATTACAATAGAAAAGCCAGGGTTAAGTGGCAGGAACATCCTTGGAGACCCCGTCAGCTTTATCCTTGGCAATTTGTGCCGCATCTGAAGACTCGGCAGGGATAGTGACGGCTGGCTGGGCCAAAATAACTCCGGCATCATTAAGCAAAGAATCCAAATTAAAGGGTCCGTCACCTTTGTCAGCAACAGTTTCACGAGCAGGAGTCATCGGCACGGGGGCATCCATGGTAATTCCGGATAGATCCAACTCTGGATAAGCTGACGCTACTTGCTTCAGACAATCGTCGAAACCTGTGCTATAATAATCAGCGCAGGAATCAATAAATGACTGGGTTGTCTTGAATTTTTGGACCGCGTCAGTCCCAGCCGTCTCTACTTGTGCACGTAAGGATGAAACCTCCTCCTCAAGCTTCTTCTGCTGACCCTCAGCCTCTCCCAACTTCTCCTTTACATCTTTCAGATCTGAGTTTAAGAGATGGACGGCCTCCTTGTATTGCGCTTGCTGATCCATCAGATTGGCATTATGCCTCCTAACTCGAGAAACGACGCCTTCTTTGGCCACGCACCGGTCTTGAAGTGCTTTTACACGAACCAAGGCCTGAATGAAGTACAACCGTCAGCCACAAAGCAAGGCAAGCATTAAATTGATCGAAGTAAAAAACATACCCGTGCTATGTCAAAGAAAGCTGACGCCCCCAGGTCTTCCGTCCCTTGCTGAGCACAAGGATCCAGATCCTACTGTTTTATGAGAGATTCTACCCCCTCAACAGCATAATCCTTGTGGGTCAGCAAGCAACGGGGTCCCCCAATGACGGGACCGGAAGAGGTCATCATTCCTTTCCCAACACCATGACCAGACTTCGGAGGCGACTTCGTGGAAGGCACATCCCCGGCACTGACGGCTACCTTTTTAGAAGGAGGATCGTCCTTTCCGTCAGCCTTCCTCTTAACTGAACTCTTCAAAGAGGAATGAGGGGTTGACGCTCCTTCTTTTCCCTTGGCTTTCTCCTCCTCCTTCTTACGGGCAGCAGTGGCCCTCACCCTTAGCTTCGCAGCTTCCATCTCTACACAAAATAAACTGACGTATCAGTGATAGCCGACGAAAGAGATAAACCGACGAGTCATGTAAGGCATCGACTTACGTTTACGAGAAAATTCTTCCAACCTCCGAGCTTCAACCGTCGGTTCTGGACCCCCACAATACAAATGGAGAGTGTCTAGGGTGATCAAGTCCCTACACTTCCGTTGCTCAAGCGGTATGCCAAGTATCCGACGGATGAATTCCCTTTGTTCATCAGATATCTCCTGGCGAGCGCTAGCTGAAATAAAAGGGAATAGACGGTGTTAAAGGAGACGGTCTTAAGAAAACTCCCTGATAAATGAAAAGAGACGGTAGGAAGAAGGACAAGGGGGCAACCTGACTCCCTAATATAGGCCCAAGTGTTATCAAAATAACCGCCGGGCAGTGTATCCCACTCATCTGGACAGCACACCCAGTCCGTCCCTTTAACAAAGAAAAATCTATTCTTCCAATTTCTATTGGAGTCTGGCATATCAGACACTAATCTTAAGCTCTTCTCACGTGGAGAAAAATGGTAGGTCCCCTTAGCAGATACTTTATGCTGGGGTCTGTAGCAATAAAAGAACTCGTCTAGCGAAAGGTGACGGTTCCCCCCACTCAAGCGACCCCAAAGGATCTCAGCACCAATAAAAATCCTCCAGGCATTCGGAGCAATTTGGCTGACGAACAATCCCAAGAAATCCGCCAGCCGACGGTGTAAAACTGTCAGTGGTAATCTAAGGCCTGCAGCAAACATGGCATCGTACATCCCCACATCAGCAGTCCTCCCTGTATAACACCTCTCGTTTTTTCTAGGGAGACGGATAGGAATGTGGTCTGGGATTTGGAAACGGGTACGCAACTCGTTAAAAACTCTGTTGCTCATCTTTGGAAGGAATTTATTGACGGCCCACTCCTCCGGGAGGATGAAGGGACGGTTACCTCCAAAACTCCCTGAAGTTCCATCACAGGACTCTTCATCACCTTCATCCCCATTCCCGTCACTACTAACCTCGTCACTTTCATCCCTACTCCCGTCACTATCCGACTCCTCGTCGCCTTCATCCCCGTTCCCGTCAACAACAGTTTCCTCGTCTCTCCCCTCAACCTTACTTAACACTTTATCCCTAACTTCCTCGACATGGTCTTCTACGTCAATACTGGGGGACTGGGCTGACGTTTCCTTTCCTGACGATTCAGAAAAGCCGTCGGACTCTTGACCTGAGCCAAAGAATTCGTCGTAGCCCGCTCCATCGCGGACTGACGACTGATCACTCGATGCGTCACTTGACATCTGACTACCTACAAGTGACGGATATACTCTAAGTTCCTAGACTGACTTTGTTTTTTCAGGCAAAAATAAAAAAGAAAGAAAAAAGCAAAGAGAAGGAAAGAAGAACTTACAGGTAAAGCAGATCTTGAACGGATGGAACGACCTTGAGAGTGACGGTATTGATGACAGCTGACGGATCAAATTGGGAGTAAGGGTGACGGATTCTCTCTTGAAAAATCAGCAGGGTCGAAATGGTGAAATGAGGCAAGGGGCGTGGTATTTATACAAAAGAGAAAACGCACGGAAGACGAAGCGACGCCCGTGCCCAGAAACGAGGCCAACGACTGAGTGCCACGTGACCTTGCATTTAATAGCTCGAAGATCGAGGAGTCGTTCATATTTGTTTTTTCTCCAATCATCTTCTCATTCTAACTCCACATGCTGACGGTCTTAGGCGTCGAACATGTAGAGTAGGGGGCAACTGATGAGGATAAAAGGAGAGCCTAACCACACGGACATAAAACCGACGGTTTAATACATTGCCTTTAAGCTTAACAGACGATGCTTATGCTGACGGTCATATTGTCGGCTGACTCCGTGGTTGACGGCTCCAAGGCTGACGGCATAACAAAAGTAAGGGAGGTAAATTGAAGCTGACGGACCAGGCACAAGTTCACTTGCTTCCCACGCTAGATAATATTCAAAGGATCCCCATAAGGAAAGGATCCCGTAAATTACGCTCAAAGGGACTCCTATAAGGAAAAGACTCCTATAAGGAAAGGACTCCTATAAGGAAAGGACTTCTACTCCAAGGTAAAGAGGTCAAACTTCTACTAGTATAAAAACCCAAGCACCCTCACAAACTAAGGTACGCATAATTTACCCTCTCTAGCACTCTAGAGCAGTGAGAATAGTTCTAACTTGACCTTCGGAGGGTGTTTGGCCGGTACCACACCGGTACTCTCTGCTAGGTTATTCCTCTTCGTTGTGCAGGTGCCATTCGCGATCGTACGAGGAACGTGTGACTCACTGGTGGTACTATTTTCGGCATCATCAGATACTATAATATAATAGCTATTTCTATGGTTTAACTATTCAGTATTTTGGTTATATTTTTATTACAAAAAATAGTCATTCCTTATGAATAACTAATCTTTAAAATGAGGAATAAATATTCCTCTCTAAAAGGGTTGTAATAGTTATTCCTTAGTGTGTGTAATAATTTCTAAAATTAGTATATTTCCAAATAAACAAATTTTCCATATGCACATAACTATTATGGAAAATAAATCATTAAAAAATAAATCATCTCTCTCAAATTTAAAAACATATTATTTTCTTGAAAATATTAATCATTTGAGTAAGATATTTCCTAAAATAGATCTTAAATTTTATTCTAATGTTACAACTCATAACCGAACTTATGAATAGGTTCCTATGTTAGATATTTAAGTTTAATTTTTGTGGGTTTTCTTTGTTTTTGTTTGGTACTGAATCTGGGTATATAGATATATATAAACTTTGCTTTTTGCTTAGAAGGAAGGAGAGGAAAAGGCAAATTGGGAAGCTAGCAATGATAGAATGTGATATTCTATTTCAATTTACATTCAAAAGGAGAGTCAGTTGCTTTGTATGCTTTAATATAGAATTGAGACTTGATTTCTCTTTCTTAGTTTCACTATGAAAGAATTAGCAGAGACACATATGATATTTGTTTAACTAGAAGCTATAGGCTGTGATCAATTTCCATCTTCAAGGAATTTGTTATTTTATATATTCTATGGCAAGTGGCAACAAAGTGAGAATTTATTCACTGTTTGTAATGTCAAAAATGGCAATGCCTTTATTTAATTTTATTTTATTTTTGATAAGAAAAAGGCAATGCTTTTCTCTCTTGAAGTTTTTCTCATCCAAATTTTTGCTAATTCACTCTTGTTCTTGCTTTTATATAAGGGCTTTTAAATGATTGTAGTTTTAAACTTTGAGATTTTCTAATGAGTCACATTCATTGCAGCTAATATAGATTTTTAATTTGTTTTTTAATCTTGCCTTGCATACTGTTGTCTTTGGGTTAGAACCTAAGTTACCTCTCTCAAGATTCTTCTTATTCGTTTACATGTTCATCCATGCTATGTTGCTTTGTTTGTGAAGGAAAAAAGGATTCATGAAGCCTACTATGTCATTTTTCTTTCTGTCATATTTGTGGCAAGTTCTGTTTTTGGAGATTTGGTTTCTAAACCCCCCCCCCCAATGAATGGGACTCACTTCCTCAGTAATTTTCTATTTTATCTTTCTGGAAAGACAAATGTGGCATAATTACTGTGTATTCAATTACATTCAATATATATATATATATATATTTTCCTTGACCTCCTGCAAAACTCTTTTTCTAACCTATATATATGTGTGTGTGTGTGTGTGTGTGTGTGTGTGTGTGTTTGTTTTTTCAATGGCCCTAGATGGATGCTCCCTCAAATCCAAATCCACTAGCACCAAATGGCCCTAATAACCCTTTGATTGTGGATGATGAACCCCTACCAAAAAAAGCTAGAGTTAATGAGAATCAGTCCACCAGAGAGCCATTTTGGGAGCATTTTGTTAGGTTACAAAATTGCGAAAAGTCAAAATGCAATTATTGTAAAGAGCAATACAATGCTGCTAGAAGGAATGAGACCTCATCCATGCGGGCTCATTTACTAAGATGTAAGAAGATTCTGGGTGTCATTGACATGAGCCAAACCACTTTGAGTTTCCAAGCAAAAAAAACTGGTGGTGTTGAGGGAGAGTTTAGTAATGAGCTTGTTGTTGCTAAATTTTCTATTGAGAAAATTCGGATGGCTCTTGCGAGGATGATTATAGTGGATGAACTACCTTTTTGCTAGATTTGTTGAGCATGATGGTTTTATATACTTTATGGGGGTGGTTGAGCCTAGGTTTCCTGTGCCTTCTCATCTCACGGTGGCAAGGGATTGTATTAAACTTTGGTTTGGGGAAAGGGAGAAGTTGATAAGCTATTTGAAATTAGGCCAAAGGGTGTCTTTGACTACTAACACATGGACTTCCATTCAAAACCTCAACTATATATGTCTCACTTGCCACTATATTGATGGTGATTGGACCTATCAAAAAGGGATTTTGAATTTTTGTATAGTTCCAAATCATAAAGGGGGGACAATTGGGAAAACTATTGAAAGGTGCTTAAATGATTGGGGTATCAAAATGGTGAGAACTATCACAGTTGATAATGCTAAATCCAATTATGTGGCTCTTGATTATTTGAAGAAGAAGTTGGAGATGAAGGATGGTTGTATGTTAGGAGGTCGGTTCTTGCACATGAGATGTGCTGCTCATATATTGAATTTCATTGTGCAAGAGGGATTGAAAGGCATACATAACTCAATTGTTAAGGTGAGGACTGTAGTGCAGTATGTTAAATTATCACTAAAAAGGATGGATAGGTTCAAGGAAGCTGTAGAGGATGAAAAAATCCAATCTAAGAGTTTGTTATCTCTTGATGTCCCTATTAGATGGAATTCCACATATCTTATGTTAGAGGCAGCTGAGAAGTTTGAAACAGCTTTTGATAGGATGCATGAAGAGGGTGTGGAATTTAGTTCTTACTTTATGGAGGTAGATGGAAATGGGAAATAGAAGCACATTGGTCCTCCCAAGGGTGAGGATTAGGTGAATGTCAAAATGTTTTGTAACTTTCTCTAGCTTTTTTATGAGGTAACTCTACATTTTTCTGGTTCTTTATTTGTCACTTCAAATACTTATTTTTGTGAGCTAGTGGGCATTCAAAATGAATTGCATAGATTGTGTGGCATTGATGGTGATCCTTTCTTAAAAGAAATGGCACAATCTATGAAGGAAAAATATGAGAAGTATTGGGGAGACATTGAAAATATGAATTTGATGATGTTTATTACCGTGGTTCTTGACCCAAGATATAAGATGAAATATTTGAAATATTGGTTTAATAAGTGGTATTCAAAAGAGATGGTAGAGTTTGCATTAAAATTGGTAAGTTATGCTTTATATAAGTTGTATGCCCACTATGCAAAGGGTACTGAATTATCAAGTGCTAGAGGCAATGGGCAAGCCACTAATGTTGGTTCTTCAATAGAATCAAGTGCTAGTTTTCCATATGATCCATGGAAGATTGCTTACATGAGTTAGATGAACACATAGCTACAGAAGATGATAATGAATGCACTACTGATGTGGACATATATCTTAATGAAGCTAGTGAAAAAAATAGGGAGGGTTTTGATATTTTGGCTTGGTGGAAGGGGAATTCTACTAGATATGTAATCCTTTCCGAGGTAGCACGAGATGTCATGGCTATTCTTGTGTCCACCGTTGCTTCTGAGTCAGCCTTTAGCATGGGGGATCGTGTTTTGGATCCTTTTAGGAGTTCATTAGTTCCTAAAATTGTGGAAGCCCTTATCTGTGCTCAAAATTGGTTAAAAAAAACCCCATCTAAACCAATCAATCTTTGGGAAGCAATGAATGAAGTGGAAAGTCTTGAGCAAGATGTTGAAGCGGGTAATTTTCTAAAACTATATATTTAAATTGTATATTAGTTTATTGTTCTTTGTTTATTAATTTACTAACACTTTCTGTATTTATTTTCATAGAATTGATGAAATTGGCAACAGAGAAAGAAGATTAAGTGAAGACTTGGAGTGTGAGCTACAAAATACGGGGAGAAGTATAGCATTGGATGGACAAACCTTTTTTTTTCTTTTTTTTCTTTTTTTGCATTCATTTTCATTTGAACAATTTCTTGTTGGTTTTACAATTAATACTTGTTTGGATTTGTAATTCATTTCATGCTTTGCTTTAGAATTGTTTGCATTATGGTTTTGATAATTGAAACTTGAAATTAGTAGGCATGACTAAAATTGCTTTAAGTATGGGTAAATCCTTTTTGCTTTGTACTTGGTGTTTCACATAAACTCTTTACTTCATATTCTTGATCTAAAGTGAAGATTGAAGAGCATTAGATTTTGATAGTTAAAACATTTAAGTTGCTTGCTACTCTACCTTGTTCAAAGTACTTGACTTCATTACATGTTTGATGTATACTTGAGAATCTGAGATAGTGATATTACTGATACATGTTGAATTGTATGGTGATATATATGTTGAATTTTTATATAACAGATGAATTTTTATACACCGCACAACACCGCATATGTGACCGCAAAAATGAGGTGCGGTGTGATTATGGTTTTGGCTAAATTATACACTGCACCGCACCACAGATGTGACTACAAAAATGAGGTGCGATGCAGTTATAGTTTTGGCTAAACTATACACCGCACTGCACCACATATGTGACGACAAAAATGAGGTGCAGTGTAGTTATGGTTTTGGCTAAACCGCACCACAAAGGGCAGTGATAAAAATGGCCTAAAACCGCACCGCACCGCACTGCAAACACCCCTAAGTTTAGTTATTCCATTACAAAACATTTTATTCCTAGTAATAAAAATTACAATTCCAGTCGTAATCCCCATTCAATATACCAAACATGCCCTAAATATAATTAGACAATGCAATTGTGGGATATAAAAGTTTGGAAGGTAAAAAGTAAAAATTAAATAAAATTTGAAAGGTTAAAAAAAAAAATTTCTATCCAAGGGCTGAGATTAATAGAGAATTTGAACTTTCAAATCTCACCTATTGAATCACTATTGCATGGTGCAACAGTCTATTACACCAAATGTAGTTCCAAGAGCAACTATTAAATTCAAATCGGCTTATTCATTTTTGCCTTAATTCCTATATGTGTGCAAATAGTCTCTCTGGCTCTCAATTTTGTTGTCTCAACTCTCTTTCTATTGTGGTAAAAGCATAATCATTATATAAGAAAAATCATATGTTTAAATCGTACATTTTATTTTTCAAGAGTCTTGTAGCTCAATTAACTCAATTGGTAAAGTCTCTAATGGTTGAACAAGAAATTTAGAATTCAATCTCCACCTACACCAAAAACCGATTGATGTCTTGGTTTGATGGTAAAGAGCTATAATCAAGAACAGACGTCATAGGTTGAAACTCTCTAAAAAAAAAAATTCTTTCTTTCTCAACAAAAAATTAACAAAATGCGACTATGTATAATATAATTAAAACAATTTTCTATTGGGGAATCAAGGTTTGGATCTTCCTAATAGAAACACCAAACCTTGTGGGGGCACTATTTAGGCAGTAATATATGCTAAGTGCAGGTTGAGTAATTGTGAGACTTAAAAAAATAACAACACAAAAAAACCATTTAATGTTGTTTAAATTGCCAATTAGTAACTAAGAAAAGAACTAAATTAAAATATATGTATATATATACAAACACAAAGATAAATAAAATTAATAGTTCAGATGCTGTTTCAACTTAAACCTCACATCTTTCTCAAGGAAAAAAAAAAACTTAAACCTCACATTTTCAAAAGTTTTTAATTAAATAATATGCTTTTAATCTCATTAGGTTAGATGTATTTTGGTTTCCTAATAATTAAGGTGGCTTCAACATTAATAAAAGGCAAAAATGCACTTTTGGTCCCTACATTTTGGGCCTTGTTACAATTTGGTCCCTAAATTGATTTAGGTCCTAGGTCAGTCCCTGATTTTCAAAAATTATTTTTAAAATAGTCTCTACCGTCAACTCAGTGATAGAAAATGCTGAGGTGGCAAACAGAATGCACTATTTGCTGATGTGGCTAATAAAATAAAAAATATATATATATTTAACATTTTTTAAATGCTATGTCAGTTTAATTAAAAAAATAAAAATAATTTATATTTTTCAATTTCAATTTAATTCAAACTGATTTAAAAAAAAAAGCACAAACTTTTAAATCTAATTTTATTATTATTATTATTATTATTACTTTCATTATTTTTTTGGAGGTAAGAACACATGAACTTGTTCTTCATGTTCTTTCCGGATCCAAGAAGAATCAAACCCAGAACATGAGCACAATCAAACCCAAAAACAATGCAAAATTTCATACAAAATCCCTATCCTCCACCGAAGCCTCCAGAACATGAAAAAATCATCAAACTCAAACCCACATGAGAAAACCAACCAAGAAAAATCATCAAACCTCCAACCCAAAAAAATGTCAAACCCAAAAACCTCCAACCCAGAACATGAACTTCATTCTTCATGTTTTTCTCCAAATCAAGACAAACCCAATTGACCAACCCACTCAAAATCAATCACAACACAAAAAATCCATACCCACAAACTGAAACCACCACCAACAACCAAAACAACCACCACAATCACCCACAGCCGATCAACCTAGCACCACCCACCGTCGAGAGTCAAACCCAAACTCAAACAAAACCCAAACCATCCGCCACCACTGCCACCACCACTACCACCATCAACATCCACCACTACCACCATCAACATCCAGAACAAAGAACCAAACCCCAAACCCAGATCTCAAAAAAAACCCCAAACCCATATCTCAACCAATCACCACTGAAGATTCACAACTCATTCAAACCCATGACCCACAACCCATTCAAACTCGATGCAATCACCAAAACAACATCACCGACCAACGAAACAACACCACTAACCACCAAAACAACACCACTGAAACTTTGAAACCAACCCAAGACTCAAAAGCCATTCAAACCAACAACCCATTCAAACCTCAAACCTAGAGGTGTTCGGAAAAGGCCATGGGGCCATTTTGCGGCAGAGATCCGAGACCCCTAGAAGAAGACCCGTAAGTGGCTGGGCACCTTCGACACGGCAGAGGAAGCCACTCTAGCCTACGACGAGGCGGCCCTCAGCCTTCGTGGTCCCAAAGCCAAGACTAACTTCGGCTTCATCCTCCCTCCTCCCTCACCAGCTTGTCTTCCTCCTCCGCCTGTGAGATCGGCGTATAGGGGCTATAAGATGGAGAACTTGGCGGTCATGACCACTCAGACTCAACACAACACCAAAACCTCCTCATCTCTAGAGAAAAGGCCCTTTCTTTTTTATTTGAATTGATAGGAACTCAATTTTTTTAACTGAAAAAGCTTTTTTTTTTCTTAATTTAATTAAATTAATGTTTATTTATTTTAAAATTTCTGACCTAGATTTTTTTAATTTTTTATTAATTTAAATCTAACGTGGCATTTCAAAAATGCTAAATAAGTTTTTTTAATAATATTTTAATATCCATGTCAACACCATGTCAACAAAAAGTGCATTCCGTTTGCCACCTCAACATTTTCTGTCATTGGGTTGATGGTAAGGACTATTTTAAAAACGATTTTTGAAAATCAGGAACTGACCTAGGACCTAAATCAATTTAGGGACCAAATTATAACAAGGCCCAAAATGTAGGGACCAAAAGTGCATTTTCGCCTTAATAAAATAAAAATGAAAGAGAAATGGAAGGGGACAATCATGAGGGTGCTTAATAAAATAAAAATGAAAGAGAAATGGAAGGGGAGAATCATGAGGGTACTAGAGAGAGAGAGAGAGAGAGAGAGAGAGAGAGAGAGAGAGAGAGAGAGAGAGAGAGAGAGAATAACTATTTAGAAATCTATATTATATATAAGAGGATTCTTCTTTTTTGAACTGGATTTTTTTGTGGTTCAAAAATAATCTCATTAATAAAATGTAATTTCTGTTAAAAATTGGATCATAAATGTCAAATAAAAATTTTCATTTTTTTTTAAGAAAAAAACTAATGGTTACACACACACACACACACACTTAATTACACTCTTTCACCAAGCTCAAACAAATTTCGTTTTGAATTTAAAAAGAAAACTCCTAAAATTTATGATTTTTTTGTTCCCTAAAATTTTAGCCATTTTTATTCATTTTTCATCAGAATAAAAGTAAAACACCCAAAAGTTAAAAAATATAAAATAAAAAACTAAGAGAACTCCTAAAATTTAGCATTCTTTACCAGTACATTCATCTTATTTTTTCTTCCTAAACTTTTCTTTATATCACTACACCACTTTTAAACACACCTTACTACTTTTCTCTAAAGTTTATCATTTTTATTTGTTTGAAAAAAAAAATCTAAATTATAATAGATGCAAATTATTAACTTTTACCAAAAAAATAGTAGTAATAGAATATGTTGTTAACCAAAAATACTTAAACAAAATGATCAAACTTGGTTAAATCAACACTTGTGATCAGTGGCGGAGCCAGGATTTCAGTTTGGGGGGCAAGATTTAAAGAAAATATTAAACAAAAAATAACCTAAAAAAAAAAAATCAATATCAATAACCAAACGAATAAAAAGTTGTAAACAACTGTAATTGTCATACAAAATTTAATATAAATGTAAATGTAAACTATAATTTATTTTTCATTCCAAGTTTAATTTATTGAATAGCCTTTGCTCTCTCTCTTTTCTTTTTCTTTTCTTTTTTAATATTTTGAAATTGTTGCATAGTCACTAACAAAGTAAAAAAAATAATCTAAATACATAAAGTTTAAATATCTAATTTAATTCTTTAAATTCAATTGAGAAAATAAATCAATCAAATATGTTAAGAATATAGCAATAACCAGTAAAATTGTATACATGTATGTGAAAGTAACAAACAATCAGTCTTAATTTGTCCCATAGGATAATTGTGAAAAATATGTATAGTATTAATTGAGGTTGTAGAATAACTCAAATGGTTGTGAATATAAATATATATTTTTTGGAGTTAAACACTAAAGTGCAGTGTATGGTAATTATCACATTGACAACCTCGACAATTAAAAGCTTAAAAAAGAGAAGTTATATTACTATGGTAACTATTAAGTGGCGTGAACCATAAAGCTTTTTCTCTTTTTATTGGGAAAAATGTTCATACACCCTCTAAAATTTGAAGTAGTGGCCAACCTCTTAAACTTTTTTATTGGCCAATTTATTTTATAAACTTTATATATCTTCCAAAGTAGTACTTCTAGTCAGTGCACTGTCAAAACTAACGGAATGGTCACGTCAGACACACGTAAGCTTTAAAAAAACAAACTCATAACCCATAATTTGTAACTCGCTGGATTGACGGAAAGAACAAAGAAGAGAAGCAAGGTCTGACTGGATAGAGGATGGCTTCTCTATTATCTCTTCAGGGCTCTAGAAACTCCATTATCGCTTCCCACTTGAGACCTCGAATAGCACCACAATTTTCGGATCAACTCTCTCTCAACCCCACACCATGCAAACCTCTCTACACCTACGCACTACCCAATACCCACAACTCAAAGTCCTATTGCCACCATGAAGGGGGCGGTCATAACATAGCTCCATCCCTGGCCACTCCAATGAGCAAATGATGAATGACGATTAGCTTAAAAATGGAAATGAGAGTGACCCACCAAATGTTGATTTGATGGGTTTGTGTGGGGAGGGCAACATTGAACAAGTTGTGGAGTATATGGGTCAAGGTGTTAGCGTTGATTATGATGTTTTCTGTGCATTGTTGAGTTCGTGTGGGGATTTCAAGTTGGTAAGAGGGTTAATGTGTTCTTGAAATGTTCTTTGTCAATCTGGTCAGACTTGGCTTCTCTCCTTTCCATCAATCCAGTGGGTTACAAATTAAGGGGCATGAGTTTGTTTTTTTTAAGCTCATGTGTGTCTCACTTGACCGTTCCATTAGTTTTGACAGTACACTAACTAGAAGTACTAATTTGGCAGATATGTAAAGCTTATGGAGTAAATTGGCCAATAAAAAAATTTATGGGATATTTTGGCCACTACTTCAAAATTTAGTAAATTTAGAAGATGTATGAGCTTTTTTTTCCCTTTTATTTTTGGGTGTCAGGGCTGTTTTTCTATAATTGTACAAACTACTCTTATTTTTATTATTTTTTTTTCCAATGTCAGGCAAAGTATTTAAGAAAGGAACATAGATGCTATAATACCCATGGGACTTTTCAGGAGGAGTGCCCGTTGCCCCCCTTAGCTCTGCCCCTGCTTGTGATTGTTATATATAAAAATGATTTCACTCTATAAGCTGTACAATGTTGCTTTGTTAATTTAAACATTTCTACAAACAGCTTGAGGCAAAAATAATTTATAGTTTGAATGAGCCTTGTTGACACTAAGTTTAATTGAAACTTTTGAAAATGAATAATTTAATTTAAAACTAATTCTAAAATGTGGTACTTAAAATGTAATTCATCCTAAACATAATTGAAGAATAACAAAAGATCTAATTAAGCATTGACTTCCTCCTTTGTCAAACACGATTCTTCAAGAACGCCGGCAAGAAAATTCATCTCCTTCAACTTCTCATCCAAATTTCCACCATTACTTCTCAAATACTTAATGGGTTTTTCCAAGAACTTGCTAACAATATCTCTGCTCATAATTTCCACCAATATGCTTTGCTCACATGTTACATCTCCTTTGATTTTTCTATTGAACTTTTGTATCTCCAATTCTATGACACACTCTACAACTGTTTCCAACCTCTGAATTACATGACCTACCTTTTTATCTAGCCCTTCGTGACTTTCATTCCCACCATTTGGATCAGAAAACCAGCTTTGACAATCACTCTCACTAGTATCTTTCGTCAAAGTTGGGTTTGCAACCAACTTAATTTGCTTCTCAGAGAATTCTTGGAACGTGATATTTGATGCTTCTAAATGAGTTGCTGACTAGCTGAAGATTTTTGGTTGTTGAAGCTACATTGACGTGAGCTAGGCTTCTTCTCCCTGTAATGACCAAACTAGCCTTGGAAACTGGCATATTTGGATGCAACTTGATGGAATATGGCATGGGCAAGACTGCCATATTTGCTTTAATTAATTACTTCTTTGCAATGGCACTTCTTGTTCTAAATTCTAATCCAGTGTGTGGAGCAGAATCAGATGAGGAGATTGTAGGGGTTTGAACTTTTTGAAGTTGAACAATAGCTTTCTTTGAAAGCAAAGGAGGGGAAGAATTAATGTGATTGTGAAGAGAAAAAGGTTCTGGCTAGGTATATATATATATATATATACAAGAAATTAATTGAGTTTGTTGACTGGGTACGTACGCGTTTGGACTTTGGATTTTGATTTTTAAGAGTGGTCCATTGTCTGACTCTTTAAGCCACAAAAATGATCAAATGTGCATATATATATATATATATATATATATAAAAGTTAGAACAATAATAAGGCGGTAGAACCAGCCAAGTAGTATATATCAAAATAATTCAAAGTAAATGAAAGTAATTTAACAATAATAAGGCGGTATAACCAGCCAAGAAGTATATATCAAAATAATTCAAAGTAAATGAAAGTAATAGTTCAAAGTAAATGAAAGCAATTTAGAACCGTCCGTTATGGCGGCAATCCGTCCAAGGTGGCGGTAGCAACAAGTAGAACAATGAATGTGAAACTGAAAATACTTGTTATTGAAAGTAGTACAAAACACTTACAGCAGTAGTAGTAGTTAATACAAGATCTCAGAACAAGTTGACAGTTACAAAGTTTGAACTAGTCCTAGTTACAAAGTTTGTAGAGTTACAAGGTTTGTAGTGAATAAGGTAGTAGTCGTGGTAGAAATAAGGAATTCTCTTTCTCAGAAGGCTTCCTAAAAGAAGGAGTTCTAAGGAAAGGAAATTCTGAAGCAAAACTTCAATAAAACTTATTCCAAACATAAGGGACAACCCCCCTTAAATAGGCAAAATTCGGAGTGAACAGTGTCATGAACAGTAACAGATGAATAGTGATAGTAAATAGTGACAAATGAATAGTGACAGGTGAATAGTGACTAAATAGTAAATTTTCTTTTTTGTCTCCATATTTTGGGGAATCATTCGTAGAGCTGGAATGTCTGAAAATCTGAGAATCTAGGCCAAATAATGGGTGTCTTTAGATTCTAGACCACCTTTCAGGCCATATTATTGGTGCCCAAAAGAACCAATCACAAGAGACCAAAATAAAGAAACTTTGTTATCTTGTGCCAATTGAGAGTAATTATTAGGAATCTTCAGAAGCATCATATTGGTGGGAAACAAGCTTTTAGTAGTAGTAAGCATTGAATTTTTTGGTCATTGTGCAGGCCAGACAAATAGGAGAATCAAAATATTCCGCTAAATCCGGAGTATCTTGAAACAGTTCCAATTTTTCAGCAACATATTCTTCAAAGCCATTGAAGTATTTTGGCTTTTGTGTAAGCCGGACAAATAAGTAGCAGTAATCTCAAATAGTAGAAATCTCAAGAATGAACTCATTAATCAGTGGAAGGAGTATCGGATGAATAACCATCAAAAGGATCAAAAGGGCTTTGTGGAGAATCACATCTATGATCATGGTAAATAGCATACTGATTACAAAATCCACAATATAAAATTGGCTCTAATATCATAAAGGGGGAAGGACGCACAGCTGAAGGCGGAAGCACAGTATAATATAATGAAAGTAATGTAAATGAATAAGTTAGAGTAATAATAAGGTAGTAGAACCAGCCAAGCAGTATATATAAAAAATAATTCAAAGTAAATGAAAGCAATAATTCAAAGTAAATTAAAGCAATTTAGAACCATCCGTTATGGCGGTAATCCGTCCAAGGTGGCAGTAGCAACAAGTAGAACAATGAACATAAAACTGAAGATACTTGTTATTGAAAGTAGTACAAAACACTTACAATAGTAGTAGTAGTTAATACAAGATCTCAGAAAAGGTTGACAGTTACAAAACTTGAACTAGTCTTAGTTACAAGGTTTGTAGAGTTACAAGGTTTGTAGTGAACAAGGTAATAGTAGTAGTAGAAATAATGAATTTTCTCTCTAAGAAGGCTTCCTAAGAAAAGGAGTTCAAAGAAAAGAAAATTCTGAAGTAAAAACTTAAGTAAAACTTGTTCCAAACATAAAGGACAACCCCCCTTAAATAGGTAAAATTCGGAGTGAACAGTGTCATGAACAGTAACGGATGAATAGTGACAGGTAAATAGTCACTGAATAGTAAATTTTCTTTTTTGTCTCCAAATCTTGGGGAATCATCCGTAGAGCTGGAATGTCTGAAAATTTGAGAACCTAGACCAAATAATGGATGTCTTTAGATTCTAGACCACCTTTTTGGCCATATTATTGGTGCCCAAAAGAACTAATCACAAAAGACCAAAAGAAAGAAACTTTGTCATCTTGTGCCAATTGAGAGTAATTATTAGGAATCTTCAGAAGCGTCATATTAGTGGGAAACAAGCTTCTAACAGTAGTAAACATTGAAGCTTTTGGCTATTGTGCAGACCAGACAAATAGGAGAATCAAAATCTTCCGCCAAATTTGGAGTATCATGAAACAGTTTCGGATTTTCAGCAACATATTCATTAAGGACATTGGAATATTTTGGCTTTTGTTAATAGCCAGACAAATAAAGTAGTATCAGTCTTGTAACAGTAGTAATCTCAGGAATAAACTCATCAATCAGTAGAGGGAGCATCGGATGGATAACCATCAAAAGGATCAAAAGGACCTTGTGGAGAATCACATTCATGCTCATGGTAAATAGTATACTGATTACAGAATCCACAATATAAAATTGGCTCAAACGTTGGAGTTTTCTCCGGGATGAGAAGACTTCTTGGATTAAAATGATCAACAATCTGCAAATGAGCAATGGCATCAGAATATGGTATGGGACCAAAGACAGAAATCCTATCTGTGCTTCCCATGAAATGGTAATTTTTCCATAAATTCTGAGCAACATTAATAATTTGGTTATGAAAACAATTTCTCCAACATTCTGCAAGAGTAAAAGGATCATCAAAGGACAAATGGGAATTTCCTTCAAACCATGGCCCTTGGTGAGTGTGACCATTAATGAGAATGAGATGCTTTGAGGGCTGGACATTCATCCAGTTATCTCTTTCCCATTTTGGAAATGTACTCCAACATCTGATGGAAACAAAAGGGTTGTTAAATCCTTTAATAGCATCCTGAACAATTTGTGGGGGTTGGCTGGCTTGACAATGGCTTGTTAATTTTATAAACCTGATAAAGTCATATTCAAACATTTGGGAAAGCCAGTGAGGGTCCCTGTCATCATCATCATCTAAATCATTAGCAACAAATGAACCATCATCATAATTTATCAAGAGGCCAGGAAATGGGTGTTTCTTTTCATACACTCTGCGGGTACTCCCAAAGTGTTCTTCCCAATCAAGCTGAATAAAGACATTATTACCTTCGTCTAATTCATCAAGATCAGGAATAGTGGCTGTAACAAGTTTCTTGAAATACTTGAACCATAAGTCAACAGTCCGGAACATAGCCTTGCTGTTCAGAATACGAGATTGTATATCTGTTGGCAAGTTGGCAACAACACTTCTTAACATAGATTGGGTCTTAAGGCTCAATCTTGCATAATCAGTGCCCATTATAGTCATTTTATCCTTTGAATGGATATCCTCTTTGCCAAAGAGTTGACTAATGTAAGAATCATTTGTAATATTTGGATGGTCAACAAGATGGCTTCTAAAAGCCTTATTTTCTGAAATAAGAATATTTCCTGGAACAAGGTTTGAAACTAGGTCATTTTTCGAAGCAAGGATTTTTTCTGAAATAAGGTTAGCATAGTGGCTTATATAAGCTTCATTTTGAGCAGTAAGATTAACAAGGTGGATTTCGAGAGCTTGGAGGGTTTTTTCAAACAGGGAACGATGGTTTCTAGTAAAAGCAGCGTAGAGATTATCAAGAATATATTTTATGGAATCTGGTAATTCACTGTAGACTCCATTATGAAATTGTAAGGATCTAGATAAGACTTCCTGTAAAGCAATTATCATATCACCACTTGAATATGTCATTTTAGCTGGGACATATCCCAAAAGGGATGTTGATCCGTTGAGTTTTATCCCAGATGATGCGCCTTCATGCATTGCAAAAGGTCCCACTGGGAGTCTTTTGTTTTGAGAATAATCCTGTGTAGGAGTTTCTCCCTTATTTTTCTTTTCCATAATAATCCACTTACTAGTGGTATAAATATGAATATTATTATTATTATCTCACTTATTAGTGGTATTTATCCACGCATCATTTGTCCAATTCCTGCAAAAATCATTGATAATGTTAGGATAATTGATAGTATTTAACATTTTGGTACTATTACTTTTAAAATCATCAGTGAAATATTGGCAAGAACTCATCACTAGTTCTTGAATAAGTTCATTCATGGGAGAATTTTTCTTATAAGACAGATTATCAATATCAATTTCAAGCTTTGAAGCAAATTTGAATTTTACTTTCTGTCTAAAAGGATCAGTACTAATTCCATCATGTTCAACAAGAAAAGGATATAAAGCATATATAAATGGTAGACCAAGAATCACTTTATCAGTCATATTTTTGACAAGAACAGAAGGAATCTTAAAACAAACATTATCATGGCACACATGAGCATTATTCAATTCATACTTAATTTTCATTTGAGAACCATTAGCAGAAACCAATCTTTCAGTAGATTTTCAAAATATTTTGAAGGAATCAGTCCTTCTTGGATACAGTTCATATCCGCACCAGAATCAATCATAGCAATAACAGTGAAATGATAATTAGGAGAAACAACAATTTTCACTTTTGTAAACCATTTTGGTGGAAGTATTTTATTAACAAGAGCAAGTTGAGGATCAGTGAAAGCATCAGCAATACCTTTATCAGAAAGAAGAGCCTGTTGATTGGATTCAACTCCATCGTTGTGCTCATCTTGTTTATCTTGTTCATTATCAGATTTATTAAGATCTTTATCAATTTTTAGCATTATCAATTCTTGTTTGAGATTATTGTTATCACTTTTCATGCTTTTAAATTCATGTTTTAATTCATTTATCTCTTGTTTAACAATATTAATTTCATGTTGGAGATCATTAACAGTTAATTCTTTAGATTTCTTTTTATTAAATCTTTCCAAAGTTTCTTCAAAGCTTATAGTTGATTTTAGTTTTTTATCAGTTTCTTCTTTCATCAAATTTTTCTTAAACTTATCCAAATATTCTTTTTGTCATTCAGGATTTTGAATTTGATTTATCAGTTGAATTATTAATTTTTCATCTTCTTCACTCTTGGTGAGAGCATTAACAGTTTTAACAACATTGCAACAAAAATCTCTACAACCAATTTTAATATTAGGAGAATCAGAAGAATCATCAGCAGATTGATAGCAAGAATCAGATGAAGAAGAAAAATCATCTTCCAAAGAATCAGACGAGTTGTTTGATTCAAGGATTTTGAATAATTCTTCTTGCTCTTTATCATCAATATTTAGCATGTTAAATTTGTTTTTTAACTTACCAGGTTTTTCTTTACAGTCTTTACTAAAGTGTCCAGGTTTACCACAGTTAAAGCATTTACCTTTACCTGATCTTTGTTTAACATATTTTTTAGAAACATTTTTCTTCTTAGCATAGAAATCATTAGGTTTAACAAAGTTATTTCTGTATTTTTTATATTTTTTTATGGCTTTTATCATATTTTTTACTTTTTTGCCTGGAAGAAGCAATAGGAGGCAAACCATATTGTTCACAGAAATTTCTCATTTCATATTTAGCTTTCTTTTTATTCTTTAATTGGTGTTTTAACAATTTTTCATCATTATACATATTGATACCAAGTTTTTTTAATAGTACTAAAAATATCACCATAGGTTAAATTATCATAATCAATAGAATCATTTTTACCCATTAAATCTTGTTTTACCTTATGAGCAAAGATAGGAGGCAGACCGTCAATAAAATTTTCTTTCCAATAAGGCTTATGACAATCTTTCCGGAGCATCACTCTAGAAGTAAAAACATCTTGATACCATCTGTAATCAAACATAGTAGGACAACTCAAATTATTCAAATAATCAGAAACACGAGATGAAATATTGGATGGAGTACCAACAAAATGTTTGAGAATAGTATAGATCAAGGTATTAACACCATCAGGAATACCACGACCAATACTTTCATCAAAAATAGGCAAACTTTCATCATTCTTTTTAACAACATGTTTAATAGACCCTCTAGATTCTTTAGTGATATATGAATCCCACCATCCGCGAAGAGTACCAGAAAAACCAGTAACAAGTAAATTAACAATTTCAGGTTGATTAAGGTCATGGTTATTTTGATAAGCAATACCAACCATAGACATATGACTCATTTTATTAATGATTTCTTGTTCAGACAAACTATCAATATTCCATTCATAAAGCTTATCAGCAGAAACAAAAAACTGTGTTTGAAAAGATCTCTCTTCAAACTGCATATCAAGAGGAGTGGGTTTTGAATACCAGTTTTTAGTAAAAGACATGGGTTTGAAGTTTCCAACAAATCTTTTATACTATTCTCAAACATTTTGTTGGTACTCCATCCAATATTTCATCTCGTGTTTTTGATTATTTGAATAATTTGAGTTGTCCTACTATGTCTGATTACAGATGGTATCAAGATGTTTTTACTTCCAGAGTGATGCTCCGGAAAGATTGTCATAAGCCTTATTGGAAAGAAAAGTTTATTGACGGTCTGCCTCCTATCTTTGCTCATAAGGTAAAACAAGAATTAATGGGTAAAAATGATTATTGATTATGATAATTTGACCTATGATGATATTTGAAAAACATGATAACTGAGTGTTGAACCTAGGATAGTATGGATAGGTTATGGAGATCCAACTCCTCTATCAGCTCCAGGACTAGTTGTCCTCCTGATATTGTAAATGAAGAAGATCACACTATTGATGATAATGAGTTATCCCGATTTTCGTAATTGGAATGTTCCTAAAGTTGATACTAAAACTGTTTATAAAACTAGTTTTGTTGAAAGTGCTTTTCATTCTGCTTACAAAGCCAGAACTGTTGAACACATTTTCTCTATTTCAAAAGTTCATGAAAAATGCTGCCTGTTTACTAAAAGAAATATTAATGAATTCCTTGTTGCCAAAAAATTCAGTTATTTGCATATTGGTATGGTTCAAGTTGCTATTAAACCACTCATCCGAAAGGGTATTAATGCTTCTGTTCTCATGTGTTTAAGAGATGCTAGGTTTAAGATTTTTAAAGATAGTATTCTTGGTATGATTACTGCTTCTATGTACGATGGTCCTGTTTATTTTAACTGTTATCCTGATCTTACTCTTGCTTTGGATAATCCTAATATTGTTAAAGCCTTGACATTGAATATTGCTTCATCTGGTTATCACATGGAAGAAGGTAGTAAGCCTTTTGCTTTGATTTATCGCATTTATTATAGATTATTGGGTACTCAAATGAACCCATGCGCTAAGATTCCTAAAGAACCTTCTGGTAAAACCATGTTAATTCAATGTTCAACCCCTGATGCTAAAATTCAAGTTCCAAAAATGATTCAATGGCAAGATGTTAAGCTTCCTAATGATTGGTTGTTGGAACAAGAATCCCCTCCTGCTAAACCTGTTTTTGATGAACTAGATCTCACCCATATTCAACAATATCTTGATGGTACTGTTAAAATAAGTTTTCAAAACAATCCACCTTTGAGGATCAATGAAGGAAGACATTCCTTTGCTGGATCAAGGATCAACGAAGGAAGACATTCCTTTGCTAGATCTGAAAGTATTTCAAAAAGAGATCAAGAGATCAATGATTTTTTGAAAAAGAATTTGGAAAAACCCTCTGATTTAAAGCTAAAAGGAGTTTCCAGTGGTAATTCACAAGTAAGCACTCCTTTCTATTATACTAAAGCTGAATCTTCCTCTCCTCATGGCAATGTTGCTGTTGATGATGAAGAAGACTCTGTATTTGTTACTCCATCAGACTTTGATTCTCCTCCTATTGAAAATCCTCCTGTTTACCAAAATCAATTAAGAGTTTTGACTATTTTAAATGATGATTTTGAGATTGATTGGGATTCTTTGTATAATGAGTTTATGCTTTCAAAAACAGACCTAAAAGAAAATATTTCCAAAATAATTTTGCTCAGTCTAAAAAAGACCGTGTTAAGAGAAAATGGTTGGAAAAGATGAATCAATTGAAAAAACATATTTTGTTTTTTGATTTTCTTGAAAACCATTATGTTTCAAAAGATGAGGTTTCAAAACAACATTTAAATGTGATAAAAAAAAAATCAAATATTGTTAAAATAGATAAAACCATTATTAGGTCTAGTCATCCTCCTCATGAACCAATTTTGATAACTACTAAGAAGGATGAAGTGACAAAAGAGGAAGTGAAGGCCTCTCCTTTCAAAATTGCTGATGATCAAACTCCCATTGTTAGTCTTATTGAACAAAACAATTTTACTAATCAATCTTTGCATATTATTGGTCAACAACTTGACCGTATTGAAGAAAAAATTGTTGAATATATATATATATATATATATATATATATATGTATATGTATATGTATAATACTAAAGAAATGTCTTTCATATTTCCTTGAAAATTCAGAAGAAAAAAAAAAGACTTTGACATACTACTAACGTAACTATATCTATAACTATTTAAGTCATCCATTATATCTATTTCTTATTGATAACCATAAAATTTACAACTAGTGAGGGAACATACAAAGTAATAAAAAAATAAATGAAGAAAGAAAAAAAGAAATGAAATCAAACATCAATTAATAACCGTTATTTGGAAAATAAAAGGTTGGTTAAGAAGAGTAAGAAATAAAATAGGGATGGCTATACAAAGGATATTGAAAACTTTATAGTTCAATAAAATCAACCATTACATTAACTTAATTAAATCAATAATAAAAAATTATATATAATAAGAGATCTGGAATTCAATCCTCGCCTACACCAAAAACCAATTGATATCTTAGTCTTATGATAAATAGCTATCATCAGGAGCAGACGTCATAGGTTGAAACTCTTTCTAAAAAAAATACAAAATCTAAACTTAAAACTAATCAAACTCTAACTAGGAAAATTATATTTCCTAGCATAACTAAAAATGAGATGTTCTTATCACCGCGCACCCTTAGTGCGGTGGTCACTTCACAAGTATAAGTACTTTGTGGGGTGTGGGGGGTAAGAGCCGGGGTTCAAGTCTCCAAAATGGAGTTTCACACACATATATACTTAGATTACTTTAGAGTAGAATTTCTATCTTGTAAAAAAAAAAAAAAAAGAGAGATGATCTTTAGTAATTTAGAAATTATATTAGAAATAAAGTTGGAAAATTTTATAATCTCATTTTTTGACATTTCATTTAAACCTTATATATATATATATATATATATAATCATAATCTTCATACACCATGATATAAAAAAATTTAATGAACAGTTCTATCTCTTATTTAATGTCTATGTTATGCAAATCATCAACCAATAAACATATGATAATGGTAAAAAAAACGTTATAGAAAAGATTATGAAAAATATGATAAAACTATTTATTATAAAAAAAAAAATCTTTATAAAGTCTAGGACTAAAATAATATTTTATCTAAAAAATTATCACGAGCAACGCACGGGTCTACAACTAATAAAAATAATATTGCAATATATAAATGAAAAAAATATTGCATTCCTAACATTACTAAATGAATAGCTAATCAAACCAGTGTTCATTACAACTTAACATAGAATAGTAAATGCATCTAACACATATCTTGTTTTAGCTCCAAATGAGTCCACTACACATTGTTTTCTAAAGAAAAAAAAAAAAAACAGTCGAAAAAAGGGTACCGCCTAGTACAGCGACTATACGTTTGTTGGGTGTAGTATGAATTTGAACCATTTAGTTATACTAGTTAGCGTAGCACGTGCAATACACATGCTTGCATGAAATAAGAGTAGTGATTAAAGTCAATTCTAAATTTTATTTATATCATAAAACAAAGAAATAAATCGTTTGATTTTTAAAGTACATAAAGATTTACATGAATCAAAAGAGATATTAATTTTAAGAATTTTGATAATTATATCATAAAAAGTTAATCTCACTTGTATAAGAATTTTGATCACACACAAAGTTAGGATAGCTATTTAACATATAAATATCTACTTTATTATAATAGTTTTTTAGTATCTATTTGCTAAAGGCAATATATCCACTAAATAAAAACCTCTAAGAATGATAATGAATATCATCATCTTCCAACAATAAGCAATTGAGTTTTGCTAAGAAAAGGAAAAAAAAAATAACAAAAGGCATGTGTCATTGAATTTTCCATTAGATAAATTAAAAGTTTTGAAAATTTAAACCTAGAAAATCAATGTTTTTTAGATAATAATAAAACACCTTATATCATCATTCTAACTTTTTAAACATTACTACCATCTAAAACTCAAAATACGTGAAGAAAATTTTGGGCTATTTAAAATTTAGTAGGAGTATTTTAGATATTATACAAAAAAATATTTTAAAAATCATAAGTTTTCATTAGAGTTTAACTAAAAGAATCACAATATGATATATTTGCTCTTTTCCAAAATATTAAAGGAAAAATTGCTTGATTTTAAAGTTAAAGGATGAATTGTAAACTGCCCCAAATATAAAGGATGAAAAGTGTTTTTATCCTAAGTTTTTGTTTTTGTTTTTGTTTTTTTTGTTTTTTTTTTTTGTTTTTTTGGTGTAAAACTATGTATTTTTACTTAAAATTGTGCGTAAAGAAAAAAAAGTACAAAAAGTCAACTTAAGAAAATTGTATGTGAAACTATAAATTTTGGCTCAATAATGTTGATTAAACAAATAAAAAATTTCTAGAAACACAAGAAATGGCATAACATTTTCATAATACATTTACAATTTTGTTATATTTTATTTTGACTTGTAAGGAATTGATAGCTCTTCAGTTTTGAAAATATTGTGACGACAACAAGATGTCTTAACATTTTCACAAAAGAAATGTTATGTCTACGACATTTTCATAAAAAAAATTATTAGTAGGTTGTTACAAATTGTTATTGGTGGGTAAAAAAGTAATTTCATTAGCAAGTTTAATTAAATTAGAACCAATAACAATTTATTACCTATAGTTTGTTATGAAAGTATTGTGAAAAATGTTGTGAATGTAGCACTTTTTTACACAATAACTTTATTTTTAATTGTGGTTGGTTCCAATATGATATTTTATTAGTTTATTTGACCTATAAGAAACTAGCACCTTAACAATTATGAAAATATTGTACTAATTTGTTGTGTTAATATTTTATTATTTTGTGAAATATTGCGAATTGAACAAACCAAAAATAATGTAACAAAACTATTGTAGCTTTACTCATAAAAAAAAATAATAAAAAAAAATAAAAAAACTGCCAGTGAAACAGTGCACAAATACTATAACTTCAAGGCTATATAGATAATATAATATAAAACAAAAACAAACTGGTGTACGAGGAAAAAAAATCCATTTCACCAAATTGGTCAAATGACTTGAATAAGTATTATAGGTTTTTTTTAGTAGAATTAGAATGAGTCTAAAAACTTGACTAAACCAAAACGTTATTCCTAAATCCTAATACTGTTCCAAAGCTTACCGACTATTTTTATATAGTTAATAGACTTATAGTACGTAGACGCAGTCAGCCCAGCCATGCAGTCAAAAAACCTTGCTAAATGAAAAGCATATCTCGTGAGCTACTTGCCTTTTACAAAGTCACATATTTGAATAGTATCATGTTCATTAATTTCTTTTTGGAATATCCGAATATGTAATCAAATATTATATCGTTTGGTTTTAGCCAAAAAAAAAAAAAAATAGTATATCGTTTATTTACATGCGTTTAAAAGTATGACCTTCGTAGAGCTTTCAAATTAAGGAGATCTTCATCCTCGTTTGGAGGGATTGTTTTTTATTTTTTTATTTTTTATCTGGTAGTTAAGACTTAAGAAAAACTCTTTTAGAAAGAATATAGGGATCTTTTATAATCTTTCACACCGTAGGAGAAAAAATTGCATGCATCACGCGCAACTATAAATATATATATATATATATATATATATAAATATGACTAAGCATGAGTTTGTATAAACTATTGCAAATAATATTTTTTTGTTTAAATAAGCGTTTGTAAAAAAGCTATAAAGAGTTATTGAGAAATAGAGTTTTGAGTTTTAAAAATGTAATTTTAGACTCCTGAAATGTCTAATCAAACACACCTCATATATAGGTAGGAGACTTTTTGGTTTTTGGCAAATTTGATTCAAATGAATTAAAATTATCCTAATATCAATTTTTTTTTAAACACTGTATTGAGTGCAATTAATAATGTTACCAGGTTTCTTCTTCTTCTTCTTTTTCTTCTTCTTCTTCTTCTAAATTCTAATAATAATAATAATAATAATGTTACCTGTGCAAGTGAATTGTTTGGTTTTTAATATTTTACATACTAAAATATTCTCACACAAATTCTTAAACTCTCTAAAGTACCCCTATCTTTTAGTTGAATAATTTTAAAATTAAAAATACAAACTGGTTAAAGGAGTAATTTACCATTTTTAAAAGAGTTTCTAACTTTTAGGTTTTCAAATTGTTATCAAAATCCTAAAAATTAGAACATTATCTCTATCTTACTTTTAAATATTATTTTACTAAACCTAAAATAAAAAATGAAAAAGAGCCTTATTGCACGTGCAAAATGCGTGTGATGAGTTTAGTCTATATCTATCTTCTATCTATTCTATACTATATATAAGAGGATTCCCCTCTTTCTACTGAACTATTATGTGGTTTAAAAATACCCTTATTAATGAAGGGTAACTTCATTTAGGGTATGTTTGGTAGACTGTAATAGGTACTGTAATGTAATAGTTATTCCTATGATTTAACTATTCTATAGTTTAGTTATATTTTTATTACAAGAAATAGTCATTCCTTGTGAATAGCTATTCTTTAAAATAATGAATAACTATTCATCTCCAAAATGGATGTAATAACTATTCCTTAGTAGGTGTATTAATTTTTGCAATTAATATATTTCCAAATAAACAAACTTTACATATGCACATAACAATTATGAAAAAAAAAAATCATAAAAAATAATTAATCTCTCTTTCAAATTTAAAAAATATTTTTTTTTTAGGAAATATAATTATATGAGTAAAATATTTCCTAAAATATATCTTTAAGTTTGATTTAAATGCTTTCATTTCATTGTTTTCATGGTTCTATTATTGTGTTGTTACCAAACAAATGAACAGTAATAAGTATTACATTACAACGTCTCGTATTCATTGTAATACTTAGGGTACGTTTGGTATGCTGTAATAGCTCTTATAATGGAATAGTTATTCATGTGCAATAGGAATTCAATCATTTGGTTGCATCTTTATTACATGGATTAGTTATTACATTGGAATGACTATTCTTTAAATTGAAGAATAGCTATTCCTCTTTAAAATGGATGTAATAGCAATTCCTTAGTATATATAATATGTTTTAAAATTAATATATTTACAAAAATATAAAGTTTCCTTATACATCATCTTTTACAAGCTTTCCATATGTAACAATCAAACTTATGAATAGTAATAGTTATTCCATTATAATGTCTTCTATTCCCAGTAATAAAGTTTACTATTCCTAATGTGATCTACATTCAGTGTACCAAACGTACCCCTATTCTTATTCCTATCTTTATTTTTTATTTTTAGAATAAATACCCATATTATCTAATCGATAATGATTTAACAATAAGATAAATTAAAGTTATAAAGGTAAATTGAGAAATCTAAAATTTAAATTCTGGTATTACAATGAATTTTTTGAAGTGCAGAACAGAGCAAGGAAATCGGACATCATTCCTCCCCCAGTCAAGTGGAAACCACCTCTGGAGCCTGTTTACAAGGCAAACTTTGATGCGGCCATGTTTGAGCAGTTGGGCCTAGCTGGGTTGGGTGTGGTGCTTCGGGATTCAGGTGGCCATATTATCGCAGCCTTAAGTGAGAAGATTAAACTTCCCCAAACGGTGGAGCTGGCGGAAGCCTTAGCAGCCAGGCGGGCGGTCCTCTTTGCAACTGAATTTAGCATTTTCAAGGTCATGGTTGAGGGAGATTGTTTGCGTGTTATTCAGGCCTTGAACGAGCAGGGCAGCTGCCTTACTATGTTTGGTCATGTGGCAGAGGAGACTCGCCGATTGGGTTCGTGTTTAGAGCTATGTAGTTTTCATCATGTAAAAAGGGAAGGTAATAAGTTAGCCCATTCCCTTGCCCGTAGAGCAGTTTTACCTGCAGATGTGGATGTTTGGGTGGAAGAACTACCCGAGGACTTGGATGCTGTATTCCAGGGTGATTTTGCGGTGTAATTTTTTCAAAAGTTTTTTTCTATTTAATAAAGCCTCTCTTACCTTTTTCTCAAAAAAAAAAAAAAAAAGATAATATTGTTATGCTATATAATTCAAATCCATGGTATCCACTTTATAATGGTTGGTTTTTAAGCTTTTATCACCGGTCCAAGATTCCTATTGCCACACATAATTTGTTATACAAATTTTCATCTAACTTAGTCCTATTTCTATTCCAATTCAAGATTCTTATAGCCACACATTTATAGGAAGGAATATTCTTCAATATGTTTATTTATGAGAAATGTTAAGTCCACAATATTTTCACAACAAATCTTACGTGGTAGGTTATTATTAGTTGTTATGCATGGACAAAAATATAATTTAATTTATGAATTCAAATTAGAACTAATAACAACTTAGCATTTATAATTTGTTGTAAAAATATTATAAAGATGTTATAGATGTAACACTACTCTTTATTTACTACTCTTTATTTATAGGAAATATATGTGCATCCTTGGGACCTTGGGTGAGGTTGAGACTAGGATATGGCTCAACCACTGTAAGGAGCACTCTAGCTCCCTCATCGTCTAGATACCTCAGGAGGAATAGTGGAATACGCATGGACACGAGAAATTCAATTGGGTCCAAACCACTTTAAAATTAAGCACTTTTCCAAATCAAGCCCAGATTCCTATTGCCACACATAAAGGGCCCAGAAGTTGCTGGTGAAACAAAAGTTCTTTGCCAATTGCCACTCACGTTTCATTTGAGCCACACAATCTACACAGTAGCCCACAAGTGCAGGTCCCATTAATTATGAACCTTAAGTGGGCCAAATAAACCCAAGGACTAAGCCCACACTTCTGAAAAAGTATATTCTATAACATTTTCATTTCATTCAAAGCCTTACTTTGAAAGCCCCCTACAAGCACGGGGCCTCTTAGATACACCATAAGAGCAATTATATCACAAATAGAAAAAGTGGTAAGTTTTATACATTTTTATTCAAAAACTATCCACATGGACCACATCAATCTCTCTATGGTACTATTTTTATACATTTTTGCTACAGTAAGAGCACTTGCACCTGTCCCTCTATAATAAAAAGAGTGCATCATTTTATACATTTTTGCTCAAAATCTACCTATATCAATTCTTCTATAATACTATGCATTTTCAAAATTGTGATAGTAACCATATATATTTATACGGTTACTGTAACTTTTTATTTTTTTTCTCTCTTCTTTATCCTATCTCATCCGATTCTCTCTCTTCCTCTACTCTCATTCTCCTCTATCTTCTCTTGAATCCAACAACAAATCTATACAAATCATCAAATTCTTCAAACTTATTATAAATCTAGATCCCAAATTCATCAAGCCCTCTCATCAAAGAAAGAAGAAGGAGAAGGAGAAAAAGAAAGAAAGAGAGTGTTTAGAGAAATAAAAAGTGGACTTGGAGTGTGTTAAGTTGAGTGAGAAAAATATTATTTAAATAAAATATGGTGTATAATAGATAATGATAAAGTTTAGCTACAAAATTAGTTATAGCCTAAGGTTATAACCTTACTCAATATCTTCTTATTGGAGGTGAATTTTGAGAATTCCACCATTGGATTACATTTTCTTCTCATATCCTCCATGCTTGCAAATTTTCTAAAAAATTAAAAATCAATAACTATGCCATTAATAAATTGTTTAAATTACTAGTTTTTGTAATTTAAAATTATGCATAAAATATAAGCTTATAGATCATATAGTATATAGGGTCCATTTGAAAATAACTTATTTAGCTGAAACTAAAAACTTTTTATTGAAAGGATTGTAAATAAAGATAAAAGATTAGCTGAAATAGTGTAGTGAGATTCATGAATAGTAGCAAAAATAAGCTAACTTTAACCTCTAATCTCAAACAAAATCATAATATCCAATTGACACAAAATTTAACATGTGTATTAAAAGTGTAAAAAACATGCAATTTAACAGTTAAATTTTCAAAATATGTAGTAATGTTTATTTTATTGAGTAAGCTTATAGCCTTAGGTTACAATCAATTTTGTAACTAAATTTTGTCCAATAATTAATCTAATGTGAGTGTTTTTGCAAAGTGGTTGTGTCAAATAGAAAAAGTAAGTTGTTATGGTAAAATAGATGAAAAGTTTTAGACGGACTTATGTGAATACTCTAACTGTGCATATTTTTACGGTTATTGTAGCTTTGTACCTTATTTTTTAAATAATTTTTTCTTTCACCTCTTCCACCGGATTCTCTCTTCACTTCACCCACCTGATTCTCTCTCTTCGCTTACCCTCTTCCCTAGCTATTTCTTTGTCAAACACATCCTAAATTAAGATCCCAAACTCATCAAATCCATATATAGATCCATAAAGAAATCATCAAACTCATATTGCAAAGAAGAGAAGAAGAAGAAGAAGAACAATAATAACAATGATGAAGAGAGAGAGGCGAGTTGTGTGAAAGGCCAGATAGATTTAAGATTTGAGAGAGAGAGAGAGAGAGAGAGTAAATGAAAAAAGAATAAAAATGATTATTTAAATAAAATAGTGTGTATAATATATGATTTAATGTGTGTTTTTTAAAAGTGACTGTGTAAAATAGATAAAGTAAGTTCTTATACTAAAATGGACAAAAAAATTTACACATGTTAATGTGAATGCTCTAATTGTGACATTTATAGAATTAAGATTCATACACACATAATTCACGAATCATTAGGTGAAATTGAGATTAAGTTATGACACAACCACTATTAGGAGCACTCATGGCTCCCTTATCTTCTAGACACCGTATGAAGAATACACATAGCTAGAATTAGGCTCTAGCTATGTGTAATAATATCATTTGTGATGTACTGTATGTGTGGTTCAAACTTCAAACCTCATCTCCCCCATCCCCTACTATTTAATTGGGCCCAAAGTTCCAAACGAAGCCCAGATTCATATGTCCACACACAAAGGGCCCAAATGTTGGTAGCGAAACAAAGAAGACCATATAGGCCACACAATATACACGCTGGCCTACACATATGAACCTTGTACTCAGGCCCAAGGACCAAGTCCACATATCTGAAAAGTAAATACTACAGCATTTAAAGCTGAGTCAAGGGAGTAAGTTATTTTGAGTTTGAAAGCCCACTACTCCGCTAGAAGCACGAGGGGTGGGGAGTCTCAGATTTTGAAAAAAAAGAGACAGGTAAAGTAATAAGTAGGTCACACGTACATTGCACACAACACAGACACACACACACAGTATCTAAAAGCCGTAGATTGATAGATTCATCTACACACACAGAGTGCGCACGTTAACCCCACAATTCCTGTCCTCAATTCAAATCATTATCCTACGCCCCCTAGCGCACTTTAACTTGCCCCCTACCTAACCAACTCTCTCATATCCCTCTCTCTCTCTGTGAATTCGCTTCTTCCACAAAAATACATTAAAAAAAAAAAAAAAACCCTCTCTCTCTCTCTCTGAGACAAATTAGGGTTTCGTCACAGACTGAGAGTCTCTCTCTCTCTTTCTCTCTGAGAGCTTTGCGTGATTTCAATGCCTGGGAATCCATTCCGGGAATTCCGTGCAGTGTGCCGAACCGCTCAATTCCAAGGGCTGTTTGGGCGTGAATCTAGAATCTTCTTCTTCTTCTTCTTCTTCTTCTTCTTTGTTGTATTGGTTATCGGTTTGGCCTACCCGATTCGATTTTGATTGGGTAAGGTTTTCGAGTCCGATGGCGCCGAGCCGGAGAAAAGGCTCAAGTAAAGCGGCGGCGGCTGCGGCGGCTCGCCGGCAATGGAAGGTCGGTGATCTTGTGCTCGCTAAAGTCAAGGGCTTCCCCGCCTGGCCTGCCAAGGTATAAAGTTTTGATCTTTATTGTTATTTTTTGGTTTTTCTTCGTTTTTTGGTGTTTTCTCTGTTGAATGGATTTGCTTTAGTTAGGGTTTCGGATAGCATGTGAATGTATTCTTTGATTTTGTGTACGATTACTGGTGTGGAGTTTGCGATTTGAATAAAAAAAAGTTAACTTTTATGTGTTTTTTGGGGGTTTAATTGGATGATTATGGATGTGATTGTTTTGTAAATTTGGTAAAGCTTCGGTATTTGTTTCCCTTTAGATTTTAGGTTTATACCATTGTACAGAATTTCCAGTAATTGAGATTTTTTAATTTAGAATTGAATTTGGGGGTGGGGATGTTGATGTTCATTGTGTAATTTTCTTTAAAAAAAACTTTTTGATAAGCGATGAAATTTCAAAATCCTAGAGTATACATAAGAGTGGCTAAAGAATTCAAAAGGAAAAAAATACAGCAAGATTAAAATCTAAAAAAATGAACCATTGTGGAAATCCATAAATCAAAAGAGTAGAGTAATGGATGGTAGTTGATGTACACTCCAATAATATCTTGGGGAAAGCAAACTTGAGTAGTGTTACATAGTGTTGGTAAAAGCATCAAATTGAATTAAAAGCACTGAACGCACTTAAGTGCAAAGGCCTCCTAGAGCCTAGGCGCAAAGCGCAAAGCGCCTGATTGATGTGAAGTGCACATTTAAAAAAAAAAAAAAATTTATTAATGATCAATATAACAATCAAGTGATCAATTAATCATATAAATTACAATAAAACATTTTATATAATTTATATAACATTTATATAATTCTATTGTGCTTTACAAAATATATGCAACCATGATATTTGATGGCCATGATTACAAAACATGGTTGAATCAAAATAGAAGTATAGAACCAAGAAGGCAAAGGCTAAAAAGTACTAGAATGTTAAGTAATACTATCTTTGTGAGTGTCTGATTTAGTGTTTGTCTGTGTGGTTTATGGTTAAAAGTTCAAAAATATCTAAAGAGATAGGCTTAGGTGTATGGTAGCACACCACACCATTAGTTTTTATATATTATATCAATGGCTTATATCAAACATATTTAGATCTAATGGCTAAAAATCAAATCAGGATTTTTTTTTTTTTTTTTTTTAAAATTTACTAAAAGCTCAAAAAAGCGCGCTTTGTGCTTAATAAGAAGGGTAAAAAAAGTGTGCTTTTTGAGGGCGCTTTGCTTTAGAGGGAAAAAGCCCCAAGGGATCTGCGCTTAAGCACGCTTTAAGCACGCTTTTAACAACACTTGAACCTAAGTGCATAGGCTTCTTGAAGCCTAGTTGTGCCCAATTGAAGTAAAACGCACATTATTTAAATATTATATATAAACATTTAATTGAAAGATTCATAATATAATAAAAAAGTTAATGCACTCAAAATAGTAATATATTTTCCTATTAGCTAAAATGAATAGTGCAATTGCACAAAGCATGTTAGTTCAAATTTTACATGAGTTATTTCAACAACAACAACAACAGGAAAGCCTTACACCCATATTTTTGTGGATGGCTATGGATTCTCAACAATTTACATATGTTATTTCAATTTCTTAAAATTTTTGGATGTTAAATTTGAAAATAATTGTGTATTTTTTGATATAAATGTAAATTTGAAAATAATTATTAATGGATGATAGTCATGATACGATTATAATCTGGTCATAAATAGTTTAAACACAACTTTCTATATAATTATCTTGTGCTTTATAAAAAATTCATAGATGTGATAGCTATGATCAAATGTATCATATAGTCCAATTTAAATATATCCCAAAGGCATAGCCTAGAAAGCACAGGAATATTAAATTTATCATTGCTCGAGTGTACAATAAATTAATGGTCCGTGTTATTTCATTAAGATTGAGTAGTTAATTTTTATGATTTATATATTTTTATAATGTCTAGATTGTTGTTTGATTGGTCTAGGGTGTGGGGTTTTACTAATTGTAACTCCATTCCCGAGTGTTTAGAATCATTTTCCTCTTGTGCATAACATTTTGTAATTCTTTAGGCAACTTTTTGAAACATTTTTCCATGTAAATGAAGTAGGCTCATTTTATAAATTGATTATTACTAACTAAAAGAAAAAATGAAAGCACTCCTAGGCATGCTTTATGCTTCTTCAAAAAGCTCAAAGGCACGCTTCACTAAATGAGCTTTGCTTTGGCCAAGTAAAGTGCGAAGACCTTGGGATTTTGAGCTCTAAGCATGTTTAAGTGTGCTTTTAACAACATTTGTGCCACTAATAACTCCTTTCTTTTGAAAGTATGATTATTCCTCTCTCTCCACAAGCACCATAGATGACATTAAGGAGCCACCATCCAAATTTCTGCACTATTGACTTTGCCAAATTCCCCATCCAACTAGCTAACATAGCAATTATTGAATTACGCATGACCCAACTAGCTCTAAATTGGCATAAAAGCAAATTCATTAGCTCCTTAGGTATGGTGCAATGTATAAGAAGATGATTCATTGATTCCCCTTTGGTTTTCACATAAAAAACCAATCTACAATTTAAAGTATTTAGGAAATCTTTACAAATTAAGGATGGGGTAGCTGAATATTCCAGTTGGCTTATTAAGTTGATTGCTAATGGCAGGTGGGAGAGCCACAGAGTTTGGGGTTTGCAGCTGATTGGAAGAAAGTAGTGGTCCACTTCTTTGGAACCAAGCCAGAACAGATGTAAGTACTCCAGGCCTGGAATATAAGGCATTCAGTATGTTATGTTGTTAAATAAATTTTTTGTTTTTTTGATTTCTACTCTTTTCAATTGTGTGTAATGGAAACTTCTTTTGAATGGAATTATAGATTTAATTTTTTATCACTGTTAATAAGAGTTGAAAGAGGTTGAAACTGAAGTGCAATATCAGCATATGTTGCTATTTATGCTGTATTATGACTTTTCTTTTTCCCTATTTCTGCTCCTTTTAATTATGTGTAATGAGGTTTGAAACTTATTTTGATAAGTATTTGAGATTTAATTTTTGTCACTGTTAAATGAGAGATAAAGGAGGTTCAAAACTGAGGTTTAGTAGCAGCATGTGTGCTATTTATGTTGTTGACTAGTTTCCTTTTCTTTCTTGTTTTCAAATTTTCCGATTTCTTCTCTTTTCAATTATGTGTAACATGGCTGGAAATTTATTTTGGGCATACATTTTAAATTTTATCACTGTTAAATGAGAGATTAAAGAGGTTCGAAACTGAGGTGTAGTATGGGCATCTGTTGCTATATATGTATGTATCTGCATCTTAGAAAGAAAATGGTGATTTAAGATTAACTGCTTTATTCTAGGCTTAGGACCCTCGATCTCACCTTTATTGAGATGAATGGGGTTTTATATATTAGAATAAATTGAAATGAATGTGTGTCATCCTGAAGGTACCATGGTACTGTATATATTGTTTGTAGTTTTTTAATTATGAAAAGGTTGGTTGTTTCCTTGGCTTAAATAAGCAAAATTGGTTTCTACAACAATAAAGATTAGTGATATGGTTTACCCTGTTTTACTTCTAGTAGGAAAAATAAATGGACATTGGTCTTGAAGTTTGTATTGATAGTATCTTGTCATTTGCCACTATTCAGGCTCTACGGAAAGGTATCATTTTTTTTTGGGGTGTGGCTTGGGCAGGATCTGAATTGGAAGTTACCAATACTTGTTGAGGTTGGGGTATAAGATACTGTTTTAACTTTTGAGTGACTTTGATTATGAGAGGGGTCATTAGTGGTCCTTGGCCAAGTAGTAAATGGGGAGGCTGTTTTCCTTCTATTGATGGTTTGCTTCATGGTGCTGGGGTGGGTGAATGGTGAAAGTCTCTTGTAGAGCTCTACAGGGTTTCTCTTTTGCATATTTTAAATGATGGTCTAAAATACTTTTTTGTGTTTCAGTGCAACTGAGAAAATTTTAGTTTTTTTTTTTTTTTCATTAGTTAAGTACACACTTTGTGCACAAAGGGTTGAACCATCACCTCACCTTCCGCCCCTTACTTCCAAGGACCATTGTCACAAAAACACATCTACGTTTATGTTTTTTTGCTCATCCTTACATGCTATATGGGATGGCTGATAATCCTTTCATCTATTATACTTAAAAAGGGGATTCCTCTCTTTTTCTGTCCTCTTCTTTAAAATGCCAAAAATTCCCACACATCTTAGTTTGAATACATGTAGTCTATACAAAGGGTTGTAGTGGTAAATTACTTCAACTTGACTTCCCAACTCATGTTCCACACTTTTAGCCACAATAATCTTTTTCAGCTTCCTCCTCCCTCCTCCTTTCTCTTTACAATCCAACTAGTGTTGGTAAAAGCGTCAAGCGCACGAATGTCTTAGAGAATAGGTGCGAATAGGTGCTAAGCACAAAATTGCACCTGATTAAAGTGAAGCAATGATTTTCAAATATAATACATAATAACATCTAAAAAGAAAGATTCATTGCCAATTGATCCTCCAGTGATGTGAGTGATGCTGTGGAGGCTAGTGGATGTGGGTTGTTTGAGGTGGGGTTTTAAAGGTGGTTGAAGGGATGGTTGGGTTAGGTTAGTGGGTATGGGTTATCTGACGTGTGGACTTAAAGGTGTTTGTGGATATTTGAATGGTAGATTGTGGGCAGTAGCCTCAATTGAGGCTCAACAGCACTGTGAGAGCATTGAGTTGCATGGGTTTAGGACCGTACTTCAGGGTGGTTTCTTCATGCACTGTAATTTTTAAGTATATAACTTGTGAGGTCATAAGTTTGCTTGTAATGAACAGTTTTGTCTTAGGCATATTCAATACATGAGGTAGAGTGTAGGGGTGGGCTGTGTGTACTTTTTTTTTCCCTCATTTTCTACCCTGGTACAATACTAAAAAATTAGTATATTCTTTTAACTATGTTTTTATTAGTAAGCTACACACCTTGAACCCACAACTTAACCCCCCATCACATTATTATGGGAGGAGGAAGTACCGAAGTACCATTTGAGCTAGAACTCATTGGTGATTCTTTTTACTACTGCTTGTTGGATACCTTTTACACTATTTTTGTATCCCCAATTCAAATATCATGTTTATATTACTCACATTTTTTGCGATGATGATTATGTTTTTTTTGGGCGGTTCAATCCATACTCTTCATTTATGTTTTGAATGCTTTTGTTTTCCTCCACCTTATATGAATGTCATAATCCTTAGATGTTTGGAATTATTAGGATTCATTGGGTATGTTATGTAATAAGTTGGTAATAAGTTGGAATTATTAGGATTCATAGGGCTGTTTGTTTTGTTTATTGCTTTTCCTTGTGTTCACCATCATGAACACCTTGTATTGGCTTTCATCTGTATTTTAGTTTGTTTTAATAATATTCTTATTACCTATCAAAAAAAATGTTATGGTAATAAGTTGGTGCCCTTTTTTTTGTTGGTTCAGTGCATATTAAGGTCTGACCCTCCTGATTTATAATCATCACTTGCACTTTCATTTAAGATTTCTTTGTGGGCGTGAGTGGCAACCAACTTATTGAAAAAGAAGTGTATGTGAGGATCAATTTACATTTGGTGTAACTCTTGCATAATGTTATGCTACTCAATAACTACTTATCAAATTAATATTTTAAAGACTCAGATGTTAGATTGCATGTTCTTAATATTCTCAAGTCTTAACACGCACCCAAAATTTCATGTCAATTGGTTATTATAGGATTTAGACTTGCCTGTTTCTCCTATAACTTTTATAAGTAGAACCAGGGTTTGAATCCCCCCTCCCCACTTATTGTGACAATTAAATTATAAGATTTAGACTTGGACCATATATATATATATGGGATAATGTCGTGATGCCATTTACACAAAAAACCTTATATATGTTATTATGTGTTACGTTTATTAATAAATTTTTAATTAACATTTAGACATTTTAAAGTAAAAATTTAAAAACGAAAAAAACTCTAAACATGTGCAAAGTGCATGTGAAGATAGTCTATATTGATTGGATTTGATATGAATTTGGTTCTGCGGGACCTTTGTTGATTATGGATCAAATATTTAACTTCTTATTACTGGATGAAAGCTGATTGTGTTTTACTTGGAGAGTGTTCTCTTTAGGACTTTAAAAAAAAGTATTCTGCTTACAAAAGAAATTATCATCTTGTTCATCGAATAGGCCCCATTATCCTACAAGCTGTAGCAGTTTTGAAGGTTTTAACTTCCTGGCACTGCCATAGGAGCAGTTGATTAAATACCATTGGCCCACAGCACCAATGGAATCCATGGAGATTTTCACAAGCTGTGTGTTTAGAGCTCCAATTCCAAAATAGCTTATTGACATACATGCATTTGTTTGATCTTTTCAATTTATATGCTGCAGAATTAGTCTCTATTTAGTTTTAAGTTCTTTATGTGTTTGTAACTTCTTAAGGATATGTTGAAACCTGTTTGTAATTTCCTAAGTTCATGAATGCTATTCTATGAACTTCCTTGAGTTTGTAAATATTTTGAATTTGAGAAATCGATTATTTTTCCTTTCTTTTGTTATTTTAAAAATTAATTTATTCAGTTTTGCGTTTGGATTTTCTTTTCATGAATTGGTGAGCCAAGATATTGAAAGCACACACTCATTTGTTTCCGTCAATCCCTTTTTCCTTTCAACCAATTGGAGGAAAACTGGATTATCCAGTCCATTTTCTTTCCCCTCGTTTCTTTTTACCCCTAAAATCTACTCAACCAAACACACTATTAGTAAATCATCTTTTTAAGAGCTTCCCTTTATTTTCTAATAAATTTCCATATTACATTCCCTTTATTTTCTAATAAAATTCCATATTACTCACAAAATGGAAAAAGAAATTTTCTAGGCTTTGAGCTTATTTGTTGATCAATTTATCAGTTGATTGTTAGGGATGTGGTTGGAGGTTGGGCTTATTATTTGGTTACAGCTGAAGCTACAGCTATGCTGACTTTTTAAAAATCTGTTTGGATTGACAATTGGTCATCTGAATATGAACTTTAAGGCTTTTTGAGTTCTATAGTTATATGGTTGTTCTCTTTGTAGTTGGTGGACCATAATCGTGTATTGCTATGCCCTCTTGTATGGAATGGAGCCTTAATTATGTTGGTTAGAGAGGACAAAAATGCTCCACCCCGTTTGACCTGTCCTGTTCCACCCCACATGGGAGGTCAGGTTTTCGCCCATAGTGTATGCATCTGTGTGTGTATCTTATTTAACATATGTTTAAATTGTTTATACATATCCTATTTATACAACAAGAACCCTTTTGGTAGCTTTGTTTAGTGGTTCTTTATTTGATTGGTCTGGAGCATGGGGAGTAACTGGTAACAGATCCATTCCGGAATTTATAGTCATTGTTGTCACTATGTACATAGTTTTTTTTTTTTTTTTCTTCTCCGTATTCTTTAGGCTCCTGTATGTCTTTTTTTTTTTTTTTTTTGCAATAAAACATATCCTATAAAAAAAATATTCTATTTATATTTTAATTTTTTATGCATATTTTATTATCATCCCAAAACACTTGTCCCTCAATACTCTGACCTCACCTCTCCTTTTTATTATCAGACTCTGTCCCGTTCCATTGCCCTTAATTATCAGTGAAACGTTAAAGTGCAGAATGTTTTTCTTTAATTTTTATTTTTCTAAATTACCCTATTTTATATTGAAGTGCAGTTGTTAGGATATGGAGGTTTTAACTTCATTGGATTGATTGAAGTCTGGGAAGACGTAATAATATAAAATGACCTGGAGTTAGACAAATAGTTTATTAATATACTTGTTCTTTATATCTGTATCTACTGATTAAAAGTACTATGGATGTGCTTGTATGTCTTCAAGGTCAGAGTTGCAGCTCAAATGTGGAGTTGTAAATTTCTCCTTCAATGGGAGGTGATAAACTTCCAATTTTTCATTGGAAAACTATAGCCATTGGCTTCTCTTCAATGTTCAAGGCCAGAGAACGTTTTACTCTTCCATCTGCTTTTTTCTTTTTCTATGATATTTTCTTTTGAGGGAAGCAAGAGAAAGCATACAAATCTTTTACTTTAAAAGTTTAAACATTGTTACATAGTCATCTGTGTATGTTGTGTGGTCTTGACATATTGATTGTTCATTTCATGTTGGCATTATGTATTGTTTCTCTTTGAAATGTAGCATGTATAAATATGGCATCTCAATGTGTTATACTAATAGTCATGCCTTCCACTTCTATGTTCCAAGTGTTTTTACTAATGTGTGAGAGTTAATGCAAGATGGATTTTGCTCTTCAAGCTTGGCTTTGTTCTGGTTCCACTCACTTTATATCTTTGTGTTACTTTGTCAACATTTTCTCTTGTTTGGATCCATTGTGGTGATAGTGAATTCACTTGTTTGCTATGGACATCAATTGTTCTGGTTTATTTTACTCAGTGTCGCTCTTGTTCTTCTCTAAGTGTGCCTTATGAGAGTTTAATTTGACGTTAGCAAGCAACTTAACCTTATTCTAATGGCAATACCTTGTCATTCAGAGGCTTCTGCAATCCTGCTGATGTTGAAGCATTTACTGAAGAGAAGAAACAATCTCTTCTGGTCAAACGTAATGGCAGGAGTGCTGATTTTCTACGTGCTGTCCAGGAGATTATCGATAGCTATGAGAAATTAAAGAAACAGGATCTAGTCAACGGTTTAAACTCTGCTGATGAGGTTGCACCTGCAAAGGGTGGGAATTCAGCTGACTTAGCAGCCAACGTCGAATTGAATGATCAGACAGAAACTCCTGAAATAAATCAAAATTCCCAGTTAAAAACTTCATTTACCACAACAGATAAAAATGACTCTGGTGTTCTTGTTGAGGATGCCTTAGCTGCAGCACCTGCCGATGCCTTGCTTGATAAAGAGGCCTTAGGGGAGGAATCTATTGATACTGCAGCGGTTACAGCAACACCTTTGCTAACTACTTACTCTTCAAAAAAAAGATCCAGTCTCATACAGCCACAGAGCTGTGCCACTTATAGAAAGGCTCAAAGGTCTAGAAGTTCATCAAGGTTGGAAACCCGTAGATCACGAACCTTCACAATGTCATGCAATGATGGTGGCAATAATGCTGGAGACAAATCAGCCAATGTAGTTCGGGAGGGTTCTTTAAGAAGGAATAAGCAAATCAGGAAGTCACCTGATGCATCTGAGTCGGATGATGTTGATTCTGCTGCTTTCGTTTCAAATGGCAGTGTTGAAGAAAATAGTTCTGAAATTGCCACAGCTGATTCTGACACCTTTAGTCTAAATGAAGGCAGCACGATCGAGTCTGGTTGTAAACTTGAGCACTCTGATACTGTTGTTGAATGTTTGGATGGAGATGTTGAGTTAAGCAAAGGGCTTGATCTCGAAATAAAGGCTATTGTCATCAAGAAGAAAAGGAAACCAAGCAGAAAGCGAGTGACTAATGATTCAGCTGTGCCTCCTGCCACATTGGACAAGGAGATGGGTTTGGAGGCTGGGGTGCAGAATACTAGTATAAATTCACAAAGAGATTTTGAAAAGATGAATGAGAGATGCTTGAAGGAAGATGGAGATGAGCACCTGCCATTGGTGAAACGAGCAAGGGTGCGAATGGGAAAATCATCATCTGCAGAGGAGGAATTCAATAGCTCTTCACAGACAGAAGAGAGAACCATAAAGGAATCTACAGTTAATCCATCAGAGCAGATCAGCATGCATGAAAAACATGATGATGATAGTGTTACAGACAGAAACTCACTTGTAGTGAATGGAGCTCTGGATAATGTATTGTCACCTTCCAAGCATTGCACTCAAGTCTCAATGAATAGACCTCAGCCTTGGAAAGTTAAGAAAGATCAATCATTTGGCTGCTCAATGGATGGTGAAGCAGCTTTACCTCCGTCTAAACGCCTTCATCGTGCTCTGGAAGCTATGTCAGCTAATGCTGCTGAAGAAGGTCAAGCATGTAATGAAGCATCACCAACCTTGAAAACTGTAGTTAGTGGATGTTGTATTTCTCCAATGAAAGGAAGCCCTCATGTGGCTGTGGAAAGCAAAGCAAGGACTTGTCTGGGACTGCCGAGTATGGGTTCTCTTGGCAATATTTCTTCTCAGGTATGTGGTTCTGGATTTTCTACAAGTCAAAGCCCAATAATCTCAGAGGAAAATTGTAAATTGTCAATGGAGGTGGACTTGTGCAATCAACCAGTTGAATTTTCAGAGATCCCAAAGCATGAATTTTCCGAGGATGTCTTCCCTGATGCTAGGGATGATGTTGATGGCAAAGATATTAGTGGTTCTTTTGATAGTCGCGCTGTTAGAACTGCAGACCCAACTCAAAGTGCATCATATGTATCTCCTAGTCTTGATGAAAGACAGGCTAACCTCTGTTTTAATGGGACTTCAATTGATCCTTTGTTGCCTCCAAAGGATGAAGGAGATGTTGAAAATGTTGAATTGACCAATTGTAAAGCTGAAATTTCTGATAAAGAAGTTGATAATACAGATAAAATGGGGATGAGTTCCCGTCCTGCCTCCTGTCCTAATGAGAGTCATAAAGTGTCACCTAGAAATGATACCATTATGCATCGGTACATTGCAGATGATACTGGTTGCGAGGATAACATGTGTTTGTTGATGCCTTCAGTGGAGGAAAAAAGCAAAGTAAACGGCATGTAAGCACACTTTTAATACTTTACTGCAGCTTTGCAACAATATAATAGATACTATCTTGTGCTACTAACCCACAAAGGTTGAATCCTTGCAGTTTCTTTTTCTTATATCCATGCGGACTCTTGCCATAATCATAAAGCAGGTTGTCCTCCACTGTGGCCTCAATTGTCAGGGGACAACAGTGAGAAAAAATAGAAAATGAATAGTTGAGAATTGATTGTTAAACTTCTTGGAAAATGAAAATTTTAAGTGGACAGTTTTAGTAGTATGTAACGTGTAACAACTTTTAAAAGGCTATCTGAACCCTTTGTTTCTTCCTCATTCTTATAACTTAATTTATAGTATGTTCTGTACTAATTGTTCATTACTATTATACTATTTTTGTTTTAGGTGTGAGGTTGTGAAAGAGGTCAAACATTATCATACACCAGAGGGTCCAAGTTCGAATTCTTTTTCTGATGATCACCTTGGTGAAAAGGATATCTCTGTCATCAGGTCAAGTCCATCTCTAACCGATGCAGGAGATTCTCTTGCTCAGGCATCTCCAACTCACACCTCAAACTGCCACATGTCTACTTCAGATAGTAGTAATATTGTTCAAAATAATGGCAGCTGTAGTCCTGATGTGCATTTACACCACAAGAAAACCTCTTTTGCTCCACTTGTTGATGAAGAAGAAAAACTTGAATCAGCAGTAACTCAAAAACCAAAATCTATAGGCAGACATGGGGAAGCACCTGTTGCTCTATCATCCTTTGAAGGACAGCTTGGAACTTTGACAAGGACAAAGGAGAGCATTGGTAGAGCAACACGCATAGCTATTGACTGTGCAAAGTTTGGTGTTGCTGCTAAGGTATGATAATGTTATTTTAGATCTCCTATCTAATTTTTAGTTCAGTACTTGGTTAAATTGTGGACATTTTAAATTTAGTAAGAAAGGGTATTTTAAAAGTTGTCTACTTTGTTTTTTTTTTTTTTTTTTGTCTGTTAACTCATGTAGGCAATTGACGGAATAGGATCCTCTCCATTTCAAGTGAAATAAAGAGAGGGTCCATTTCACGGTTAAGATTTTAATTCTTGAATCAACAATGTAAATAATGTCATGTCATTCAAAATTTTAAATGATGTGCACTAGATACGTAATATTTAATCTAAACCATGAAATGAATCCATTTCAAATGGAGAGGATCTTCATATGCAATTGACACCTTTTGTAAGGTGGCAAATTGTCAGGGATGAGGTAAATAATATTAAATTTTTGTATAATGGCTTTTGCCTTGAAGGGGTTTATGACCATTCTCTTATTACTGTGTCTACCACCTTTTGAAATTTTGTATGCACAGTAATTAATTCAGTCTATCTTTTGCAAAGTTCTTTCTTGACCAAATTATCTATTTGCAATTTTTGGGAGACTATTTTCCTTAATGTGGGGCTAGTAAACTATGCTCCTTCTTGTAAAATTGCAGGCCGGTTGACAAGAAATATAAATAGTATGATTATGTAAAAATATTTGAGTAATTGCTAAATTGTTAAATATTTTATTTTGGTTAATTTTGAAAAGCAGAATAAATTTGACATTTCGACTTGTTATATGGGTCTTTGCCAATAACTTAAAAGATTTGAGGAGCGCTGGTTTCATACATAGAAATTTGTTTTTTTATACCCTTTTTTGATGAGTAAAATTAAATTTTTTATACCTTTTTGTTTGTATTTTAATGTTTCTTTAGTAGCAATTTGTTGGTCAACAATAGTATCTCTGTTGAAGATTCACTAATTTTTTTAGATAGGATTATCCTGACATACAAGGGAAGGGAGATTCCAAAGTATTTCAGGATAGAAGTTTAGTTTTAGCAGGTTATGATAGTAAAATGTCGTGTTTATGTTTACATGACTTCAACCAGGGGTGCTCATATGTGAATTGCATTCATTGTAATGTGGACTATCTTTTGTTTCACTTACATCTATGGTAATATATCCTCTGTTCTGCTACACTGTTAGTCTCAGGGAAGTTGATCAGTTTGGTTTTCTTTGTTGAGGGTGAATTACATGATGCCTAGGATGATTCTAGTTCTGTTGGAATGTAGGAATTGGAGGTCTGGGTTGCAAAGGAATTGTTATGCTTGGGACATTATACTTTTTGTTGGATTCTATTTTTAAAAAAGAAAAGAACAATGTTCTGTGACCAGTTTTGGAGCATCCTTTAGGCTTAAAAAGGCTTTTTGTTGGATTCTTCTTTTCTTTTTTTTTCTTTTTTTTAATTTTATTTTTATTTTGTTATTTTTTTAATTTAAGAAAAGAACAATGTTGTGTGACCAATTTTGGAGTGTCCTTAGGCTTAAAAAGGCTTTTTAAGTTCTCTATTCAAGGCATGGTTATCAAAAATGATGATTTCTTGGATACATTAAATCTTAGTAGTTGACTTTGTGGTGGATTTATTTAATACTTATTGTATTCTTGGGCTGTGATTTCCTTTTGTGCGTGTGTAGCATTTTTTCCATTTCATGGTCCATTTTCACTTTGGATTTTAATTGCTTCCATTGGTTAAAGGAGATTGGTTTAAGACCATAGTAATTTGCTAACCTTAACCTGTGATTTCCACCTTTACCATCGAGAATTATATATAAACTATCTCGATTTGGTAAACGCACTACCACGACATCTCTATGGACTCATTCCACAGTTTGGAGATAGGCCTTCCACTATTGTGACTGAACATCTCCTTTTACAGAGCAACCAATTGCAGTTTTTGTACTTGAATATCTCTAGGTATCAAATTTGTGCTTTTTTCAGTCCACCGGAACGATGGACTCAATTCAGTAGTGTTACATCTTATAAAATTTGTCGTTTCCTGCAAAACATGGAAATCCATTCAGAATAGTGAAGATATTTTGCATGGTCTTTCTTTCCATTTTAGGCTGCATTTGAAGTATAAGCATTTGCCATGTGTTTTTCTTTGATGTATCTTTATTTTTATTTTCTAAATAGGTGGTGGAAATTCTTGTCCGTAATTTGGAAACTGAGTCAAGCTTACATCGGAGGGTGGACTTATTCTTCCTTGTTGATTCCATTACTCAATGCTCTCGAAGCTTGAAAGGTAATGCATCTGTTATCATGTTGTGATCCAACATATGAAAGCTAGTTAACAAAATGTGAATTCACTGATGTTAAAACTAAGTTTGAATTTTTCAGGTGATGTTGGTGGTATCTACCCTTCCGCTATCCAGGCAGTGCTGCCACGGCTATTGTCAGCTGCTGCTCCACCTGGAAGTACTGGGCATGAAAACCGCAAGCAGTGTCTTAGGGCAAGTGAAGAAACTTTCCTTGTGAAATAAGGGGAAAAAATCTTATTAAATTAATATCCTTGTCTACTTTGTAGTTTTTCATTATTTTGGTTTAGTGCTTAACCCTTCCTCTTTTTGGGTATAGGTTTTGAGGCTTTGGTTGGAAAGGAGAATCCTTCCAGAATCTGTTGTTCGTCACCATATGCGAGAATTGGACTCCCTAAGTGGTTCATCTTCTGCAGGTCCCTACGCTCGTCGTTCAGCAAGAACAGAAAGGGCTTTAGATGATCCTGTTAGAGAAATGGAGGGTATGCTTGTCGATGAATATGGAAGGTTTGAATTTAATTGATCTGTTTTCTTTTTATCTCATATTCTTTTTTTCAAATACCTTTTTCTTGAGACTTTTCGACATTTTGCAGCAATTCAAGTCTTCAGCTTCCTGGATTTTGTATGCCCCGCATGCTTAAGGATGACGATGATGGAAGCGATTCTGATGGGGAGAGTTTTGAGGCAGTTACTCCTGAGCATAATTCTGAAGCCCGTGAAGAACATGAATCAATCCCATCAATTGAAAAGCATAGACATATATTAGAAGATGTTGACGGTGAGCTTGAAATGGAGGACGTTGCTCCTTCTTGTGAAGTTGAAACAAGTTCATCTTTTCATGTTACTGAAGTCAATGCCATACAGACATCGAATAATCAGTGTGAACAGCATGTTCCTCTTTCCTTTGCTCCGCCACTACCTCAGGACGTGCCACCTTCATCCCCGCCACTGCCCTCATCCCCTCCACCTCCACCACCTCCTCCACCCCCTGTTCCTTCTGCTATGTCAGATTCCTACGCCAATGGTGTGGATAAACATGTGCGTCCTCCTTTTATGTTGCCTGTTCTTTCTTTCTTTTTAGCATCAATGTAGTAGAAAGAAACTCATTATGTGCTGTTTCCTTTTGATTTTTGTGTTTGCATGCAGAATATGCGAGACAACATAGTTCAATCTGTGACTCAGGAGCCTGTTGCACAAAGAGTTGACCAAACAATACGATATGGTTCTCCTGAATGGAGAGATCCTTCAACACAGATGGCTGAGTCTGCTTCTTGCTCGTTCAGCAATTTCTCTGGACAGGCAGTGAATAATGGTCGACAAACTAATGGTGCTACATTGCATAATAAAAACTACGGTTTACGGCCACCTCATCCTGCACCATCAAATCAGTTCTCATATTTTCATGGGGACCAGCGTGTAAGGCCTCATAGGGATGCCCCACCACCTTCCTACTCCAATAGATTCCACTTTGGGCAGAATGTTGATAGAGAAAACTCTTTCAATAACCATGAGAGAATGAAACCACCCCCATATGAGCATCATGATCAGTGGAGGTTTCCTGCACCTCCCTTTTCAGGTAAGTTTTATAAGTACAGTTGCCAAAAAAAAAATAGCTGGGTTCTATTGGCAATGCCATTGTTTGCTTTGGTACTATCTTTTCACATATTTTTTAATTAATATTTCATTTTTTCTCTCCACCTAGGTCCAAGATATCCTGACAAAGGCAGAACATCTTATACACCCAGTCCATATGTTGGTCCTCCATGTGAGCCCACAAGGTTACCAGGCCAAGGATGGAGATTTCCCCCCCGGACTATGAATCATAGAAATGCCATACCTTATAGACCTCCATTTGAAGGTCCAATTCCAGTGGCAGGCAGAGGTGTGTAATTTTTTTCTTTGGAACTTTTATTTAATGAGTTGAGTAAATTAAAAAAAGAAAAAAAAAAAGAAAAAAAAGAAAAAAGAAAAAAGAAAAATCCTATGTGGCTTAGGCGGCCAAAGGATTGGGGTTGGGGGGATAGGGAACATTTGGTTCAAATCTTACCAAATAGAAAAATTACTAGCTCTCTCTTCTCCTTTTCTCCCTTAGCTATTTGATTTAATATTTATATTTCTGTTTCGGTTCTTTTGTCTCCTCTATACATGTCCTGTGTACAGTGGCTGTACTATTTTTTTTTTTATTGAATAAAGGTTTTCATTTACCTATTAAAAAAATTCTGTTTAGGTGCTGTTTAGGCACTATCAGATTAACCTTAAAAAAAAATTGGTGCTTTCAGATTTATTGTAATTGGATCACCAATTACTCTTCTCTTGTATTGCACTGTAGGTTGCTAAATTCTAGGCTAAGAATATCCTGTGTCATGTTTCAGGTCCAAGCTTTTGGCAGCCAAGATGAGATTTAACGTCGCTACTAGGACTGGTATGTCATTGTCATATCTCAAATTCAAGTATCCTTAATTTTTCTAGAAAGTTTCATCTTTAACTAGGATATCCTTGGAATGCTAAATTTTTAATAATCACATTGTTGGTCCATAATTGGCAGGTATGACCCATTTTTTTATCTGGGTTATGCTGCTTGTTCAATAGCTTCGGTTATTTATTCTGGGCCGTTGTTGTTTACGCTGCAAGGCACTGATCTTCAGAAGAAGAGGGTTTGGCACAGAAGAATGGCATGTTGGCATGCCAGATTTGTATATATGCATTCTGTTCTCTCTTCTGCAAATGCAGAGCGGGAAGACGGTCATTGTAGAGACAATTGAGAGTTGTAACTTACTAGCTGTGATTTTTTTTTTCCTTCTTTTTTTGTTCGTTTAAATTTTCTGTTCAGATTTTTAGTATAATTTTTTCCCTGGAAGCTCTTCATAGGAATTTTATCAATATATATTTCTGGGGCAGTTGTTGAAACATTCTCTCCAATGCAATCGTTTTTGGGTATTTCGGATTCATCCATTTATGCTAGTGCGAATTTGATAGTAGTACATTTTTTAGACTTATGAGAGTAATAGGTTGCAGGAGACCAGTGAATGGTTCGCTCATTTTTGTTAGTTTCTTGCACTAATCAATTTATTTAATATAGCAATAAGCCAATTATAATTTTCAATTATTTTGTATGTAAGGATTTTTCTATGAATAAATTCAAGAAGGTATACCTAACTTCCAGGAGCTTTATATGCATGATTGGCGAAGTTCTGGCACCTGCTTTAGGATGGTCTTCCTTTTTTTTTTTCTTTTTTTTTTGTTGTTGTTGAAGTGTCAGCATCTCAATGTTTACGTATCCTTTAGCACACAAGGGATTCTGGTTAGTTCTTGACTCTGTCAAATTTTATCTTTGATCTTCAAAAGTCATTTTCCAATAAATAGTTTTAATATCACATACACTGAAGCTGAGTGATCAATAAAAAAAGTACTAGGGAGTTAGTGGACCAAAATTTCCATCGGCCACAAGTGGTCAACGACGAGATTATTTATTTTATATTGCAAATGGGAATGATTGAACTTCCTATTTTTAACATTGTCGTAAATGCAATTTTAGATTTTACATTTTGGTTTTATTTTGGGCTCTACTTTTCTATTTTACTGCTTTTAGTTTTGAAAATAAAAAATACATATTATTTTAGTTCTTATTGTTAGTTCACTAATGAAAATTGCTTAAGTGACAAACTGAGTATACTGTTACTAGCACATTAAACACTAATGTGACCATTAAAAACTATTTTAAAAAATAATTTTATATCTTTTAAATGCCAGACCCCAGGCCTTGGAATTTATTCAATAAATAAATCAATGGACATCACGAAACACAAGGGGAGCAATGTCAGCAGATAGATCTTCCAACCAAAGTTGAAGCTACATAATAGAATTAGCTTTCTTTGCTAAAGCATCAACAATAGAATTACACATACAGCTAACATAAATAAAATCAATACACTGAAAAGCAAAGGCTTGAACAAGAATATTGAAAGGACCAGGTTTGGACTTCTAACCCAACGAGTATATAGACTTAAGCTCAAAACAGCCTAAAACAATAAATTTGTAGAGAATGGGTTGGAAAACTGGGCTCTAGTGAACTAGATAACAGAAAAATAGGTTTTGATGCTAAAAAGAGAAAGATAACAGAAGTTTGTTAAGGAATAAGGTTCTCGGATTGGTTCGAGGACACTGATTCTTAAATATTTACTCTTAAAGCTTTATTACAAATTTGTTTACAGTTTTTCCTCTCTTTTCCACGGAGGGTCTTTCATGTTATATAACCCTCTCTAGACCATCTTGATCCTACACTTGTTGATCATCTGAGCACTTACTTGAGTACCTGTCCTATCAGACACCCTCTTTGGCTTTCTGTGAGTTGCGTTCATCAAGGCAACACTGTTTAAAGGTCTTCTCCACATAAATGCGGTTAAAAAAGTAGTTATAGTACATTTAATGCGGTGGTAGCAGCTTTCCTTTAGATATTTTTGAGTTTCCTTCTTTCTTGCACGTTTATGAGACATGTTTCTATCGCTGGAGCTTCTTAGAGGGTTACCTTAGTTGCTAGAATGCATGCTTGAACTGCATTCATCATATCCGAGGAGGAGCTCCTCCTCGGATTACCTTCCGTTCATTCCTCACTAATAAGACTTTCATTGGGGACTCTTGATAACTACTTGCTTCTCCTCGGACAATTCAGCGTTCCCACATAAAAGCCCAAGGCCCAACATGTCATTCTGGGCCTTTATCCCTACAATAGCCCCTCAAAATTCCAGTTTTTCACTCTCATCCGAGGAGAAAAAGTGAGATTTTGATTCCCAAGAGATGAAGTCAACTGACCCCTTGATTTACACGTGTGGGAGTACAGGTTAACGCGTCTTATAATTGCTGCTATCGTTTCGAAGTTCGTGAGGCGCCATTGATTGCTCCAGGCAGCGCCTTGTTCCCCAGATCTAACGGTAAGATGCATATCTAACAGTGAACCTTTTTCTTCGAAGTTTGAGTGGGATAACTCACAATCAATCTCTCCCCCTATAAAAGGCGCCCGAAGGACTTCTTTCTCCTCATTTTGCAAAAGCTTTCAAACTTTTAAGAATTTTCAACTTCTCCAGAACTCCCTATAGTGTCACTCATTCACTTTCCATAAGTTTTCACTTTTCCCTCAGATTGTTTTCTCCTCGACCGGCCTCTTCCGCTCTCTTTTCTTTCGAAAGACCTTTTTTAGCGTCCCCTGGGTTTACTTAGATGGGTAGGTTCAAGTACTGAGTAGAATCCTTAGCCGTTATGGAGGGTTTCAGGGCCAAATACCGTATTCCGCAGGGAGTAACCCTGTAATATTGTGCCCCAAACCAAATTCTCACCGATAGAGAAGTAGGTGAAGTCGTCATTTCGATGATTGCTTTCTTGGAGGGAGGAATGACGCTTCCCATGGGTAGGGTAACTAGGTACTACTTGATTAACCACAGGTTGACTCCCCATCAGTACGCCCCTAACCTCTTTGGGGTCTTGGGCTGCGTAGACGCTCTCAATGAGCAGATGGGCTTGGGGCTCACGTGGCTTGATGTGGTCCACTTGTACGAGTGCCATAAGCTCGCCGGTGCGGGATATTACCTAAAGTCCCGGTCCGACATCGTCAAACTGATATCGTGCCTTCCCAAGTTAAACAAAGGTATGAAGGACGATTACCTCCTAGTCTCTAGGGAGTGGCATGACAGTTTTCACTGCCCAACTCGGGCGGGTGATCCAAGTGGGGTGCATTAGGATTAGGTCCTATAGTTTAGTTTCCTTGATTTTTCGTTTTCTCGGATGATAGCTTTTGTTGACCTAACCATCATTTCCTCCACGGGTGTCTTTTTTGCAGACAAAAACCACGTCGCTCTGAGGCTAAGTCTTGTCAACGTACTGGCTCTTAAAAAATTGTTGAGATCTGAAATATTCGTAAGCGAGGACGAAAAACTACGGGCTGCTCCTTTAATTTTGGACTATGAGCCTCTATCTCGTATATTCCAGGACGCAGGTCAAGCAATAAAGGCTAGCGACCCTCGACTGAATTGAATAGAAGTCTCGAAGCCAAGATTCCGAGCTCGGAGAGATCTTCCACCCGTCCAGTTGCCCATCCAGCGTGTTCCCCAGGAAGTAGCTACTCCAAGAGAAGGAACAGATTCTGCACACTTGTCCCTCTTGGCCGAGATAGACCAGTTTCGCCTTGAGGACGAAGGTGAAGCTCCAGGCGGGCCGATAATGCTCTTGGAATCTGAGGCTGACATTGATAGGCTTTTGGCAGCCAATACTTTGGGACTGGTGGTTGCCTAGATTGACTCTGATTCCGAGGAAGAAGAAATGGCTCTAAACCAGAGAAAAAGCTTGCGAGACCTCATGGCCTCTAGGAATAAGGGGCAACTTCATAAGAAGTACCCAAGTCCTCAGTTCCTCCAACTCTTCCTCCCCCTCCCACTCCTCTCCCTACCGATCCTAGCCTACATGCGATGAGGGACCTAAAGAAGAAAAAGCCGATACAAGAGATTGAGGAGGGAGAGTTGCTCCCTCAGAAAGGCACGAAGCAGCAAAAGACTGTCAAGGATCCAAAGGATAAGAGGTCCTAATCCGTGGACAATAGAGAAGAGCAAAACCTGGCTGAGGTGCGCCTACCACAGCATGTGTGGTCGCCTCGATTAGAGGTTGACGGGGTTGCAATTCCGTGGAACGCCTTCGTTAGGGAGTATCAGAGAGGTCATTCTGCGCATGTGGCTAAGTCCTTGGAGCAGCCACTTCTCCTACCCAAGGATATGGATGCCTTGAGGAAGCTGAAGCAGCATGACCTTTTCCTGTCCCTAAAAAGAGACCTTGCTTTGGTAAGTCCACATTCTCATTCTTTTTATTTATTTTAGCACTAGTATGCTTTCTCGTCTGTTTACATGAGATTACAATATTGTTCTTATGCAGACTACCCAGGAGGTTTATGTGGCCAAGGAGTGGGTCAATAGAGTTAGGAACGATGCCAGGAATGAGGCTAACCTCCATCTCGATGCCGAGAAGGCTTTGGGGGCCGCAAAGGAGGAGAATAAAGACCTGGCCACCAAGTTGACCGCCTCAGAGAGGGATCGGAACTTGGCCGGCCTAAAGAATGTTGAGACTCAAGCCGAGGACCAGCACAAGTTGCTTTATCAAACTAAGATAGAGCTAGCCACTTCTAGGCAACTTGCGCTGGATCTAAAGGTGGAGCTGTAGAAGGCCAGGGAGGCAGCTCAACTGGCCAAGGAGGCACTGGAGGCCAAGAAACAAGCAGCCTAGCTCTTGGCGTAGAGGAGACACAAATCAGGCTAACTGAGAAGTTGGCTGAGGCATGCAAGGACTACTGTGATGCCACATTGGTTGAAGCCCTTAACATTGCAGGAGTTCCTGCAGACTCAGAGTGGAGGCATCAAGGAAAGACCTACTACCATCTTGATATCCGTGCGATCCCAAGTGGCCTTCCACTTCCCTTTACCCTTGTTCCTAAGTCCTTGGAGCAACCTCTGACTACTCAAGCTGCACTCCTTCTTCCCGAGGTTCCACAAGGATCCAGCCTAGTTGGTGACCAAGTTCAAGGGGTTGAGGGGCCCAAAGATCAGGGTAAGGGTAAGGAGAAAAAGTCCTCTTCCGAAGTCAAAGATGCCGCCAAGGACAAGGATGCTACAGCTAAGGCAAAAGAAGTAGAGGCTAGGACTAAGGAAGCTGACAATAGGGCCAAGGATGCTCCTACCTCTCGGCCAGGCCAGCAAGAAGATCCTCATGCTCTTAGGGCAAAGGCTTAGTACTTAGGAGCTTTTTGTAGTACTTAGGGATTTTGTGGTGACACTTTGTCTGAATGTAATGTACTCATCTTATTTAATAGAAATGTCCTTCTCTTTTTTCTTTTATCTCGGAAATCCCTTGCACTTTTATTTCATATGCTTTGAGGATTATCACTATCATGAATAGCGTTGTGTCGTTGCTACTTTATACTTCAAAATAGAAAACAATACGTTGGTAACTATTGGATCAATCTAATTGAGTACCAGCCATATAAGAGTTGACCACATCTCCTGATATAATTTGGGTTTTATTTGAACACTTATAAAAAAATGTCATAGTGTATTAATTTCCCCAAAGCATCTAGTCCGAGGACTTCAGGCATGACTAAGGTTTTGTTTAAACACTTATAAAAAATGTAATAATGTATTAATTTTCCCAAAGTATGGGTCTGAGGACTTCAGGCATGACTAAGGTTCTGTTTAAACACTTATATAAAAAAATGTAATAGTGTATTAATTTTTCTAAAGCATCTAGTTCGAGGACTTCATGCATGACTAAAGTTCTATTTAAACACTTATATAAAAAATGTAATAGTGTATTAATTTCCCCAAAGCATCTGGTCCGAGGACTTCAGGCATGACTAAGGTTTTGTTTAAACACTTATAAAGAAAGAACAATGCACTTATACAATGAATGGACATATTGATAAAGAAAACTTTCATTAATAATAGTACATTTTCAGGTTGTTTACATTCCAAGGACGTAGTATTACATGATCATCTAAATCTTCTAAAAAATACGTTCCTATACCAGCCACTGAGGTGATACGGTACGGTCCTTCCCAATTAAGCCCTAACTTTTCCTATGCTGGATTCTTTGCAGTACCTAGGACCTTTCTTAATACCAAGTCACCCGGTGTTAATGGTCTTAGCTTCACGTTGGCATCGTAATCTTGCTTGAGCTTGTGTTGGTAGTATGCCAATTGAACCATTGCGTTCTCCCTTCTTTCTTCAACAAAGTCTAAACTCTTTTCTAGTAACTCACTATTATTACTCAGATTGAAAGAGCTAGTCCTCAGTGCAGGGAAGCCGGTCTCCAGAGGAATAACAGCCTCGGCACCGTATGTCATCGAAAAGGGGGTTTTCTTGGTGGATCTACGAGGCGTTGTTCGGTATGTCTTGAGGACATGTGGCAGTTCTTCTTCCCATTTTCCCTTTACATCATCCAACCTTTTCTTGAGTCCACTCATTATGACCTTGTTAACGGTCTCGGCTTAACCATTCCCTTGGGGATAGGCTAGGGTAGATTATCTGTTCTTGATTCCCAAGTCATAGCAGTATCTCCTAAAAGATTTGCTATCAAATTGAAGGCCGTTGTCCGAGATGAAGGTATGGGGGACTCCGAATCAGATGACAATGTTTTTCCAAACAAACTTCTTGGCGTCCACGTCCCTGATATTTGCCAAAAGCTCGACTTCAACCCATTTGGTGAAGTAATCCGTGCCGACTAGCAGGTATCTCTTATTTCCTGTTGCTTTGGGGAAATGGCCTACAATGTCTAAGCCCTATTACACGAACGGCTAAGGGTTGAACAGAGGATTAAGGGCTCTTCTCGATTGATGCATGTTTGGCGCGAACTTTTGACATTGATCGCATTTCCTTATGTATTCCTGTGCTTCCTTTTGCATTTTTAGCTACCAGTAGCCTTGAGTGATGGCCCTGTGTGCCAAAGATCTACCTCTAGTGTGGCTCCCGCAGATCCCCTCGTATAACTCCTCCAGCTAGGCCCTACCCTGATTTGGTGAACATGAACCATTTCTCTCTCCACCTCTGCGGGTTTGTACAAATCTTCCACAAGGATGACCTGAGGGAGACCTTGTGCCAAGGAGGTAGCAAGCATGGCCAGGGAATCAGCATAGGTGTTTCCACTTCTAGGGATGTGCAACAGGTTGAAAGATTCGAATCTTGACCGTAGGTGTCCCACCTGACTTAAGTACCTCTGCATTCTTTTGTCCTCATCTCAAATTGTCCTTTTACTTGGCCAACGACTAATCTTGAGTCCGAGAACATCTTTATCACCTCCCCGCCCATTTTTTGAACCATGGTCATTCCCATTAACAGGGCCTCATATTCAGCCTCGTTATTTATGGCCAAGAAGCCCAGTCTTAGCGACTTCTCAATAGTGATTTTCTTGGGGGATATTAATATTATCCCTACTCCGGACCCCTTTTGGTTTGCTGCACCATCGACGTACACTTTCCAAGATAGGGGGTCTTGTTGGGAGATCATGCCAACCAATTTTCCATCCATATGTTGTGCTTCTGTCACTTCTTCTAATGGGGATTCGGCGAACTCGGTCACTAGGTCCGCGAGGACTTAGCCCTTGATAGAGGTACAAGGCATGTACTTGATATCAAAAGCCCCTAGGATCGTACCCCATTTAGCAATCCTCTCCATGTAATTAGCACTTCGAAGTATAGTTTTGAGTGGAAGCTGAGTCAGGACGACAACTGTATGTGCTTGGAAGTAATGGGGAAGCTTTCTTGTACTAAGCACCACCGCCAAAACGGCCTTTTCTAGTGGTAGATACCAAACTTCGGCCTCATGTAGTGATTTGTTTACATAGTGAACTGGCCGTTGTACGCCATTGTCAACTCGTAGCAATACTAAACTTACAATATGAGGGACCACGGCGATGTAAGCGAACAGGACCTCATCCACCTCAGGACTAAACATGATAGGTGGCCACGATAGATATTCTTTAAGTTGTTGGAAAGCCAACGCACACTATTTGGTCCATTCAAATCCTTTCCACTTTTTCATCAAGAGGAAGAAAGGTCTACACCTATCCGCCGACCGAGAAATAAACCGGTTCAAGGCAGCAGCTATTCTGGTAAGCTTCTGAACCTCTTTGGGATTCCAGGGTGGTTGTAAACTGTTAATGGCTTTAATTTGATCAAAGTTGACCTCAATACCTTTGTGAGTCACCATATATCCCAAGAACTTGGCTGATCCGACACTAAACGAGCACTTGGAAGCGTTTAGGTGCAACCTATGGTTCCTCAAGATTTTAAAGATGCTTTTGAGGTCTCTAACGTGCTCGGACACCACCTTACTCTTCACCACCATGTCTTCTATGTAGACTTCAATACTTTTGCCATACTGGGGTTCAAACATTCCTGTCATCATCCTTTAATAGGTTGACCCTACGTTTTTTAAGCCAAATAGCATCACCTTATAATGGTAGTTTCCAGTGGGAGTGACGAATGCTGTCTTTTCCTGGATGTCCAAGGTAAGTGGTATCTGATGATACCTTTGAAAGGCGTCTAAGAAACTCATCCGAGGATGGCTACCGTTGCATCCACCAATTGGTCTATTCGAGGCATAAGGAAGGGGTCTTTTGGGCAGGCCTTATTCAAATCCGTGAAGTCCACGTACACTCGCCAGTTCCCGCTCTTCTTCTTCACTACTACGGTGTTGGCCAACCATTCGAGGTAAAAGACCTCCTTGATAGCCCCTACCTTTTTGAGCTTCATCACCTCTTCCCTGACAACATTTGCATGTTCTTTAGAGGGGTGTCGAGGTGGTTGCTTCTTGGGAGTGACGGATGGGTTAACGTTCAAATGATGGCAGACGAAATTTAGGCCCACCCCTGAGGCCTCATAAGCGTCACATGCAAACACATCAATGTTTCTTTTAAGGAACACCAACAACTCTTCCTTCTCTTGAGGAGGCAGCTAAGCCCCGATCTGAAAGAACTTCTCCAGATCACCACCTATGATAAATTTTTCCAAATTCTCGCATTTCGACTCTTCGGCTGGTCCATGGGATGGCGACTCTAGAGTTTTTGATTGCTATAAGTCCTTTTCAGTAGTGGCCAAAGAGCTAGTTTCGTGTTGATGTGAGATGGCGTCCATAAGGCATTGCCGAGCCACAGATTGATTCCCCACAATTTCCTCGATACGGCCCCTCGAGGGGTATTTCACTTTCTAGTGCAAGGTGGATGAGATGGCTTCCAAAGCATGGAGCCAGGTTCTGGGAACAATAGCCGTGTAAGGGGAATAGGCATCCACCACGATAAAGTCTACCTCCACCACTTCCAAACTAGTCTGTATGGGTAGTCTGATCTGACCTTTTGGAATAACAGTCTTCCCCTCGAAACTAATCAGAGGGGAATTGTAAGTTGTCAGGTCCTCGGGTTTTAATCTCAGCCCCTTGTACAAGTCGAGGTATATGATCTCAATAGCACTACCCTAGTCCACTAACACTCTCTTCACATCATACCCCCTATCCTGAGTGTGACCACCAGAGCATTGTCATGAGGTTGGATGGTTCCGATCTTGTCCTCGTCCGAGAAGCCCAGAATGGGTCAAATTTCCATTCTGGCTCTTTTAGGATTCGAATTTTTGCTCTCGGCGGGAAATCGAGCTACAGACATCACTCTAGAGGGACAAGAATCGGTCCTACCGGGAGTAGCAAAGATGAAATTGATCATTCCCAAGGGCGTTCTTGAAGAATCATCCCTCTTGGGTTCCAAATTTGTTTGGCCCCCCCGGCCATTGGAACGGTGCAATAGCTGTTTCAGCTTCGCTTCTCAGACCAGCTGGTCCAAATGGTCCCACAAATTCCTGCAATCCTCTGTAGTATGTCCCTGGTCTTGATGGTACCGGCAATAAAGGTTCTGGTTGTGCCTCAGGGGGTTTCCAGCCATCTTGTTTGGCCATTTGAAGAACGGTTCATTCTTAGTCTTCTCTAGAACCTGGTGCACTGGCTCTCGAAACACTGCATTGACCGCCTGAGTATTGGTAGATTCTGACTGACCAGCAAAATCTCTTCGTGGCCGGTTGTTATTATATCGGTCTGACCTGAAATCCATCTTTTCCTAAAGGATAATCTTATCATTTCCTTTACCCAATTACTGGTCTTCCTCGACCCTCTTATACTTATTAATCTGGTCCATGAGTTGGAGCAGATTGATGACAGGTTTTCCCGTTAGGGACTTCCTTAAACCATGCTCGGTCGAGAGGCCGCTCTTGAAGGTATTGATGGCGACGTCTTCAAAGTTACCGTCCATCTCATTGTACATCTTCCAATATCTGTCCGAGTATGTTTTCAAGGTTTCTCCCTTTCTCATACTCAAGGATAGTAGGGAAGATAGGGGCCGAGGGACTTTGTTACAAGTGACGAAGCGAGAACCAAACACCTGGGTAAGCTCCTTAAAGGAGTTTATGGAATCGACCTTCAGGCTGTCAAACCATCTCATTGTTACGGGTCCTAGGCTGGATGGGAAGACCTTGCATAACAGGGTTTCGTCTCTGGAATGAACGGCCATTCTCTGATTGAAGTGGCTCACATGCTCTACAGGATTTGTCCTGCCATTATACATGTAAACACGAGCTGAATGAACTGTCGGGGGAGTTTTGCTCGCTCAATTCTACGCGTGAAAGGCGACCGGGAGATTTGATCCAACACCTTGCCCACAGTGTCATTTCCCACACCTTTTCGAAAGGGGGCTCTTATGCTTACATTTGTGGTGGTGCTCCTCTTTATAGTAGAAAGACTCGCTAGGTGGGGTCTTTGACCTTTTTCTGTAACTACCATCCTCTTCAACGTCAGGGGAGGCGTCCGAGCTAGAAGAGGCTCGCCTTTGCTGTCCATGGCGCAGCTTTCTCTTCAGCTGGTCGATTTCCAATTGCAGTGCTCTGCTATTCTCTTTTAGAAAGAGATGACCCTTTCCCCGTGACTGGCTTCTTCTGGTTCGGGCACTATGCACACTCCTTTCTCGATCTCTTCTCCGCTCAAGGTTGACAAAAGGATTTTTTCGTTGGGATCCTATGGATTCTGCCTGTCGTGGATCTGAACCTACCATGGTTGAACGTTGCACTCACTAACACCTAAGTATTCCTCTCCACAGACGGCGCCAATTGTAAAGATCAGGTTTGGACTTCTAGCCCAACGAGTATATGGACTTAAGCCCAAAACAACCCAAAATAATAAATTTGTAGAGAATGGGTTGGAAAACTGAGCTCTCGTAAACCAGATAACAGAAAAAACAGGTTTTGATGCAAAAAAGAGAAAGATAACAGAAGTTTGTTAAAGAATAACATTCTCGGATTGGTCCGAGGACACTGATTCTAAATATTTACTCTTAAAGCTTTATTATAGATTTGTTTACAGTTTTTCCTTTCTCTTTTCTACGGAGGGTCTTTCATGTTATATAGACCTCTTTGGACCATCTTGATCCTACATTTATTGATCATCTAAGCCCTTACTTGAGTATTTATCCTATCAAACACCCTTTTTGGCTTTTTGTGAGTTGCGTTCACCAAGGCAACACTGTTCAGAGGTCTTCTCTACATAAATGAGGCTAGAAAAGTAGCTGTAGTGCATTTAATACGGTGGTAGCAGCTTTTCCTTAGATATTTTTGAGTTTCCTTCTTTCTTGCATGTTCATAAGACACGTTCCTATCTCTGGAACTTCTTGGAGGGTTACCTTAGTTGCTGGAATGCATGCTTGAGCTGCATTCATCATATTCGAGGAAGAGCTCCTCCTCGGATCACCTTCCATTCGTTCCTCACTTATAAGACTTTTATTGGGGACTTCTGATAACTACTTGCTTCTCCTCAAATAATTCAGCGTTCCCAAACAAAAGCCCAAGGCCCAACATGTCATTCTAGGCCTTTATCCCTACAAATATCATCCAGAATATTCCTATAGCTAATGAGCTCATCCGTCCAATGCTGAAGAGCATCAATGACAACAGCAGAATCCCCTTCAATAACCACACGGGTAAGACCAATCTCTAAAGCAAACTGGATAGCCCGTTGGCAGGCCAAAGCTTCCAACTTAGCCACAGACCAACCAAGAGAAATGGGCATGGAAAGCGCTCCAATAGCTGCACCACAATTGTAGCGCACTATAACACCTAATCCAGCCAAGTTTGAAGACCGAAAGACTGCCGCGTCAAAGTTAACCTTATAAATGTTAGGTGCCAGAGGACACCATTGTTACAAGGACGGAGAGCGAGGAGGGACCGACTCCTCATCTTGGGATTCCAAAAACTCTTGCAAAAGACTGTCGGCACTGCTGCATATGCGATCAACAGGGAGGGCATTTCGACCAAAGTGCAACGCATTCCTTCGATTCCAGATAATCCACGCAGCAATAACAAAAATCTCAGCTCGGTACTCATCTCGACAATGCAGAAACCTGGACAGAAGCTCACAGAAACTAGAAGGTTGGATGAGAACTGCTTGGTGAAACCACTCTAGAGACAACCATACATTAGAGATTTCCTTACACAGCCAAAGAGCATGCACAACATCCTCAGAATGCTCTTTACAGAGTTCACACCTATCAGAAGGGGTGATATGTCTTCGATGCAAATTCTCCATAGTTGGCAGAGCATCATTACAAGCCCTCCACACAAAAAACTTGATTTTATTTGGAACCCAGAGCTGCCACAGACCCTTCCAAAACTTCCTTTGATTATCCAAATTGGAGCTACCTGCAGTAGGAGTAGAATCACATGATACAATCAGTTTATATGTACTACTAGTAGTGAACATACCCGAAGGAGTGGAAGCCCAAGAAATACGATCAGGGGGTTGCGGAAAGCACAAAGGAATTCCCAAAATTATATTAGCTCATGAAGCTGACTTGATTCTTGGTATCCCTCTAACCTGCCAATCCATCCCAGATGAGCATGTATGGTTCCTCACCAAGAATGGTAAATACTCATCCTGTAGTGGCTACCACTTAATTGTTGGTGTAGAGAGAAACTTGAATCCAACCTGCTCTAATTCAGAGATGAAGCAGAGGCTACGGAATAGCATCTGGGGCTTACAAATCCCTCACAAGGTTAAGCATATGATATGGAGGGCATCCCATAATGCCATCCCTACCCTCTGCAATCTGTGGAAAAGAAAGGCGGTGAATTCAATCCAATGCTCAAGATGTCTGACGGGAAGTGAAGACACTGTTCATGCCCTTTGGAGCTGTCCCGCTCTATACGTCATCTGGCAAGGTAACAAGGTCTTGACAAAATTGTTGAGATATGAGTTTGACACTTTCAGTGATTTGCTGGGGATGGTTTTTCTATTGAAAGAACGTGTTGATACTAATCTATTGGCTATCATTTTCTGGCTGATTTGGAGCAAAAGAAACTCGGACAGATGTGGGGATAAATTTGTGAAGATTACGCATATCAGGGGTCGAGCTAATACCCTTCTGCAGGATTTTCTAGCTGCACAGAATCCTCAGTATCAACCCAATACAGAGTCGGTCAGAGCAGTGAGATGGATCCCCCCAATATTGCCTCATTACAAAGTTAACTTTGATGGAGCATGCTTCACGACAGAAGGAGCAGCAGGCCTGGGAGCAATGATATGTGATGCTTCTGATAAGGTGTTTCGTGCTCTAGCCCAAAGAATAAAAAATCTCATCTCGGCAGCAACAATGGAGGCCCTGACATGTCGTAGAGCTATGTTTCTCGCCAAGGATGAAGGTGTTTTGGACTGCATTTTTGAGGGGGATGCATAGACTATTATAAAAGCTATACTAGCGTCAGCCTCGTCACATCAGGAGTATGGACACGTGATTAATGATATCCTTCAATTATTTGTCGTGTTCTCTTACTCCAACTTTTCTCATGTTAGGCAATTCGGTTGCTACTTTTTAGCTAGATCATCTAAGTTTGGCTGTGAGCTTTAGCTTTGTTAGAATTCTGTACCCGATGATATAGCTCCCCTAGTCACACGTGACTCTTTGTAACTGTTTTTATCTTGTTTCCAATAATACAGGACCGCATGGTCTGGTTCCTAAAAAAAAAAAAAAAAAAAGTGTTTAGGTTGCTAAAAGTGGGCCAGATGATCTATTCCAATGTACAATATTTGTAACATATGATCTATATGTGTAGTTTTAGAGTCCAATGATCCACAGTTTTGAATTCCTAGAAAGCAATTTAGGGCCCGTTTGGTTATAGTTTTTAAAAATTGTTGTTTAAAAATATGTGAAAATTGTGGTTTAAAAAGTGTTGTTGAAAAACGTATTTTTAGTGTGAATAAAACAAAAAAAATGTGTTTGGTATCATAGTTTAAATAACATTTTTCAGTGTTCAAAAAATATAAAATATGTGTTTGGTATGTGTGTTTTGAATGATAAAAAAAGCTGAGCAAAGTACAAAATAAATATATTTTAAATTAGGAGAGAGAAGCCCATAAATCAGGAGAGAGTCAAAACATTTAAAAAAAAAACTGACAAAGTATGAAAAAGCTAACCGGCACTAGTGTTTGTTGTTTGAGATAATTACGGAATTGCTACTAAGCACTAGTGTTTATTGTTTAAAAACTATCCAGAGCTGATTTCAAAAAATGGATTTTATAACATTGGTTTTTGAGCAATATTTTCCAAATAATAAGGACAAAATTGGTACACCAAACATTTTTTTTTTTGAACACTAGTGTTCAGTGTTTAAACACTGAACACTGTGTTTTCAAATGACAAACCAAACGGGCTCTTAACAGTCTGGGCAGAAAAACCAGATCTACACTTTTTAAAAAAAAATTTATTAGATTTTAATTAAATTTTTTTCTAACTTTTTTGAGATGTTTTTTTTTATTATTAAAAATGCTGGTCTCACATGGTATTTAAAAAATGTAAAATTATTTTTTAAAATATTTTTTTAATAGCCACATCAACATTTAATGTGTCAACAGTGTATTCAGTTTGCCACATTAGTAATTGTCGTTAGTGGGCTAACGGTAAGGAACAAAATAATCCGCATTTTTCATTTTAAGAACTAAGAGCGGTAAAATAGAAAAGTAAGGACAAAAATAAAAAATTAGCCTTGCAAGCCAGGCAGAACCAACAGAGAAATGGTGGTCGATTTTAACTTAATTAATCCCCAAACTTTTCAAATCGTTGGGAATTTTTATGTAAGGAGCGCTCTTTTTCTTAAAAATAAAAAATAAAAAATCCATTTGGGATAAAATGTCCAACCACCAATGAATCAATGATCTTCCAAATTATATTTGTAAAACAAAATAACCAAAAAAAAATATTTATATATATATATATATATATATATCATTCTTACCTTTCAATGTTAAAAACTTGTTGATATTTTGATAATATTACCTGAAAGAATAAAAAGGTTTTACAAAAAAATATCAATTCTCTCTAATGTTGTATTATTTTTCTTGTATAAACTAAAAATTATGTTAAAAGTTGAAACTCCCTTTTATTTAGTCTAAATTTATTTCATCAAATATTTTGTACCATCCATAAAGTCATACTCGCCTTAAACAGGTAGGTAGATAGGCAAATAATTATTAATGGTTCTATAATTGTAATTAAACTGTTTTGTTGTTGTTGCTGTTGTTATTCTTTTCTTCTTCTTCTTCTTCTTCCTTTTTTTTTTTTTTTTTTTTAGATCAGAGCATAGTTTTTAAGAACAAACAGAGAAAGTATTTCACATGGCATGACCCGAGTCCATTCATATAAAATCAGGATTATATTTTTCTTTCCTTGCCAGGGCACGAGCCACTGCACTTCCCCTTCCTACGAACATGGGAGAATTGAAACCAATCGAGGTCCCAAAGATAAAGTTTTATGTCATTAAGCAAGAAGACATTTAGTGCCATGCAAGGTGCTACTTACTATAGCTCAAATACAACAGTTTTTGAGTCACATTCGAGTAGCTCGTTGAAGACTTATATTCTTGTTGAATTGTGTCGCTGGTTAGACAGATAAAGTCTTATAATTTAGTGGTATTATAATAAAAAAAAATAAAAAAAATTACAACATAACAATAAACCAGTGAGAGAATTATTATTGAATTGTTATTATAAAATGGAAATTAAGAAAAAAAATGCTTACAAAATTTTATCACACATTATGTAATTTTGTGCTACTTAAAATCTTATCTTCCATTCCTATAGATTAAAAAAAAATTAAAATCAAATCATATTGGTATATCTCAAATCAAGACGATACAATGATTTTTATAAAATTGGTATTGACTTATTCTTATTAATTTTTTTATAAATCATTGTTTTAGTTAAATTTAGGTAAACAAGTTATTTCACACATATTTTCACAACTTATCAAAATGAGAAGTTATGATTATTGAATTTTTATTATGATGAATTCCAGATATTATAAATCGCAATTTACAATACAGCCTCTTTTTTTTGAAATCGGCTAAAGAGGTCAAAGTTTGTTTGGTTTTTGTTTGTTTTATTTTTTCTTCAGATAGAAATCTTACTTTAAATGAACTTGAGCGTAATCTAACTAGAGATGTTATTATAATGAATTCCAAATATTATGAATCACAATTTACAAAACAACCTCTCTTAATTGGAATCAGTAAAAGAGGTAAAAAGTCTGTTTGGCTTTTGGTATTTTTTTTCCCTCAAATGGAAATCTTAATTTAAATTAACTCAAAGTGTATAATTTGACAAAAGGTCAAAGTTTGTTTGGTTTCTTTTTTTTTTTTTTCCTCAAATAGAAATTTTACTTTAAACTAACTTAAAGGTAATTTAACATTAATTGTAACGCCTCCACAACATTTTTATAATATTGGTTTTAATTTAAATCTATCACTTCAATTACTATTTTATCTACTTATAACAACTATTAACAACTTAATATTTAAGATTTGTTGTAAAAATTGCATTGACTTGGTATTTCTCAAAACATAAAAGATAAAAATGAAACCATTAACCGACCCATGAGGTTCCAAATAAGAGTAAATATCAACAGAACAGAGCAAATCAAGCTAGGCCTCTGCCGTACGTAAGACAAACTCGTTTGAAACCACTGCTTCTTCTTGGTACTCAAAATAAAAATAGGAAAACCTATTTTCTGTTTCCATCAAACTCAGCAAAATGGGTGGTAATCAGTCTGTCCCAGAAAAATCTATCCATGAGTTCACTGTCAAGGTAATTTTTTGTTTTGTTTAATTCCATTCCATTCAATCACAAAAACTGATCTTTCTCTGAACATTCTGGTTTTTTTTTTTTTTTTTCTTTTCTTTTCCTTTGGTTGTGGGAATTGGTGCAGGATGCTAAGGGCAAAGATGTGGACCTTAGCATTTATAAAGGCAAAGTGCTTCTTGTGGTTAACGTTGCTTCCAAATGGTTCATAAACTTTTCCTTGTTTTACTTCTTTGGGATTAGATTTTGTGTTTTTTTTTTTATTATAATTAATTGGGAGGTCTTTGTATAACCAAATAACTAACTAAGTTTCAATTTTTGCTCATGGGGTTGTTGATTTTGAATGAATAGTTCGTTTACAGACTCGAATTACACCCAGTTGACTGAGGTTTACAGCAAATACAAGGACAAAGGTTTGGGCTTTTGTGCTCTTCTATCAATTTTTTCGATTCCTGTGTGTATGTGTGTGTATTTATGTACTTACGTGTATGAAAATGAGCTTTGTGATCCACCTGTTATTGATTTAGTTGGAATTTCCTATTTATATGATGAATTAAATCTCCAAAAAAAAAAAAAAAAATCTGCTTTGTTACCTTCGTTCTTTGTCGCATACCCATGTTGGATTTTTCTGGTTACTACTGTTATCTGCGGTCTTATGAAATAGTACCGATCAAAATGTTGTTAATGTTTTTGCTTTTTTTTTTGTCATTGTTGAGGGGAAATTACAGTGTGATGACAATCTCATAAATAGTTTTTGATATGGGTTGTTTAATATATTCAGTAGTGATTTAGCTTTGTAATTATCAGTTAAGGCACAAGTCAATAATTTTAATTTTATCCATGAGTGTTACAGTTGACCATATGTTTTTGGGTGATTTCAGGTCTAGAAATCTTGGCATTTCCATGTAATCAATTTTTGCACCAAGAGCCTGCTACAAGCCAGGAGGTACAAGAATTTGCCTGCACGCGATACAAAGCTGAATATCCAATATTTCAAAAGGTAATCTGATTTTTTTTTCTTCTTCGTCATAATGGGATTTTCTGAATTCCATATAAGACATCAGTATTACACATGCATGGCATGTGCGCAGACACACTCACAGTCACTGTTTAGGATCTTGTAATGTTTGGAGTTCTTTTGCATGGATTGCAAATTGAAGTATAATTGTTGCCTTTTGGTGTCATGTTATGTTCTCTGTCAGAAAGCAATTTTTGGAACTTGCAAATTAAAAACCTGTAATAGGAACTTGTGCTTTTCTCTGCAAGATGCTGCAAGAAACATGAATCTTTTAGTCCATGTGAATAGATCAAGTTGTTAGCTTTACTCTCTGGAATTTCTTAAAAGAGGATGAGTTTAACTAATTAGAATGAAATGGAGAGGGAAGTGGTTGCTAGATCCCTTGCTGCCTCATCATTCCCCCAGCAGTTGGAATGTTCTGCGGTTTCTGTTTTTTGAAGAAGCACATCATATCTCAAAGTATCTTGAGGGGCATGATTGATACTGGTCAATTCAAATATAGATGTGAGAATGAGAAAAAAAAACTTCATTCTAAGAATATAAGTTCATGTTATGGTTAATCCAGAGAACCATTTGGGAAGTTAAAAAATAAAGATCAGTTCATATTCCATGTTAAGAATTGTCTAGAATTTTGAAAAATATTGGATTATTTTGGGTTCCAATTTTAAATGAAGCATTGGAGGTAATTTTGGGACTCTTGGTATGGACGACAATGTCAAGTTTTCTTGGGAGTTGATAATCTGGCTCTAACTGAGGTTGGAAGTGACGGGAAACAGAATAGAAGTTGACATTACATCAGAGCTACAAAATTTTACCTTTCATTTACACTGTTGCTTATTTCCCATTTAAATAATTGCACTATGTTTGTTGGCTTTTCATCCATAAATATCGTTTGCCAAGTAAGTCAGAACTTTTAAGATTGACTATTTCACAATCGGCAATCTACCTAATAGATCTCTGCTTCCCTTTATATCTAGATACGTTGCAATGGATCGGATACCGCGCCTGTCTACAAGTTCCTCAAATCAAGTAAAACTGGATTCGCGGGGTCTAGGATAAAGTGGAATTTCACCAAGTTCTTATTGGATGGGGAAGGCCGTGTCATTCAACGCTATGGCTCATCCACTTCTCCTTTGTCCATTGAGGTATCATTTCTTGCTCTCTCCAAGAGAGCATTGTTAGCTTGCTTTCTAGTATTCTCATTCCTCCCCCCTTTCATTTGTATGTTTGACGCAGGGTGACATCAAGAAAGCATTGGGAATTGCATGAGACTAGTACTCAGTTCTGCTAGTAAGAATAAATTTATTCAAAGCTACTACTATTGGTGCCAGAAATTTTTTATGGTAATTATGTTTTAGGTATTCCTGAGTCGATATATCTGTATTTCCCATATAGGAATTTCACTTCCTTTGTCTTGTGTTATTGTAATTGCCAGTTTCTGTGCTTATGTATTGATGGGATGTATTGTTAAAGATTTAGTTGTTCAATTGAGTGAATCACTATATGCGGTTGAAAAAACGTTGAGAAGTATATATATCCATTTTTAGAGGGTTTTGTTAAGAGCTTGCACGCAAAGCTCACCTCCACCTTAATCACATGATTTGTATGTCAAAGTGTCACAAGAATGTTTCAATTAACAACCTGAACCTTTAATTTTTTGGCTGATACTGTATTGAATCTAAGACTTAAGTCTTTCCCTTGCCTTTAATAAGGGCCGGTATTGGATTAATACCTGATCGCAGGGGCCTGATCGGAGGGAGAGACTGGCTGCTTTTATGAACTTAAATTTTAAATTTTTTCACCACAGGTTAAGGTGATAAGTTGTGATTAGTAGGTAATTAAAATGGTCTTTGTGATAGGATTGTGAAACTGGTGACTTATAGCCACCAATTACAACTTCTCAATTTCACCTCAATAAGTAGTGAAAAAAAAGTTATTTCTACTGATTAATATTACCTAAATAAGTTATAAGTCTCCAAAAAAAAAAAAAAATTTATTCCTAGTCGAATTGTTGAAACATAGGGTTAGGTAATTGGGTCAATTACTTCTTGATGTTGGAATGCATGCATTTACAATATTTTGTCTTTCTTTCCATAAATAAATAAATTAAAAAAAAAAAAGAGTTGTTTTTCTTTAAAAATAAATTAAATTAAAAAAAATTAGTGAGTGCAAGTATATGAACGAAGGTCCTTATCATGAGAAGACTTTGGGAACGCTATTGAGTGGCCCATGGGAAAAAAAATCGAAGTTAAAATAAAAGTTTTCATTAATAATTAAAAATTGACAACAGGCTGATTTGCAACTTTTCGCCTGTCCATTTGGCTGGCAGTTTTTACTTTGGTTTCTAGTCTTTTGCCATTTATCTCCACTTTTTAGTTTTTGGAGCATTCCCTTGCTAAATGGACTAAAAGTCAATTTAGCAACCAATACTCTCAAAATGCCTTGTACAGCAAAAAAGCTAAACTCAAAATAATTGACTATCAGCTACCGCTACCGTTATCTACTTATATGGAGTAGCTCACTGTAGCTTAAAATTTAAAACAAAAAATAATTTTCTATGTGTGGTGTTAAAAAAATAGTATTTTAATGTGTTGATGGATGAGATTGTTATTTATTGTATTAGATATATTATTTTATTGTGTTGTTTATATTATTTTAATGTGTTGAACATAAAATAAGACCTTTGATATTGGGAGTATTAGAGCATTCACATCAGCTCTTGGATAATTGTGTATAAATGTGTAAAATACACATTTTGACCATTTTTACACATTTTGAAGCAAAAAACACACTACATCAGTCCATCTAAAATCATGCATAATCATCTAAAATTTTCAACGAGTTACAGTACCCGTGTAAATTTACACGGGCACTGTAGCATGTGTATTTAGTTTTTTATTAATTTCCGTTCACACCAATTTTTCTCTCTCTTCTCCGTGCACAACGACCTCAACTCCTCATCTTCTTTTCCTCAGATGCACACAAACACATCCTCACAGAAAAAATCAACACAGAAATATACTTGCTAAAAAAAAAAATCTTTTCCTCATATGCACACAAACACATCCTCACAGAAAAATCAAAACAGAAATATACTTGCTAAAAAAAAATCTTTTCCTCAGATGCACACAAACACATCCTCACAGAAAAATCAACACAGAAATATACTTGCTAAAAAAAAAAAGATGCACACAAACACATCCTCACAGAAAAACCAACACAGAGATATACTTGCTAAAAAAAAAAAAAAAAACCCAAACGGAAAAACAAACAAACCCAAACGGAAAAACAAAAAAGAGACAGATCGGTGCTTATCGGAACGATCGGAGCTCGTGGGTCTCGCTTGGTCGAAGCTCGTGGGTATGGGTCTTGATCGGAGCTCGGAGCTATGGATCGGTGCAGCTGTGGATCGGTGCTGCTGTGGATCGATGCTTGTGATCGGAGCTGTGGATCGGTGATCGGAGCTGTGATGATGTGGATTGGTTTGTGACCGAGAGGGAGAGAGATGAGACAGAGAGATAGACCGAGAGGGAGAGACCGGGTATGGAGAGATAGAAGAGAGAGAGAGAGAAATCAGAAAATATGATAGAGAGGGAGAGAGAGCGCGTATAAAAAACGGGTGAGGTGAGAGAAATAATAAAATAATTAAGAAAATTGATTATTTAAATAAGAGGGGTGATAGAATAGATGAACTGATGTGGGTGTTTTGTAAAAGTGATAGTGTAAAATAGAAAAAGTAGATTTTTGGTGTAAAATAGACAGAATTTTTTAAACGAGCTGATGTGAATGCTCAAAGTGTGGTGTTAAAATAGATAAAATAGTGTTTTGAGTTGCTAAAAGCTATATTTTTTTTAGTTCTTATTGTCAATGTTCTAACCAAATAAGCAACAAAAGTACAAAACTAATTTTTATCCCTTTTTTTCCCCTCATCCTTAGCAAATAAACTGTCAGAAATTACTGGATAGCAATCCCACTAGGTTCAATCACCTGGAAAATATGAGTTATAGATTTGCCTCTATCTTATAATTTATAAGAGAAATGTTTATGTCCACAACACTTTCACAGAAAATCTTAAGTGATAAGTTGTTATTAGTTATTACGGTGAGCAAAAAAGTAATTTAAGTTGTGGATTCAAATTAGCACCAATAACAACTTATCACCTATGATTTGTTATAAAAGTGTTATGAAAATGTTGTGGACAATAGTGCTTCTCTATAATTTCTTATCTTCTTGAAATTTCTCATTTGCATTTTTTCCCCCTTTTTTCTTGGCCTAAAAACTTGTGTGTTACCCAAGGATCTTCTCCCGGCAGTTTTTTTTTTTTTTTAAATAATTAAAAAAAAAAAAAAAAAAGGAGAGAGAGAAGATTATTTCATTCATGGTACAAATACATTAGCAGTTGAAACTTGAAACAGTAGAAACTGCAGACTTAAAATTCAAAACATTGAAATTCCTATTGACTAGCATACTTCAAAAATATAGAAAAAGTGATAAGCCATGAACTACAATGAACCCTGTTATGTATGGAATTCTTTACTTTTTGGCTTGCAGCAAGACCTATTCTAACAAGTAAACAACAACCATGACAAACTAGATCAATCCTTCATCCCAATCTGATATCTGCCTCTAAAATTCCCAATACAGCTTGAACTTTTACTGCTTCAACTAACAAAGTGCATTTAAAGTGGCATAACCACAAGGTCCACAACATTCACTTCTCACACCAATTTGTAGCTACACCTACACATAATGTTGTCAACCACCTCTCCTCCCTTCTCTCTTTAACTTTTTTATTTCACGTGCGCATTTAATTTCCTAATCATCAAACCATATCATAAGATCAACACTCATCTGGTCCATCCAATTCCAAATACAGATTATTATATCAGCTACATATTATCACATTTTAGCACACCACACAAACCTTATCCCTTCAAAATTTTCTCAACATAGATAAAGCTTGAACCACTCTTTAAGGTAGTCCTTATGAATGGGACATAGTTTTGCATGAGGGCTAGGCCCAGATAGAAAGAATCTTTATTCATTGGGGTCCATGGACAGTGACTTGGATCAGACTTGTTGCTATCCAAATTCTCTAAATTTGAATAGGGTTGCTCTAACTTGGCCCAATGTGTCTACCTTTGGTGTCACATACGTAGCCCTAGTAAAGTAAATGTCGAAGGTGAGGGCTCAACGTTTGTGTTGACCTAAAGTTGTGACAGTAGGGATTCAATTTTCAAAAAGATGCGTTGCATGGAAATGACTTTGAACTGGTTTGTCACTGCCAGCAATGATAAGTGGCCGGCATGTTGGATTGACTAGGACTATATTTTGGTTTTAGCTTTGCTCGACATGGTGCACGTGATCATGGAGTTTTGTGAGGGTACAACTGTGACTGACCATGACCATGTCGTAATAGAAAATGAATGATGATGATGATGATATTACTACTGGGTTAGACATAGAGATAATGACGAAGTGCAAATCAATATCAATCTATAACTGTGAAAGAATCAATGTCTAGCTAGTAAGAACATTGGATTTAGACATTTTGGTGACTGGATGAATGGGTACAAGAGCATGAAGATGTGTTCAGTGCCAAAAATGGTGTTGCATATGGTGCAAATTCTTTGAACTAAATTTCTATCATGAAGATCTTGCTATATATGACACACAAGTACTAATGCCAAACACCATTTTTACAAAAAAGAAATCTTATACAAATTTGCAAATGGAATAAATGGTTCCTTTATAAATTAATAATTATATGTTTGGTTTTACTTTTGCCAAAGTTTTACTACTTGATACTAGCTTTTTTTATTAATAATTTCAAATTTTCATCGTTAGATTATGCATTCTCCTTGTTTTATATATATTGAGAGAGGGGGGAGAGAGAGAAAATCAAGTTACATCTAGTGTAATTCTTTGTTAATTTTACATCACTTAATAATTTTTTATTATATAAATATATTGAAAATATTATTGTTGGATTACACGTTTTCATTATTCTTAACATATACTAAATTTCATATTAATCAAATATTATTTACTAGTTTGATGTATAAATTAATCCTTGATGTGTAATTTTAAAATACAAAATAACTTGAGGTTTAAACATTTTTTTAAATTATGTAGTTATCAATCTTTTAATATTTTGAAATTTTACAAGCATGAATGATGTTAGAAATATTAGTCAATAGTGAATTTGTCAAGCAAAAAAAAAAAGGCATCTAATAAAAAATTATGGAATGATTTAACATTGAAAAAAAAAAAAAAAAAGTTCTAAGTTATATAATGTGAAAGTTGAAGTCAACCCCCCCTCTCTCTCTCTCTCTCAAACACACACTACACTACAATACACTACACTACAGATTATTGGTAGAAAGCTTTAATCCTTCATCCCCACCTCTCATTCCCAATAATCAACATCTATTGAGCCAGCTAATATAATTTAACATCCAGGTTGGGGTTATTGACTAGATTAGATTAGACAAATGGATTTGTGAATTGTTCAGTTTGCCTTTCAACTTTTCATGATGAAATGATTCTTTGGCTTGGTTGACCCTTCTTACCTATCGTGTTGATCATGCTGATAATAGTCTCTAATCAATGAAACACGTAAGGTAGTGTGTCTTTGTGATAATCTTATTAATTACTATTGTCTATCCACTTTGACATCTATATTTTCATCATATTAAAATGTTGCTATGACCTCATGTTAACTATTATTAATTTCTAATAAAAACAAAATATTAATAATTAGAATATGAAAGTACCCTTTTTGGCAATCGATGTAAATTAATCATCCATCTATCATTTGATCTTGGTATTACATCACGATTTCAAGTCTGTAAATAAGCTCATGGTCATTTTAAAACAAAATATAGAAGATAAAAATAAATAAATAAATAAAAGGAATGTTGTTGAAACAAACAGTTGCAATTTGTCTAGTTTGCAGTTTTCAGTTTCCAGTTTGATTAATGGATAAGCTGGGTTTATGTAGAGATTACAATCAAATCAAGTGAAGGAACAAGCAAGTGCATGCATTAAAGAAATCATATAGTTTTTGTGTCTTCACAAATATAAAATTTATAAGAATTTGTATGAAAAAGATGATCAGGGATATTTTTCTCATTTGAAAAAAAAAAATTTAATTACAAAAACAAACTTAGTATTTGTATTTAATGCGCATGCATCCATGCGAGACAAGGGTGACCCTCTTTGAGCAGAAGTTGATGAGAGATCATTATCATGCGGGTTTGGCAAGGAGACAGGATAATAGGTCTGCTTGTCTTCTTATTTGGACAATGGGACCTTTCCTATTAGCCCAACCAGAGGCCAACATTTGTCACCCACCACATATTGATTATTTCTTATCTCCCAATCCCTCTCCCTCTATATAAGGCCTAGATGCCCAAGACCCCCTCAGGACCACAAAACAACTTCAATACCAACCAAAGTTCCTAGTTACTGCATCAAATTTGTTTACTTCTTCCATTTCAGCATAGGCAGACATGGCAGCTAACACATTCTCATCAACAAGGAGTTTGAAGGTTCGATCATGGCAACGATGCTCAAAGCAAGTTAGAGAGCGGCGGGCACGGCTCTATCTCATATGGAGATGTACAGTGATTCTCCTATGTTGGCATGACTAAGCTCTTGGAGAGCAGTTAGAGCTCCATTTGAAGCTTGGCCTTCAATTAGTCTTTGCCTAACTGACTAGGTGGAAGCTCGTATACCTGGGAGCTGTGGCCTCGTGGGAGTTTAATTAGCATTGAGTAAAGCAGGATTTGATGTAGTTTTGGTTATAAGAGACAAAAATCAGATCAAACTGGGAATGTCCAGTGGATGTATAAAAGACAAGTACCATAGGAAGAAAGCTGAATTAGCTACATGTTTAAGTTATGTTTTGCTAGTGTGTATATATATCTCTCATAGCTACTGTTTTTCAACTTGCTGGGCCCTTCACTCTCTAAAGATGAAACTTAATCTGGTGAGTGGTGACACATCTCATCCTTGGAGCAATTACCTCTGCAGACTCCAGCTATCTCTTAACCATCAATGGATGTATGACATAACAACCAAATATGCATTCAACTCTGTTGTTGCCTTAAACAGGTCAAATCAAAGTTTTACTTCTAAGAAGCCGTAGCACCAATTGCCACGATAAACGTCATGGTTCAGTTTATCATGGTTCAAAGAATGTATATGCATAGTATATATGCATCCTCTGTTTTACAGTGTATGAGTCTCACACAACAATAAAGCCCACATACTATGTAACAGACGAGGCATATATTTACTATATGAGATAATTATTATTACAAGGTTCCTATCCAAGTTTGACTAATTTTTAATGTCATAAGTAAAGCCTTTGACTCACGCAAGAAATTTTTTTTTTTTTTTTTTTTTGTCCTCTTTTTTTTATAGATATTTACCTTTTTTTGTTTTGAGAATCTATAGATATTTACCTTAGATAACAGGTATATGTAACGTAACTCCCACATACATAAGATGTTCACACCGGATATATGAAATAGCTCCTCTCTCTTTTGGGACTAAGCAATTTGTTTAGTTGGGATGAATCATCTTATCAACTTGGCCAAATCAGGTTTTAAGCAGGGACAAAGCTGATAAGCAAGAAACTCCCACCCTATGCCTCACTCAAAGATTAATAAATGATTAGGTAGAGATGGTATCGGCATCAAACTTGGTCCTGCAAATGAATTTCTTTGTCTAATAAATCCCATCTGGATTAAACAGGCCTGAGAAACCCATTTTCCTAAAAATATACAATCAAACGTAATTTCACTTCGCAGAGATCAGGAATCTATGGAAGCACCATTAGAAAATGCTAGTCCAAATGAGACAAAACATGAGAGTTACACGGACAGAAATTTGGGAAAGCTTAAAAGCCAAGACATGGGTCATGAAAAATCTTAATATCATAACACGCTTAGATTTTTTTTAGATCTTTTGCTGGACCATTAGTCCCCCCTTACTACCAAAACAACTTTACCGTGTATGCATAGTTTCCAATCAATTCCTAGTGTCAATAAAATCCTAAAGATCTTAACATACACGTATGGCTCATATTATTAAAAAAAAAAACCTTGCATACAGATTCTGCATAGAATTCTCCAATTATTGTTCAAGATATGCACTGTACAAAATAGAATCTGGAGATAGTAATCAGCATCCAGTTTACCATATATCATAATGTATAGAACCAGCGGTGCTAATATTAAAATCCTAACTAGCAAATGAAATGAAAAAAAGGTAGACAGCTGACCACTACAAGACTCATAAAAAGGACTCCTATGAATTTTATTCTGCCATATTCACAATATATGCACCTCAGATGTCGAATTCTGCATCTTTGTCAAAAAAATCCCACCCATCATCTAAAAGTGCTTGGTGATCAGCTTTGGTTCCTTCCACTTCAGGTCTACTTTTTGGCGATAGGCTGTCAACAGAGGGTGTTGGGCTTGTCCTCTTTGGCGTCTCAGATGACTTCCCTTGCTCAGTAGCCAAAACAGGTGCCTCGCTTTTAAGGGATGAACCTGAAGAAGCTAAACTGTGCTCAGAAACCATATCAGATTCCATGCTTTTCACAGATGAGCCTGAAGAAGCTAAAGTGCCCTCAGGAACCAGACCAGATACCATGCTTTTCACAGATGTGCCAGAAGCAGCTAAGATGCAACTAGTCTGGCTTGAGGAAACAGATTTGCTTAATGGAACACGGTCGTCAAACTTCTCTTTCAGTAGACTCACATCCTGACAAATAACAGAAATTTCTCCTCTGCACAATGATAAAATGACAACACTTCATTACCTGAATCCTTCCAAGGTCAACAAAAACAATGACATACATACATATGTACACATGTAGCAACGGAACAGAACCTGGAAAAATAAACTACAAAATAACTTCTACGTTTTTTATTTTTTATGTAGGGTTTACCTAAGCAGATACCAAATTTAAAATACTAAATTTATTTTTAAAGAATGTTGATTTAATTTCTTTGACCAAACTTTGCCAAGAACTAAGTGGCATATAGAATGTGCAAAAATTTGTAGTGGTGGCATCAGTCATGTTATACAGTGGTAAATTTGGACAACTGATAAAGTTTCTATTGGTTTTGACTTTTTTTTTTTTTTTTTTAATTTTTGATTAGTAAAAAGATGTATATTCAAAGAAACTACCTCATGCTAAAATCATAAGGCAGAGATAAAAAGTACAGAAAAAGATGATAAAAAAACAGAAAGAAAAAATACTAATTACAAAGAAGGGAGCTAATGAATATAGGGAGAGAATCACTAGTGGTGAGTCCCCAAGCCCTAGACCAATCAAAAAGAGAGCCACTGAAAGTAGCCAATAACTGATCATTGGAACTTTCCATGTCCTCAAAAGTCCTCCAATTTCGCTCCCTACACAGACACCACAGTAAGCACAGCGGAGCTAAATTCCAAATGCTAGATGAATGCTTTCCAGGCCAATTCCACCAATGAAAGAGAGTATCCGCAACTGATCTTGGCAAGGCCCAAGAAATCCCAAAAGAACTAAACACCAAACTCCACAACCGGTAAGCCTTACCACAACGCAGTAGCAAATGATCCACCGTCTCCCCATTACAACAACACATAATACACCAGTCAACAAAGTCCATCCATCTACCCCTCAAATTGTCACCTGTAAGGATTTTATCACAAACAGCAGTCCTTCCAAACACCTTTCCAAGGAAATATAATGGGCAAGGGTCCTCTTAACTTATTATAAAACGATTGGATATCAAAATCCCCATTCTTCGACAACTTCCATTGCATACGATCTCCATTCTCAGTTGGAAGTAAATTAGAGCCCAAAGTACAAAGAAATGCATCCACACCACCCATTTCCCAATCATTTGGTCTCCGAATGAAACGAACATCCCAGCTTCTCCGTTCCTCTATCCCCAACCGTTCAAAAGAAGAGGCCCCTGATGCCCCTTTATTGGAGGCCATCCCATACACAACCGGAAATGTCAATTGAAGTGGAGAATCCCCATACCATTGATTTGTCCAAATCTTCACTCTATCCCCCACCCTAACCTCAAACCGAATTTTTTTCTAAAAACTCCCATGAATGCTTAACTATAACAGTTGTGTTGTGTGTTTGTGTGGAGTGCTTAACTATAACAGTTGTGTTGTGTGTTTGTGTGCAGGCATACATGCAGCATTGGGAGTTTGGAGGAGGGAGAGGGTATTAATGTTTCAAAAGGTTAGCACATCAATCACTTTAAAAGACAATGGAGGACCTCTATTGTTTGTTTTAACAGTGAAGTACCAATCAAAACTTCATTTAAAAGAAACAAAGAAACTTACTGCAACATATCAACAATGTGACCACGGTCTATTAGAAACTCCCGCAACTGCAATAAGCACAAATTTGATTAGGTCAAAAATTGTAGTCATTTCTTTTTCATTGAAGAGGTCCATGGTGAGTCAAATCGATTGCTACCTTGGAATTCTCCTCTGCCTCCTCTTTTAGTATCTTCGACTCCTGAAGCACCTTCTCCATTATAGCATTCTGTTCGGCAAGAGCTTTTCGTGCAGATTTTTCTTTATCTAGCCTTTCCTGCTCAGCTGCTTTCCTCATCTCTTCTGCGATAGATAATCGTGCTTCTAGGCTTTGGTGCATCTGAAGGGGGTTAATAATGAATCCAAATTAAAAAATATTCAAATATTGATTACACCCTTTTTGCAACTTCATATAATTTGACATATAACTATCATCATCAAAGAATAATGTTGTTGACAGCATCTATACATTTTTTTTATTAGGAACCTTTGTCTAGAGAGCTCAAACCAAAATCCAATTATGCAGAGTTTAAGTTAAGGGTGCAAACCAAAATAACATTTTCTTGCATTTCTTGGCCATTGCTGATTTTAAGAAGAAACCTCTAGCAAAGTGGATTAATATGAAAGCCACTGTATTTAGTTATAGGTTTATTACAAGTTACAACAAACTACTGTAAAGTGTAAACGGTACTATGGTACCATTTACAATGTACACCACAAACTTTGAAATCCTGCAATTGACGCCCTTATTCGAGATAAACTTACAATGTTCCCCACCATCCAAATGAAAGCCTAACAAATTAGTAGGAAAATTAATTGCAAAATAAGTTGTTGATTGCAGAATATTTGTAGTTTAAAGCGCACATTGCAAAAGCCTCCAGCTTAGATGTAACAAAATGTTAAATACCTCATTGAGAATTGCAAGGGATTTGTCCCTTTCATCAGCCAAGCTGAGTACGCGAGATTGAAGTTCCCTCACTTCAGTCGCTAAAATCGACTTCTCTCCATACACTTCTCCCGCATGCTACAGAGGTTAAGAGATAGGGCTCAGCTCTTATCCTTACTAACTAAAAAACCGATTTGTAAATAAAATAAAATTTAGTGGATCTAAATAGAATATTCATTGGGTATTTTACAACCATGTTATTTGCTTCCTTTGCATGCACCAACGTCTGTTTCAGATCCTCCACCTCGACCAGAATATTCAGTCCACCTCTAGAAGCTTCCTGTTTGGCTTCTTCGGCAGCTTTCTCCTGAAGTTCCACTTCTCTCATCATGTTGATAACTCTCTCCATAGCTGAAAACAAGGTTTTCTGCACCATTGATAAGTCATTAGTAACCTTCAAACATACAAGGGGGCAAAAAGCAAGAAAATTTAAATCTTAATAAATAAAAAATCTGCATACGGTTAATAGAGCTAATTATGGAATGCAATGAGCCTATGTCAAGCATAAACCACCCAAAACCGTGACTTTTTTAAACATGATGAAAGATCACAAACAAGAAGCATTAACTTTGTCAAAAGAAGATGCAAGTCATCAGTCACATTATGCATAATTCCATATTCATCATTCTGATTTCCTATTGCAATACCATTTCTCCTAAATTAAACCCAAAACCGTGACTGTTTTAAACATTATGACTGATCACAAACAAGAAGCGTTAACTTTGTCAAAAGCAGACACAAGTCATCAATCATTATGCATAATTCCATATTCATCATTCTGATTTCATATTGCCATACCATTTCTCATAAATTTACCACCCCCCCCCCCAAAAAAAAAAAAAACCAGACCTATCAAATGGAGAAAAAAATAGTGTTCTCTCATTTTGTTGTGGAGAAATCATCAAAGCGAATAAAACAATTGTACAAAATTTTATCCAACAACTAAAAAATACCCCCCTGAAGTTGAAGACATACAGGAGAAACTCTACCTAAATATATATATTCATGTCGTCTTCCTTTAATTCTTTTATTTGCTTTATCATCTAACCTGTGTCTGTATCTCTAACTAAAGACCTTCCTCAATTCTCAAAGTACCAAAGGATAAATGAGCCATAATCCAGTTTACAATTTGCACCAGTTAAGGTTTGCATACATATACCAAAATGCAAGGTGCTGCAACATTAAGTATCTTCATCATCTCAAAGAATTTGAATTCAACTAGACAAAAAGACCGATTGGAACATAAACATATGCAGGGCACAATGATCATCTGCCCAATTGGGAGAAAGAAAATTCACAGGACTCTCCAACTACTTATGCACAAAGGCAACGAGGCTATGAATGATATCACAAAACTGAAAAGAGCAAACATCATATATGAAAAACAGATTAATCAATACAAGTGCTAAGTGGCAAGCTTCACATGAAAAACACGCACTGAGCATGAAAAAAGTATTAGGAAGCATCATTAACAAGCTACCATTTAGTGAATCAATTTTAACAAGAATTAGATACAAGAAGATGCTATTGACAAACAATACAGCTGAAATTCCAGTTAATTCAAAGGCATTGATCCTTGTTTAAACTTCAAAAGTTTAGAATTAGTAAATCTAATGGTAGTACCTTGTTATTTTTGGCATCTTCAATGATCTCTTCAAGAAGTTCAAGATTACATACTTGGCCAGATCGGGTAACAACAGTGCCAGTTGTAGGCTCATCCTCAATATCACTCATGTCACCAACAAAATAGTCTTGCTTGGAAGTAACATCATCAGAACCACTGGACACTTGTGCCTGGCACTCAGTAACAGAAGGTTCAGAACCAATTTTTGACTGAACACATTCTGAAGAAACTGATGACTTTTCTTCAACAGATGAAGTAAAGAGCTGAGCCATAGGCATACTCACCTTAGTGCTATCTAAACATGATTCTTCTTCGTCACTTTTTAGACAAATAACCACATCCAAGTCATCAGCCACAGGAACGTCAAGACCTCTGACACCATCTTTTTCATTTATCAAAGCAGTTGTCATGCCAGGGTGGGTCTGCTCTGACCCAACTTTGATATGATTTTCTTCCCAAGCTCCCCAAGTAATCAGTTCATCACTTTCAGTATTTTCACAACATTGTTTCTGGTCATTGTTTCCTTCATCCAACAAAGCACTTGATGTGACATGGACCATCTCATTCAACCCCACTTTGGCACTGTTTTCGTGAGTCATCCCAATTAAAATCACTTCCTCATTCTCAGTATGGCCACATGATTGATCATTACCATCATTTGCATCATAGAAATCTAAATCCATAGAATCATTCTGCACTTCAACCAAAGTTGTTGAGTCCACATGAAGTGCCTCACCTATATCCTCAGTTACCTTGGCATCATCACTAGCAATTGAACGTAGTTCTGAAGACAGCCCCACATCTGCTTTGTCAACTGTCCGCTGCTGCTGTCTCAACAAGACAACCTGGTCCTCAGATTCAACTGCACATTCAGCATATAATATGTTATAAACAAGCAACTCAAATCAATTCACCCAATGCAATGGCAGCCCTTTTAATACATGCAAAAACAAAAAAGGAAAGAAATGTTTTTAACAAACAAGTAGCTGCAAGCTATGGCAGATGTAAAACAGGATGAACTAAAAATTGTGGACAATAGAGCAATTGCAGCAACTAACTGAATCAGAATTCAATAAATTACAGTGGCAGAAGGTTTTCAATAAAAATTGAGAATACCTTCATTATCCTCAGGAGGACTAACACTAGTCAAAAAATCTTCATGAGGATTAACAGGACCACCAAACTGACTGGACAAATAAGGGATTATCTCCTTAAGAACAACATCCACAGCTTGATCAGCATCCTTGGAATTTTCAATAGCTACAGCCCTCAGCAAGCGAGAATCAACCTAGGCAGAATGAGATCCATAAAATGTCTTCAGTCAGACTTTAAATTTTTTTTAAAATAAATAAAAAAGTTGTTGAATTGGATTAGACAGGAAAATATTCAGAATAACCGTAGGGAGTAAAGTGTTGATCATAAGAAACACTACGTGAACAACAATTGCAAAGGTTTTCATACTCAAATATTAATTCATAAAACTTTAAGCTTCAAGTCAATTAAAAGAAAAATAACAAAATTCAACACCAATTCTAAAGGCAAGCATTTTACAAAACTAATTTTCACTAATTACAAAAACAAAGTAGCTAATAAAACACAATATTATTCCCACAAATTTACCAAAGTAGAGGACAAGATCATGGATCCAAGATTCACAATAAAACTTTGAAAAAAAAAATTCTGATTCACATAAAATTCACAATTCTCAACAATATATAGACAATGGTTCTTGAATAAACTACAAAATGAATCCAACATATAAATTCTCATTAAAAAAATCATTAAACACTTCAATAAAAACACAAAAAAAAGAGTGCATAAAACTATCAAACAACAAACATAAATAACAAGTAGCAAACTCAGTTGAACCTTAAATTAAGATACCCAATGCTTCAATAAAGTGAAATTTAATACCTTTGGAAATATCTCCTGTAAGCATTTGTAAACTGACTTGAAACCCATCTCCAATAACTTGTTATCTGCACATAAATTGAAACCAAAAACAAAAAAGTTACAATCTTTTTACTTTTTTCTGCACTTTAATTACTGATTATAGAGATAATCGACTAAATTTCATACTACAGAAAAAATAATAATTTTAAAATTCAGTTCTTTTATAACTAATTTTTGGTGCGAAAACGTTAGCAGAAACAATAAAAAAGAAATCTTTTTTAATAAAAACATACAATGGTCTGTTTGGATGCCTAGAAAAAAAGGAAAAGCAAAGAATTTTAGGGTTTTAGAAGTGAAGGAAAAGGAAAAAAAGATTGAAACCTTTTTGTTTCCTCAAATTCTCTTCTTTATTCATCTATGCTTCTCTGCTGTTGTAAATCAGAGAGAGAGAGAGAGAGAAAGAGAAGCACTGACCTTGTTTTTCCCACTGCGTATATCTCACACACACAGAAATTGAAATGAAAAGGGTATTTGGAATTTTGGAGTGTTGGGATTACTACTATTTATTTAGCGTGAGGGAATTGGGATTTGGGGAAAGGTAAACGAGGAGACCTATGGAGCTAAGCAATCTCTATATATTGGGGTTTTCTAGAGTAATAATGTTAGTCATGTAGTTATCCCTCACAAAATAGACAAGTTGTGGGCGGTGGAATCATAAAATTATATGACCCTATTATTTTATTTTCACTATTTATAACTTGTCACTTTTTAATGACAGTAGATTTATTCATTTCTCACACCTCAATTCTTGCGTTCAGCTTGTGTGTCGGCTCTTAATTAGATAGGCATGGATCTAATGTGGAGGATGTACTGGATTTAAGCCTTACCCAATTGGATATCAGTATCATATCTTCAAATATATGTGGTGGACTCATAAAAAAGTGTTAAAATTTAATTATGAGTTGACACATAAGCATGGGAGTAAGTCGATTATCATAAGGTTCATAACTGTTTCCATAATTTTGTTATAAATTGTCCATGTGACAGCTTGTAAGTAGTGAAATTATAGACCCTTCATTTTTTTCGCGTCTTACAACTAGTCATATAAGTGAGTTGTGATTAAAATTGTGTAAATAGATTTAATCCAAAGCATGATAAAAATTTGTGTGTGAAAGTTGATGTTTCCATACTCTTACAAAAAAGAAAGGGCATTGCAATTGCATGGTGGGGGTTCATACATCATAGTACTTTATGGGTGGGGTCAGAGAGAGACGACTTGGAAGCTTCATAGTCGTTTCTTTTTCTTTCTTTATTTCGAGGCTTTTTCTTCTGCGCTTTTTGTCATTATCACAACTTGCAGGATGTGATTAGTAAATGTATAAGTGCATTCCCATTGCGACTGCCAAATGGGAAATGTAAGTTTGATTTATCATACACCCTTTAAAATGATGCTCCATCCGAACTGCTAAATGATGATGATTGTAAAAAATTTTACAATGTTGTTATAGTACCATTCTAAATGTAGGATGACACTTAGCACTATTGTATTTCTTTTTTAATCACTTTTATTCTCTCTTCCCTCTGTCTTCTCTTTCTCTAGGTTGAGATGCTCTCTATCTTTCTCAACTCTCTCTTTCTTCATCGTTTTCTCATCTACCCTCTCTCACTCTCTAACTCGCTGTTGGCCAAAGCATGTTCCGAGATTGGCATGATAATCTTTAGGTGGATCAGTGTGATTGCCATTCTCAACTCACTGTTTTTTGGGTTTTTTTTTTTTTTTTTTGTGGCAAGACCGGCCTGATTTAGGTAGATTTTGGCGCGAGATCGGCATGCAATCTTTAACGTATTTTTCTGGGTATTTTTTGTGGTTTCTAGCGGTGGAGATCGGTGAGTGGGCGTGGGTCAGGTGGAGATCGGCGAGTGGGTTTGTGACTGATGTAGGCGCAAGTCAGGTGGTGCGGCAGCACAAGTTTCTGGCAGTGGTGGGTTTCTGGTTTGATTTTGGATTTTGGTTTTGATTTTGATTTTGGATTTTGAATTTGGATTTTGGATTTTGATTTTTTGGCTGGATTCTGCTCAATGGAGGTAGGTGGTGGGACTGAGAAGCTGGACGATGGTGGTGGGGGGGGGATGGTTGAGAGAGTAAGAGAAATAGAGATAAGAGAGAGAAGAGAGAAATATTTTTATATTATTTTAATGTGTAATATGGTAAAATAAAAGTTGGAATGCTATGTACTGTAAAATGGTATTGTATAATTGATAAAGTGACTTTTTAGAGCATTCTCATCAGTTCTCTCATAAAAAATGTCATTTTGACACTCCAAAAACCTACTTTATCATTTTAGCACATCATTTTACAACATACCATTTATCAGATGTTCTATACTTCAATTCTATACATTAAAATAATATTTACAACACATTAAAATAATATTTACAACACATTAAAATAATATTTACTATACATTAAAATAATATATTAATTACTCCCTATCATCCTCATTCTCATTGTCAACAACAACGACACAACCCCCACTGTCGCAACAACGGCCACCAACAACCACTGTCGCAACAACACCGACAGCCACCACCGGCACAAACTCACAACCACCAACGCCACCTCAAAAAAAAAAAAAACAAAAACAAAAACAAAAACAAAACACAACCAGAGAGATCGGCACAAACCCACATTTACCAAACCAAACAAACCCACATCCCAAACTCACCACCGACACAAACCCACATCTACCACCGACACAAACCCACATCCACCAGCACAAACCCACAAACTCGAGATCGGCGATGAGAATGCCAGATAAAGACATAGAACAATGGCGTACCGTTGATCGGTGAGGCCGTCGTACCGTTGAACGATGGCGTACATAGAACGATGAGACGGTGAGGGAGGGTGATTTGTGATTCGGCAGCTTGATCGGTGAGGTCGCCATACTGTTGTTTTGAGGGTGAGGGAGGTGATCTGAAAAAGAAAGAGGGAGAGAACATGGATCAGAAAGAGTGAAAACAGTGAGAAGAGAGAGAAAACGTTGAATTAAATATTGAGAGGAAAGAGAAAATGTTGAATAAAAAACTATTTTTCTGAAATGGCATTTGTGTTCGTACCATCTTATATTTGAGACGGTACTGTAGAATGTTCTAAAATTATAGAACATATAGAACACCTCATGAAACTTGAATAGTAGTGTTTGGTGTGCCAAATGCCAAATATTTGGCATTTGGCACACTTGATGAGAATGCTCTTTGAGTGGTAAAATAAAATAGTTTGAAGATATGAAATGCGAATGCTCTAAGTATTCTATCTTAAAAAATACTAACCTCTCAGCACGCGCGTTCTTAAGGGTGTAATGATTTTTTTTTTTTTAAATATTGAAAAAAAGGAGGACAGAAGAAACAAATACATCGTGATGAACTAAAAAAAAATGAATACATGGGATGAGTTTTGTAGATTGAAGGAGTTTTAAAACTAACAAAAGAGTAATTCTATTTTGTAGGAAGTTAGTGAGTAGAAGTAGGAATTTAAATTAACGTAAAAGTAGGAGTTTATTAGAATCAGGAAGACATTTCAACGTAGAAGTAGAAATTTATTATTTTTATCAATTTTCTATTTTAACCTCATTTTTAAATTTTATGTAAGAGTATTTTTTACAGTAAAAAAAAGTAATAACTAACTTCGCTTTTCCAATTTACTATTTTAATCCCATTTTTAAGTTGTTGGTTAATTAATTTAGGGGTATTTTTGACAATAACAACTAACTTTTTGAATTCTCTTACTCCCTCCGTCCCACTTTGTTTGTCCTCTATTCGATTTTGAGATGTCCCAAAATATTGTCCCGTTTCTAAAAATAAAAGTCATTAATTTACTAATATTCCTATTATACCCCTATTTTATTAATAATTCAAATTTTTGATAAATTTATTTAAGGGTAGTTTTGGAAACTTATACATTTTTAAAAGGTAGACAAGATAATAAATGATGTTCCCTTAAAAAGTTTGACTTTTCTAATAGGACAAACAAAGTGGGATGGAGAGAGTAATATATACAGAAGATGAAAATGTAAGTCAACATTTATTGGGGTAATAATATAAAAACAAAAACAAAAAAACAAAAAACAAAATACTTGGGTAAAATAAAAAAAAAAAAAGGAGATTTCAGTTTCACAAAATTTTAAACAAATTTTTCGTGATCGTTGATATAGACTATTTTAGTTGGTATGTATAAGTTCTAACTTATCATTAAGAACATATCACTTTAATGATTTGTGAGAATCGGGTCCTACTCCTAACAGGACTCAAATTTCTTGGGATTCTCTTTATGGGTATTTAGGCACCATGACTGAGAGTAGACTTACGGCTGAGACTTGGGAAGTGATGTGCCTCATATACTTTACGAAAATGATGTCACTATCCATCCCCCTTATACATTTTTTTAGTACCAAAAAAAAGAAAAAAAAAAGAAGGTATCTTGGCATGGAAAGAATTGGACATCCATGGGCTGAGGACAGGCGTACACATGCTCTACATTTTTTTTTTTTTAAAAAAATTCTTTCCTTTCTGCTTTTTCTTTTTAGAAAGAGTAAATAATATGCATTCAAATTTACACTAATCTAACCAAGAAATTTAACATCAGTTATCTTTTTTCTTTTTTCTTTTTTAATTTGATAGTTACATCAAGAATGAGATATTTAAACCTTAAAGGTCATTGAAATACTATGAGATGCCAAATTGTCAACTAGTTGAGTTACAAAACTCTTGATAATATTAGTTATCAATTGAATTGCAACAACTCAAATATTACCAATTAGTAATATAAAGTATCTTTTAGGGGGTAGGGGAAAACAATAGCATTCATCTCTATTTATGTACCACATTTTAAATAATACACCTTAAAAACTGAATTTAAGTTTTACAATTCCAAATAAAGCGATTCAATACTATATAAAATTTGATCTTCTCTAAACAAATCTTAAAGAAGATTTAGTATAATTTTCCACAACCCTTTCCATCTTCTCTTCTCTTTTTTGTTAACCTCCTATCTCTCTCACTTTCCCAAAAAAAATCCACCCATCTCCCTCCTTTCAAACATGGACCTTTTTTATAAAGAACTGTTATGTTCACAACATTTTCACAACAAATCTTACTTGACAGATTGTTACTGATTGTTATTGTTGGAACGAAAAACTAATCTCAGTGGTAGGTTCAAATTTGAACCAATAACAACTAAATATCTATGTTTTGTTGTGAAAATGTTGTAATCGTAACACTTCTTTTTTCTTTTTTAATTTCTTAAAAGCTTAAAAGGATTTTCCAAGAACAGGCATCCTAATTTAAGCCTTCATTAATCTAAGTGGCTTGGAATTGCTTAAGACTAAAAGAGTTTCAACTTCCAAGTTCCAAGGTGTTTTCCAAGTAAAAATGTACATTCATCAGCTCCCGGGAACAACCAAAACAACCCGGAGTATAAATCAAAAAAAAAAAGAAAAAAAGAAAAAAGAAAAAGAAAAAAAGAAGCAGCCTGGAGTAATGTCAATCATTTTCATTAATAGTATTATAACTTGTCTTTTGTTCAACATATGCATAATCTCTTTCACAACAATGGACCCATAATGCATGACATAATTATTCCTTGATCACAAGATATCATATTTCAATTTCCACATGTTTGAAAACAGCAACCCACTAAAGCTATTCATGCATCATGAAAGAGAAAGAGAAAGAGTCACGATGCACGTCCTAAGTCAAGCTTGTTTATCTCACGGGTTAGTAGCATTTCTGAAAGAGAAACTTCCAGAGTCTTTTACATCCCAATGTTAAGAAAATCAAAAAGTTCTGTTTCATTTAGATAGCATCTGGAAATAAGTTGAATAGTATAGTAGAAAGGAACAAGCCTTTTTCTTTCATGATGATTGTCCTACCACAACGGCCCTTTGCCATAACCTTGTAAAGCCTGCCAATTTATCTAGACCAAAATTTCACATACAAACAAAACTACTTTCAGTATGTGACATATATCACACATGAAACACACACACCCCAAAAAACAAACCTAAAATCTATAAATATTTGCAAACTACATTGGTTGGTGTAATACAGAAACAATAACCTCCAACTTCGAAGGCCATTTGTTGCAAGCAAAATTCTCAAACTATCTCTTGTTTCCCAGAAGAGGTTCCTTTGGACTCTCTGAAAACTTCATTGGATTTGAATCATCCTCCCCAAACTTCTTCAGGGCTTGTCCTTGCTTACTTTGACCTCCCTGAAAAATATCCAGCATGTAATCTGATAAATCATTTAAGTTTCAGATTAACTCACTGCACTAAACATATAACATAGGTTATGAACCAAGACTTTGTACTCATAAGCAGTTTAGAATCATGCTAGCAGCCAATATGTACAGACGAAGTTGCATTACCAAACAACAACTACAACCAAGCTTTAGTCTCAAAATTTTGGGCTTGGCTATAGATATCAAATAGAATAATTCACATAAGATATGGCTAAAAATAAGTGCTCCATGAATCTTATCCAAAAATTTATAAATAAAAAGTGTTCCATGAAGACAGAACACATCAAATAGGATATTCATTGCCCTACTTTTTTATGTCCAAATCTCACCTCTACTTTCAGGTTCTAGTTTATATTCCCATGCTAGTGATTTAATCAAGAGTCATAAAAATGTACAATTAACAGATAAGTGAGGTTTACTCACTGCAGGCTTTTGACCAGTCAGCCTCCGATATGATGGAGGGCGTGTAAAAGACGAAGCAGCTGCAGCTGCTGCAGCAGCCACACGTATCCTGCAAAAGACATCACGTATTTCACATTCATTTAGTGAATTATAACTGACTGCAAGTACTAAAACCCAGCAAAATCAGATGACATCATACCTTTTATGTACATCAACATACACATCTGTCTCATCTACAATTTCCTCCTGCAGTTAGGAAGGGGAGGGTGAAAAAAAAAGATTTCCATAAGTTATGGATAAATGATGAGCAAATTTAACAAATAGCCTTTTGATCAAAAGGGCATTTCTTGGTCTTTCCCACATAGAAATCCATGGGTCGAATCCTTCTCCCACTTAAAATGTATCCAAAAAAAATTCCTGTGCAAATTGAAATAATATGGGCACTTCTTTTGAAGTGTACAAAATCAAATTGGACCAATCCACTTGAGGATTTATGTTTTAATTAGAAGATTGGATCGGTTGGTACAAGCATTCAAAAGTACAATTTTTGGTGAGTCTGGATTGCTGCTGCTCAGCCAAAGGTCAGGCAAATCAACAGAGAACTCCAGATATAAGTAATGGTGGAAATAGAGGCTTACTTGCAGAAGCTCTTCAAAAACATCCTCCAGGGTGATGATACCAATGACTTCCCCATCTTCAATATCCTCAGACAAAGATAGCAAGCTGCTTGTGACAGCACCATTTTTATGAACATTTTGCTTGTTTGTAATAGGCCTTGGAGGTTTCTCAATGTCAACGACAACACTTTCTGATTTATCATCACGGTTGGTTAGGAAGGGGACAGTTACTTGAGAATTCCCATTAGCTACTTTTTCTTCCTCAAATTTCTCCCCTTGGGGCCGAGGGTTCTTGCTCTTTCCTTTAACCTTCACAACAGCTGCCATATGACTGCTTCCTTTCTGAAACTCATTGAGGATATCATACAAAGGCATGTCTGATGGAACCCTGGGACATCAATGCATGAGAATTCATATTTTGCTCAGAGAGGAATGGAAATAAGAGATACTGAGGAGAAAAGGCCACACCTAGGAATTCTCCGAATGGAAACAGCACTGACTGGAGTTTCTGTTTCTGCTCGTACTGTGAGAAGACTTTTCACCTTAATCCCACAAATATTTACCAAATGTAATAACCAATTCAAAAATCAGTTCAGTACCAATAACAGGAAATCCAATTTTCACATTTTAAAAGGAAGGAGATAAAAGGAGAAAAAAAGATGAAGGACATGCCATTACCAGTAAGAGACCAATAACGTTTTTGGGATTTCCAGAATAGACAGGGACACGACTATGACCTCGTGCAAGAATTTTTCCAATTGCTTCCCTGCTTAAAAAAGTTGATAAACATCTTTTATTACTCTATTTCTGATCTATAAGTGTATATTTAAAATTTAAGGCAAAAAATATCCCTGAATAATAAGGAACAGAACAGAAGAGTTATGCTCATCTTGTTCACCGAAAAGTGGTCCTAGAACTAGAAGCCCATCTCTTTTTCTTTTATATTCTGTTTAAAAGAGCAGCATTGGCAAAAATAAGCATCCAGGAAATGTCATCCAGACTAGGGGACAAGGTTCTTATGCCTTAACTGTAGCTCCCATTATCATTGTTTCACATCTTGTCCTCATTGCCTAATTGCCTAAACAACCTACTCCAATTCTAGACAATATAAATATGGTACACATGGTTATACATGCTGACCATTATGATATGCTTAATTAATAGCTCACTCAACTCCTCTTTGGGCAACAATAGCTCCCAACAATTAAATGCCCATCCAGAAGCAAAATAGAAGGAAGTTAGAGCTTCTGTCACCAACTCATTGCCATAACCACAAGCAAAATGAACAGGAAGTTTAGAGAAAGTCAGGCTGAAGCCAAACTGACCAGTCCAATTTCGAATTGACATCCAAGGAAAATGTTGATTCGATGGGTGTCATAGCCTCCTTTGCAGTCTGTGTATCAAAAGGAACTTCAGAATTATGATCATTTTATAAAACAAAGGCAAAGTAATAAAAACATAAAGATTTTAAAATTAACTCAAATTAGATAACAGGAACTCGCCTGGAATTTTAGTCAAAATATATATTTTTTTTTCTGAAGCAGGAGCATCAGAATTTTTTTGAAGAAATACCGCTAACTCAGCAGGTAAAACTAAGATTACACATTAACCAAGAAAGAACAATATGGATGATAATATAAGTGTGGCTTGTCGACAAACTAAAACCTTTTTGGAGCAGAATGAGCATAATATATATATATATATATATATATTTTGAAGAAATACCAACAACTAAGCAGGTAAAACTAAGATTATGTGTTGACCAAAAAAAGAAAACCATATGACTGATAATATGAAGTTTTGTGTTTGTACAAAGTAGGTGTCCAAGTGAGAGGCCACAATATTTCACCTTCAGAAAAATTAGATGGCTATTGGAATTTTTTGCTACATCTAAATATCAAGTACAAGTAGAGAAAACATTTGAAATCTTTAATAAATAAATATATTTTTATAGCAACAATTACCTTTTCAGTCAAATCCAGTGCTCCACTGATAATTGTTGTCTCATCATGTGTGAGTTCACCCCCCTTACCAGCCTAAAATTAAGAAACAGAAAGTCAAGACAAAAACCAAGAGAATTAAAATCCTAGTTGTAGCAATTTCTGCACTGCTTCACAAAATTTACATACAAACTTATGAGCTGGTTATATCATGTTTTCCTGTATGTTAGTTGAATCATCTTAGCACTTCTTGTCCAATAAGGAATATTAATACCAAAAAATAGAGACTTCCAATATGAGCAGGTTACCTCCTGGCCATGGATAGAGACAAGGGCTTTCAATTGAGCTCGTCTAAACAGCGCATCATTATGTCCAAGTACGGCATCCAGAACCTGAAACCACTTAGAACTTTAATATATGCTCAAAAATTCAGAGCACTTGGTGAAATAAAAGTTTTAAGTCAATTATGAAACTAGCCAATCTCAAGCACCACCTAGTTGGAAAAGTATGAAAACAATTCCACCAAGTAAAGGTGTCCATGCATTCCCCCCCCCCCCCCCTCTCTCTTCCCAGGCAAAGGGGGACCATAACACCTGAATGCTTTTTGTGTCTGCAAAGAAAAAAAGCATTCACATGGCATGGTCTGGTGGCCTTACCCCTGAATTGGCCCAACCACAAGCATGCAATGTTGTAAATATCAATCAACATCTGAAACCCTTAATTTAAGCTTCCTTGTGGACTCTCATATGCTCATGTTTTTACATTTGATAAAAATTTTAAAATGAACAAGTCCAAATCATATTTCAGTTTTAGTTCTTTGCCACATATGCATCCTTCTAGGCAAGACCGATGATTATCTCAGACTTTATTTCCACTAAATGCCATCCATTAACTGCTTAATGATGTCTAAATACATATACATCAGAGCAGCTGCCCTATTTTTTGACATCTTCTCAAGTTAAATGACCTCAGACTGTTGCAAGAAGAGAAGCAGAATCGTGAGGGCTATCTTTGATTCCATCCACTTGACAAGGAATTACCATTGATGGTTCCCACATTTCTAATGGCTCACCAAAAACTCATGTAGCACAGCAAAAAACATATTAAGTTCAAGTTCACAATAGCCCCTTTTGGTCTATAAAGCATAATTCCACCTGCAAACTTCTACTTGCTTGGATCTCAACATCATCCTGAAAACCACCAACTACAAACTTATTCACAAATGACCAAACATGATTGAGTTGTTGAGAAAACAGGCAATGAATTCATTATTCAACTCAAAAGGTTGCTATAGCAATATCTAGAAGTGAAACATCTCCTAATCGTGATATTTTATGTTTTAAAGAAGAAGCTGTCCAGATCAGGAAACATTTTATAATCTGTAACTCTATAACCTGAAAACAGCCATATATTTCCTAATGCAAAAAAATTAAATGTCTTAGGACACCAAAAACAATTATGCAGCAAATTATAGTATGTAAAATAACCATGGTGATCTTTATTATGATTACAATGATCCCAAGATGCTTTCCCTAGGGATCTATAGTCATATGATGTAGAAGTTTCTCATGAGAAAATTAAATTCATCTGTTCACTCTAAAACATTACCTTTCCAATTGGGTAAGCAATTGGATAACAGATGATCATTAGAATACGCACAAGCCACACTAAGTTTGCACCAACTGCGAGTCCATATCTTGAGCATATGGCTTGTGGAATAATCTGACCCAATATGGTAAGTTATAAGCCACTGCCAGTTGAGGCTATAGTTTTTGCAACTTGAAGCATCACCAATTAATTAGAAATACACCGTTACCTCTCCAAAAGCCAGAACAAAAGTTACAGACAGCAAAACGGCAACAAATGGATGAAAAATTTTATCCAGATATATAGGAAGGGCCTGCAAAATCAAAACCAAGCACAAGGCACAAACCATTTAAACAATTTTTACATGCAAAACATCAACAATAGTCAATCACATGCGAAACCTTCATGGTTATTACATATGAGTTCAAACCTAGACAAGTCCAATATTTCCAAACATAGTAAATTATACTTACACACGTCAGAATGAACATGTGTATATAAAAAGTTCCCCAAGCTATTAAGAAACTTTTGGAATCTTATTTAGAGAAACCATCTCGATAAGTAATTAGTAGGTACTCCTAGAGTATAGCCGACGTGGTATTCCACACCAATAAAAACAAGTTACCCAATACAAAACATGACATAAAATGTGAAAAAAGTACATTTTTATATTACATGGTTTGCATTTATTGGTTTGGAGTACTTCATCAGCTGTACTCTTGTGGTACTTAATAATTTTCTGACTTTCACTGACACCAAAATCCTATTGAATTGTATTCCACACTTGTTTGTCATTTAGTTAATTCAACTACCATTTTTGGGTTTTTTTTTTTCCTTTACAAAGATTTGAATAGGAGAAGTAGATGATATCCATTAAATGTAACTCAATTCGATTTTTTATCACTCCACTTACACTCTTACCAATGACCCAACAACCAAAGTACCACATTTATTACAAACCAAACACATTTCCTTCCTAGTTTTAACTTTTATAACTGGTTAAACTCTGTCACCCACCAAATATATCTAACCTCTAGCAAGGAACTTTTAAATTACCTCCATAGCACAAGCATTACCCAGCAGCAAAGTAACCAGCAACTGGTGCTGCTTTTGCACCACCGGTAAAATAACCGCTGCATACATGTCAGCAACCCCATATAAAAAAATTAGCAAAAAAACCAAATATATACTATGTTATCAGGAAAACAATCATCTGAAGTTCTTAATATTTTATCCTATCCATCCATCCATCCATGTCATCATCATTTAAACAAATATTGACCAACACAACTTCAGTATCTATTTAAATTTGAACAATTCTATGGCACCTCTGTGTTATTTGAATCTACAATATATTTTCAAGTGTTTTACTCTCCACCATTCTTCCACAAACATAAATAAAAATTTTAAATTTTAAAACTTGAGATTAACAATTATGACCATAGTGTGTACCACTCCCAAAAGGTGTCATAGAATAACCCTTTAAATTTATGACAATGTCTAAACATCCATTCATCTCAAAATCCTATTTGCCAACATCACCAGCGTCAATATAGACTATGACTTTGAATAGAATAGAATGAAGAAAATAATACCGGCGGCCAACCCTAATTAGACCCTAACAAGTTCTTATAGAATCCATAACCAATCCAAAAATTTTGGCACTAACAATGGGTTATTTGGAAATATTTGGAAATATTTTATTGGTTATTAAAAAAGTATTAACAGCTTTTTTAATTCCCGAAAAAATGTTTTCAAAAATGGATGACTTAACGTGTGCCTGCACACATTAGCAAAATCCTATTAATAATTTAAACAAATACCAAAATTGTGATAATCAACATTTGTTTAATTCATCAATAACATTAAAAAATCACTCATTTCAAAATGTACTGATATAACTCTAACAACTCCATCATATTAAAATCCTAAGAGCTTTAGACACCTTACCATATCCCCCAAACAAAAATTTTACCCAGCACTATTTTGGCATATACTATCTATTTAAACAGTTGAAATACTAAACAACACCATTTTAATATACAGATGCCAATATTCAATTATACTCATTTCTCACATAGGCATAAGCTGAGTACTCTAAAGAATCTTAATCCATGCTATAAACAAATCAATAAATACAAGTATAAAATTTATATGAAGCTCAAAGGAAGTGTTTTTTTTTTTTTTTTAATTTTGGGTTAGAGAGGGGTTGTAGATAGGGACAGACCAGCCTGTTTTTTCTCGGTAACAGTGCCACTACGTTGGAGGATTTCGAGGTCAACGAGGCCCAATGACATGAGACCCAAAGTGAGGCCCGACATGATACCTGCGAAGAGGACCAGAAAGCAAGAAATTCCGGCGTAGACGAACCACCATGGCGTACCGAAGCGAGTATCTTCCGCCTCGAAAACGATGCCGTTCGCCGCCGCGTTCATCTTCATCATCATGAACGTCTAGATCTTTGTCGTCGGAGTTCGGTGGTGTGGTGATTACAGTACCGAAGAAACCGAGCCCGAGATAGGTTCAGAAATAAACAAAGACAAAGAGTGTGACTGTGTGTCTATTTTTTTTTTTAATTCTTTTGTTTGTACTTTTGTTGGTGCTGAGGGGAAATGTCACGTGCGGCGCGGGAGTAGCATTGTCTTTTGCTGCTTCTCTTCTTGCAACATTTTTTTTTTTTTTTAGTTTAAGATAAGTGATATTATTTATTTGTCTTGCAAGTCACTTATTGTAAAAATTATTGAATTATCAAAATTCCTTAAAAAAATTAGACTAAAAATATCCCATTTGATCCATATTCTATTTCACTCTATCCTAAATAGACTTTTCTTAAATTGGCTAAGATTGATTTTTCCAACTCATCTATATATATATATATATTTAATATAAAGAACGATTGTCACAAATTGCAAATACCAATCTGTTAAGAATTAATCAAATTGAGGCTATAACATCATCATTTGTTGGGATCAAAATATTTGTAAGATTTGGGTCATAATTTGTATCCATTGAACAATCATCAGAAGTCCCAAAATTATACATTTTCGAAGAACCGTACATTTTTCTTGCTAATCAACAATTATTACAATATATATTTAATCCCACCCATATATGTTTGTAGTGAGAAAGTATTTTATTTAAATTATTTATATTTTCAATTTAAACTTATATGTATATATTACATTTAGAATTTATTTTTTTATTACACATTTTATTACCATTCCAAACTAAAATAGTGGTATATTTCTATGGGCATTTTCACTCTCATCCCTTTGATTTATCTCTCATCTTTATCTCATTATTATTAAAACATAACAAAATAAGTTAAATAAAAGATATTTTGTTATTTTTCATATTTTCATTTCAACCCACCCATGACCTGATCCGGTTTCTTCTCATAGCCATTATTATTATTATTTCTTTTTCTAAGGATACTAAGTATTTTTTAACACACTCAATGAGAAGTGAGAAGATTTTAAAGAAACTTATAGTGGTGTATATCTAAAATGACTTAATTCTTGAATACACAGCACAAATTTTAAACTTCTTTAACACACACTCATTTTTCAATGTAAAATTAACACACTGTTTTTCCTTCTGAAAATGCTAAGTATTTTTTAATACATACAGAAAAAGGAAAGAAAGTCTTAAAAAAAATTTACAATGATATATATTTAAAAGGCTATTATTATTATTATTATTATTATTTTTAAATACTTCATGGATTTCATAGGTATATATATCAATATATGATTAATTGACTATGTCACATCAATTAAAAATTATGACCTGGGCTATTAGGGCTTGGGGAATCAAAATCAAGATGTTGTACTCGTATGTTGGATTGTTTGTTTTGAAAGTGGGTCCCGTGGAATGGATGGTTTGGATTTGTTGATGTATGTGGGTGAAATGCAGGAGAATGGATGCTTTCGTTACTTTCTTTATATGCGATGGGAAAGAGACAATAGAGATAATGACTATTAATGGGCTATGCGACAAACTATAGGGTCAATTTCTCATTTGTAGTTTTGTACTAATTTATTTTATTTTCAATATTGGTTTTTTTTTTTTTTAATTTTTATTGCTGTCCAGGTATGCCTTTATAAGACAGCGTATATATGGGGCAGTCTAGAATTTCAGGTCAGAAAATTAATGATTACAAAAGAGCAATTTGCAGCTTTTGCTTTAAATGTTATTTAGTTGCGAAAGGGTTCATCCAGAAGAGTAGAAATGAGAGCTTTTTTTTTTTTTCCAAACAGGCATAATTTTTTGAAATATTTAGAAAAAAAAAAACAGGTCAAACTTATTTAGTTATTTTCAAATTATTTAGGAAACTGACATCTCGAGTTTGTTAGATATGAGTTCAATGTAACAACTCAAATCTTAAAAAATCAAGTTACACGTGAAACTTGAATCTGTAAGACTCAAGTTTCCTCAAACCCAGAACCCAAATGAACCAATCCAAAAAACATTCCACCGAAGACAGACCAACCTAGAAAACAACTGACCACCACCAGAGACAAACCAACCCAGAAAACAGACCTTTGGTGCCAAGATCAACAAACCCAAGCCGCTCCGTTGTCAAGATCGTGATTTTTGGGTTTGGGTTTTGGCTCCGTTTCCGAGATCGTGATAGTGGGTGTCATTGTATTTGGGCTATGTGTGCAAGAATAGAAGCATGAAATGATTAGGTTGAAGTACAAGCTCTAAGATTATGCAGTGCAATGCAATTTGCATTGGAGTTAGGGCTTCAGGATTTAGTGGTGAAGAGTGAGATTAAAGAAACTACATGCAAATGGTCCCCATTAATTTACGAATTGGCCACATTCTGAATGACATAAGAAATTCTTCTATAATAAATATCATTTACTCATGGCTTTACATGTACATCCCGACCAGCAATAGAGGCTTGCAACTAGAGCCAAAGAAAAAAAAAATCCTTATGGAGAATTGTCTTGGGTTTTGGAGGGCTTGGAAAAGGAAATTGGACTCACTAGCTTTAGAGCCACAATGTTCAACGAATCAAAGAATGACGAAGAACTAAAAGTCAATCTTGATCTGCTCAATGAATTGAGGGAAAGAACCCGTACAAGAATGGCCAGGTACCATAACCGAGTTTCAAGATATTACAACAGCAAGGTAAAAGCTAGAAGATTTGAAGAAGGCGACTTGGTCCTAAGAAAAGCCTCCCAAGCCACCAAAGACAACACAAGGAAAGTTAGGCCCAAACTAGGAGGAACCCTACAAAGTCAAAAGCTACACGCGAGAAGGAAGTTCGTCTAACAAGCATGGATGGGATAGATCTGCCTCGTCCATGGAATGTTGAACATCTGAAGAAATACTATCAGTAAGCATTTTTTTTTTTCCAGCTTCAAGTTCTACTTCCCCTTTTTTTTGTATTTCATTCAAGAATAAAGGTCCTTCCTAAACAAGAGACCCTGAAAAAAAAGATCCTAAAATTTCTCTTCCAAAATGGAGTTGTTTGTTCTAAAAAGCATAAAAAAGTTATGAAGAAAAGAGACGAGTTGCCTAGTGACACACAACACTCGCACATGTAAGACGAATTGCCCAGCGACACGCAGCATTCGCCCAAAAAGACAAGTTGCCCAACGACATGCAACACTCAAAGATGAAAGACGAATTGACTGCTACACGCAGCTTTCGCACCAAAAGACGAGTTGCCCAGCAACATGTAGCACTCGCAAGAAGAATCGCCCAGCGACATGCAGCATTCACGCATGTAAGACAAATTACAAACAAAAGATGAATTGCCTTGCCACGTGCATCAATCGCAAAGTATTGTCATCGTCCAACATAGAATTTTTAACAAAGATATTTCTATCGTCTAATGAATATATTTAATAGTCCAACACAAAATTTCTTACAACATATAGTTTCAAAGACATAGCAATTGCAAACAAAGCAGATATATTATCACAAATTCACAAGGTTCAATAAAAAAGCAGAGAACATCTAATGACAACAAAGTATTAGAAACAAAGAAAGCCAACAATATTGTCTTATGCCTAAAACATACGAGCCCAAAAGAAAATAGAATATTGTCTCATGCCCAAAGAGAAAGAATTTTTTGTCTTTGCTAAAAAACAAACACTACAGTAGCATCACCACTAGCAGGGATGGTACTTCCAGCATCACCCTCTCCACCTCTAGCACCTACTTCAGTGTCCATTACAGTGGCATTCTGTTGGGGTTTATGCCCTAAAATCCAATTTATTGGTATATCATAAATAATTAAATTGTTTTATTATGTGAGACTATTTAATAATGAACTAATGAGACATTATTTTAGTCCATAAGATGTATAGTATGTGATTTATGTGAAAAGTCACAGAAGATATAAATCACAAGTTTTTTGTAAACTTAGAATTTTAGTTCGTAGTCGGTGATGAAATTAGACATTTCATCTGCGAAGATTATAGCATTTCAACTAAGATGATTTGTCTTGATCATAGAATTGAAGACTTCTAGTTGATATGTTGATATGTTTTAAGAGTTAAGACATATTGAATTGGACTGCTGTGAAATTTATTATTCTCCTAATGACTGTCAAATGAATAATAAATCTCACGACTTCTATTTACATCAACTCTAAATCCTGAGAGAATAATGGACCTGATCATGAGGTGTAGGTTGCTTTGATATATCAAGAGTGAGATCTATAAGACACGATCAAAACCTCAGTATGTTGGGCAGCCGCATTTAGTGTTGATGGAACATATATTCTCAAGATGGAATTCATAATCTCTTAACGGAGATATAAAATATTCCCTTGAGATAAGTTTAATGAGTTTGGTTATTCAGAGTGTTGGGCCCAACCACTTTAGTAAGGAGTTACTAAAGTATATATTTATGGAATTAGATTTCATAAATATATGATGAATAACATAAAGGATTAAACCGGGTACTCAAAGATTAGAATGTAGTAATCTTCAAAGTGGCAGTCTATTTCATGACTTTGTATTACTACGAATATTTTAATGAAGGGGTTGTATGTATAATAAAGTCTTGGGATATAATTTATTAATAAGGCCTAGAGTGCAATTATATTCTTATAGTGGTATTGAATATAATTAATGGTAACTTTGGATTTGTCAAGAGTTGACAGAGCCCATTGGAGCTAGAGTTTTATTTGTTCCCTTTGGTCCCATCTCAAGTCACAAACTAAAGCCCAATTGGATAGGCCCAAAAGGCTAACCCAATTAGATAATCAGTTTTTATTTAATAAAAGTTATTAAATAAAGAAACTACTAATGTAGTTTGTACGTATGTATGATGAAAAGAAAAGAAATCAGTTTTTCTCCACAAGGAGAAGAAGAATGATTTTTCTTTGAGAATCAATGTACAAAATGACTGATTGAGAGACCACACTTCTTGGGCACTATATGGAATTGAAATGAAGATTAAAGGTATTCTCAAGTATTGGTTTTGAATTTCACTGCATCAAGGTATGCTTTCTATTCTTTATTCTAGAATTCAAGGTTACATGTTATCTTTCATGAATGAAGTAGATCCGTGATTGTTGCTTCCACTGTGTGTTTTGTATGGGATACAAAACCAGATTTTCCAACACATTCGTTGGGTCCAGTTTCCCAAGTCAGCATTTCCTTCTTGGCCTCCTCAATGTCCAACAAAGAAAAGTTCAGGTCAGGATAACGTTTGACAAGATATTTCTGAAGAAGCTCAAAACCATCAATAGGGGTGTCCACGGGAACCTGAGAACCGACCCACCAACCCAAACCACCTAGGCCGACCCGAAAACCAGCTGACCCAATATTGGTGATGGTCAAAGATGGGTCTCTGCCACCAAAAACCAACTTAGGCGGGTCAAATGGCGGGTTTTCTTCTTCAAAACCTAATATACCCGATCCGACCGATGAAACCCATGAAAGAAGGATGGAGTTCCTAGATCTAGGTTTGGTAGTTTTTGGTTAGATCCAGTGAAGATCTAGGTTTTCTTGCTTAGATCAGGCAGTGAGATAAAGATTTTGCTCGGATTTGCGCGTGCTTTTGCTTCGATTTTTCTTAGATACGGCGATGAGAAGAAATTTTTGCTTAAATCTGAACTTGATGTGGGGGTTTTTGCTTTAATTTTTGCTTAGATCCGGTGATTTTCGCTTAAATATGAGCTTGATGTTGTGGTTTTTCTTTGACTTTTTCTGAGATCCGGTGATTTTTGCTCAAATTTGGGCTTAATGTGGTGATTTTGAGCTTGAGCTTGATTTGGTGAAGATTCGATGATTCAAACTCAGACTGAGGCCGACCAACCCAACCGTTGTCCATCGAAGACTGATCCGACTCGACCCGAGGTCATTGACGGTCAGCGGTGGGTCGTTAAGTTGTTCACCCGATTTCAGTGGGTCGGTTCACCCGACCCGAACCGACCTGCGGACAGCCCTTCAATATACTTCATCATTAGCTTGTCAGAGTATTCGTCTGACGCCTTAAAGTTCTTTACAACATCTTTAACTTCTTTCTTTGCCTTAGCCAAATGATCGCCCTTCTGAGCATTTAAAGTTTTCTCTATTACCAGATCAGCCTGGACCGTCTTCAATTGCTTACTGACCTCACTACTATTAGTAGCTATTTTCTTCATGCTTTCATTCAAGGAAGTGTTCTCAGCAGAAAGCTTCTTGACCTTAACTTGCGCTAAAGCTAATTTCTCTTCCACTTCCAAATAATTGGCAGTCATGAACATAGACTCCGCCAGAATCTGGAATAGAGAAAGTTAGAAAGATCAAAAGGGGCAATGAAGACAAGAGAGAAGTTGTTTTAGAAGGCAAACCTGAACATTCTTGTGAAGATGTTAGGTAACTAAGTCAAGTGATTCAATGGATGAGAAATTTTTAATTCGTCTGTCAAAATCATGTCTTGGGCCTTAGATACATCTAAACCAGGGTCATCCCAAAAGTCAGAAACAAGCTTTCCCTTGTGACCTTTGAGAGATTGAAATGGAGGAGTCAGTTCTTTAATCGATACTGTTGGGGAAGATGAAGGAATCTAAGGAGCTTTTTTGATAGCAGAAGGAACAAAATATTTCTCTAAGTCACCACCACCACCACCTTTTTTCAAACAATGCCTCTTGTTTTGAAGACTCCATCTAGGTTGGGTTTTTTTCACTCTCCTTTTGCTTAAGCTCTACATACCTAGCTTTGTTAAACCTAGTAGTCATCCCTACACAAAGAAATACATCAAAAAGCAAGCACTATGTGTACGTAAAAAAGAAATCTGGAGAGCTTTTTTGACAACAGAAGGAAAAAAAGATTTTTCTAAGTCACCACCACCACCATTTTTCAAACGATGCCTCTTGTTTTGAAGACTCCATCTAGGTTGGGTTTCTTCACTCTCTTTTTGCTTAAGCTCTACATACCTAGCTTTGTTAAACCTACTAGTCATCCCTACATAAAGAAATACATCAAAAAGCAAGCACTATGTGTATGTAAAAAAGAAATCTGGAGAAGAAGTAAAATGAACTAACTTCTTTTGTTCGTCTCAAGAGTTTGCAAAACACCACCAGAAGGTTTTGGACCAAGGAAATGAAGGGATAAACTGTCAGGACTGATCAGTTCGTCAAAATCTTTCACCTCACCAACGTATCCTAGGACCCTCTTCAAATGATCATTGTAACGACTCTTCAAATGCAGACGAGTTTTTGTTAAAAGAAGGAATACACGATCAAAATCGTTAGAAGCACAATACAAAGGAAATGAAAGAAGGGGGCATAAAAAGACACACCAGACACTGGGGTCCCCCATTGACGAAGAAACCTAGGAGCTTCATCCAGGTTCTCGTTTGGAAGAGTTTCCCAACCTTCGCCCGAGACAAAGAAGAAACGTTGTTTCCAATCTCGATAAGAGGAGGGAGACTCCAATACAATTTTTGACTTCTTATCCCAAGGCCTAAACTCCCAATAACCTTTGAGTTTCGACTCCATCAGATGATACAAATATAAAAATTTGTCCATCTTGATAAAATCTCCATCATTCACAGTAGACCAAATCACCATACAACACACCATCGTCCTCCAAGCATTTGAAATGAGTTGTCCCGAAGCAATCTTTAGACGAAAAAGAACTTCTCTATAGAATGGGTGGATGGGAAAACGCAACCCACACTAGAAATATGATTCATAGAAACACACCTCCTCAGGTAGGAAGGTGCAAGCTCTTTCATCCACCTTAAGAAGCCTAACTAAGGCTAGGGGAGGAAACTGGTATTTACTAACAATCTTATCCCTCATTTTTTCATGATCTTTTCTTGAAAACCCACAATTTTCTTTCCAAGCCTGAAATGTTACTGCAAGAGACGAAGTGGTGTCCATCTCTTGAGCAAAATTTTTTCACTAGAGGATAAGCTAGTCTCTAAGTCACTAGATTTTACTTTATCCTCAAACATTACTCTCTCTTCTAAAAACTGAGCAAAACCAACTGAAAAATGAATCAAAGGGTACAACAACAGCAAAACCTCCCTCAAAGGGGTCTCTCGGGTCACACACACACCAACTTTAGGTTTTCTCCTACCAGAAGTTTGAAGGAAAAAACACAGTCGAGTAAAGAAAAAAGAAATCGAAGGGGAATCAAACCAAACAAGAGAGTAATCAACCATTAATGATCAAAAGAGAAGAACTCACTTGGGAGTGAAGGAGTACAGTGCCTGGAGTTAAAAACCAAACGGAGGAATAAGGAAAAAAAGAAAGGGAACAGTTTTAAGAGCACAAACGAAAAATCAAGGCGAAGAAAGATCGCTGAGTCCCAATGCACGAACCACCAATCAAGACATGACACGTGGTAGAAGTTTGGCCAAAAAAGTCGCGTCTCATAAATGCGGCAAGAACGGAATTCGAAGTGGCATAGACGAACAAAATTCATTACTACAAATTGTCTCGTTCTAGATGAATAATTTCGGAATGAGGGGGCAACTGAAGAATCAGAAAATAATTCGTCCAAGCAATATTAAATGGACATTAATGCACCAGTAATTGACATAACCTCCAGCAGGTTCTATAACCGATGACTATTAAAGATGGCCAAATTCAATAGCCTGAAACGTTATAGAGGTAATATAGCCCAATCAATAGTGTAATGAAGGCAGGTCATAAAGGCTCAACCCCTATAAAAGGAATAACAAAAAGAGAAGCAAGATACGTACAAAATATACTTAGAATACCCGTAAGAAGCTCTGATTGCTCGATTATCTATTGCCATTTCTGACTTTATCATCGGAGGGTTTTAAGAAAACACCCCACTGGTGATTTCTCCACCAAAACCTTTCTTTTATTTTGTAGACACACAAGAAGACGTTGGCTCCATTGGACGAACAACATACTGACGATTTCAGACATTATCACCTAGGCTTTTACTAGTTTTCTGCCAGGGGTTCAAATTGTAGGTTGGTCAAGTCCCTCCTCACTTTTGATAGGAGATGGAAGACAAAATTTTTCTTCATCTCTAGGTTCTAGGCTAGAAAACCTGTTGAGGTAGGCAGAGACCCATTTCCTCCCTACACTGGTGAGATGGGAAATTTTCATCTAGAGGGTATGTTACTTTTCACTACTCGTTTTACTTCTTTTGTTATATTTATCTAACTCTATTTGCTTTCTTTTTTATAGCTATAAGACGACCTTCTTTGAGTAAGTTCTATCTTAACCGTGTCTAGCAGGCACGCTCGTTTACAGACAGGACTTTTCATTCTCTAGTAACATTGTGTCATCTGGCCACTTGGAAGCTTGGACCTGAACCAATTGAGGAAACACTCGCTCATGAACTCACTACACATAGACGTGAGTTATTTACATTGTATCTTGATTGTTTAATTTGTCTAAATTCTAACACGTCCTTCTTTTTATAGAGATGACAACCATGAAGGAGAACAAGGGGAATGGCTTGGCAGACAAAGAAGCCATCCATAAGGAAGTCCACTCCCAACCTCATTCGTCTGGTGTAGAGAAAAGGAAGACTCTATCCAAGACAATAGATATGGAGAGTCTTCCTTGTCATTGAGGCCACAAGAAGGCTAAACATGGGTCGTCTAAGCCTGGGGTCATCAAGGCTGGTTATATCGTCCCTCCTACCTCTGCCAAATAGCCTTCAGTGCAAATCCTTAACTTGGATTCATCTAATCCCCCTGAAGTTACCCCGTCCAAACCTCTAAGTGGTAGCCCCATGACACTTCTCAGGAGTGAAGGCCTTGCTTGGGAGAGATTTCAACAAGTTGTGCCTGAGGAGGACGTTGCCATATGCTATGATATGTCTGTTAAAGAATTTGAGCGTTCTACAATTCTGACCTCTTTAAGGTACTTTTTCTCGTCTTTAATCATTCATAAATTAAAATACTAGTCCACTTGTCTCATGTCCATATCTTTTTATATAGGCTATAACTAAGTTTATGGCGGCGTCCCAACAAGCTTATGAATTGGACAAGCAAAGGGTCAGTCTTCAGGCGAAGATTTGTGAGATGGAGAAAGAATCCAGTCATCGAGCTGAAGTGAGGGTTAAATTGGAGGACGAGGTAAAGGAGCTGAAGAACCTCGTCAAAGAGTTAAAAGCAGATGCCATTGAGAAAGACACTTGTCTTGACCACCTCCAAAAGAGAAGTGACGAGCTCTGCACTATTCTAGGAGAAACTAAAGCAGCTACTATTAGGGAGTTCAAGGCATCCAGCGAGTTTACTGACTTTTTGGACAGGAACTATGTTGCTGGGTTTGGAGACTTTTGTATGGACATGATTGAACACTTCCCTGAAATGGACTTCAGCCCTATCAAGCTTCGCATCGCTGCTGAGAGCTCACTTTTCCAGACGAGTTCCAAGGATATAAATGTTAAAGATGACGCCTCCACCTAGCCTACCATGGATGAACCAAAGTCTGTAGATAATGCCCCCAGTGGTTTATAAAAGAATTTGTAATCACTTTTATTTATTTCCTTTGTTTTTCTCTTTCTTTATAGGGTCCGTTGTTTTGGACCATTTGGATTTATGCAATTACATTTAGCTCATCCACGTTTAAGGACGGGCATTGATACAATTCCTTTTTAGGCTTGACACATTCGAGGGTTTTTGGACGAAGGTTGTCTAACCTTTTATTTATGAACATATTTTTGTCCATATTTTTATTGCCAATTTTAGTTCCAAGTACTTTTTGTCCATAGATAGGACTTTATTTTGGAGTATGAATATTATCCTCATCCTTAGACTTATTCTTGGAATTTTGCTTGGCTAAATATATATATATATATATATATATATATTTATATCTATATGTTTATATAGCTTGGATTGCCAAGCAAATTGGACATGTTATCCATATAAAGTGTTGCATGCATGCTTTTCTTCGTCTTTTATTTTTGGACGAGTGTACTGGGAGGTTTGTTCATTCCCTTTGTACTTAATGTTATTGCCTTAGGTTTTGTGGCAATTTGTCTTTTCCTCGTCTAAGGATGGCTCATGACGACACATCTCTGTGTCCAGAGATTTTGAATGTCTTTAATTTCATATGGACATTAATTTCACAAAATCATCAACACTTAAATTAGAGAATTCAAGCTGCTTTACATACAATAATTGTACATAACATCGTCCATAAACATCAGAGGACTTAGTACATAGCATCGTCCAAAGACATCATCCATGCTTAGTACTTAGTCATTTTTTAGGGAATTCAAATTACTTTATATACAAAAGAACTTTGTTCATAACATCGTCCATAGCACACGCTAGTAGCTAGTGCTTTTTAGGGAATTCAAAATGCATGCTAGAAAACATAAAATATTGCTGAAAAACATAAGTGCTGAAAGATAACATAGATAAACTCTATAAATCACTAGTAATCTTTAGTCTTGTCCATGTTGGCCTTCCCGACGAGTCTTCTTCACTAGTGGTACTTTCTCAAGTACTCTACATTCCATGGGTGCTCTAGCTTTTGTCCATCAAGGGCTTCTAAGTAGTATGAACCTCATCTTTTGGAATTGATGACTCTATATGGTTCTTCCCAGTTAGGTTCCGACTTTCCATGAGCAGGGTCCTTTGTAGTCAAGGACACCCTTTTCAGGACGAGATCTCCGACATTGAATTTTCTTGGCTTTACCAATGCGTTATGGTGCTTAGTTATCAGGTTCTTGTAATGCGTCACCTTCTGTTCTGCATCCATCCTTACCTTGTCAATAAGATCAAGGCTTGGACGAAGCTGTTTCTCATTCTCCTTATTGTTATAGTAGCCACCTTCTAGCTAGTTAGACCAACCTCCGTAGGTATCACTGTATCACTTCCATATGCTCACTTAAAAGGAGTCTCTCTAGTTGGAGTCCTTACTGTTGTCCTGTATGCCCAAAGGACACTGGGTAATTCATTTGGCCATATCCCTTTTACCCCTTAAACTGAGTCTTGATGATCTTCAACAAGGATCGGTTTGCAACTTTTGCTTGTCCGTTGGCTTGTGGGTGGTAGGGCGAGGAGTAGTGATTCCTGATTCCTAATTGCTTGCAAAATTCTTTGAAAGGTGTATTGTCAAACTAACGTTCATTGTCTAAGACGAGCACCCTAAGGATTCCAAAATGGCAAACTATGTTCTCCCAGACGAAACTTCTAACATTCTACTCAGTGATTCTTGCCACGGGCTTTGCTTCCATCCATTTGATAAAATAATCAATCCCTACTACCAAGAACTTCATTTGTCTCGTCCCCATGGGAAAAGGACCAAGGATGTCAAGTCCCCACCGAGCAAAGGGCCAAGGGTCCACCATTGGAGTGAGATACTCTAATGGTTGCCTAGGTATGTTGCTGTAGCGCTGACACTTGTCACACGCTTTGACATAAGCTTTAACATCTGCTTGCATGGACGACTAGTAATATTCGGCGTGGGCTATCTTATAGATGAGGGACCTGGCCCCTGAATGGTTTCCACAGGCTCCTTCATGAACGTCTCTTAGGACGTAAAGGGACTTGTCTGGATCTAAACACCTGAGGTAGGGCTAAGAAAAACCCTTTTATACAACACCTCGTCTACAAGGGCAAACCTCATTGCTCTTTCCCTTAACTTCCTTGCTTCTTCTTTATCTTCGGGAAGAACTCCATGCTTGAGATAAGACATAATGGGGGAGGTCTAGTTGGCAACTCCGTCTATCTAATTCACTTCCGGAATGTCAATACTTGGAATATACTGGACTTGAACTTAATCTCTTGCTATATTGTCTGTAGATGTCGTCTTGGCTAAGGAGTTGGCTTCTGCATTTTCCTCCCTTGGTATTTGTTGAAATTGCGCTGTTGTGAAGCCTTTAATGCATTGTCTAACTTTATTCAAGTATTTCTTCATTCGTTCCTCCTTAGCTTCACACATTCCATTCACTTGGCCTATTACCAACTGTGAGTCTCCTTAGACTAGGATTGAATTTACTCCAAATGATTTTGTTAACTCCAAGCCTTGAAGTAGGACTTCATATTCAACCTTGTTATTGGTTGTTTGGAACTGTAGATAGACTGCATACTCTAGATGATCCCCTTCTGGTGAGTGTAAAACCATCCCAATTCCTTCTACATGTTGTGTGGACGAGCCATCCACACGGACAACCCACTACTTTGCCCCTTAGTCTTCATTTTGCTAACTACTGGCAAAAGTGAATTCGACAATGAAGTCCGCTAGGACTTGAGCTTTTATTGCTTCTCTTGGTCTGTACCGTACATCGAACTCATTAAGTTCTACTGCCCACTGGATTAGTCGTCTAGCGGCCTCTAACTTTTTCATGGCCTTCTTTAGCGGGTGATCTGTCAAGACGTTGATTATATGAACTTGAAAATAAGGCCTGAGCTTTCTTGCTGCTGTCACCAATGAAAATGCTAATTTTGGATTAGCGGATATCGTTCTTCTACTCCTCTTAAAGCTTTGCTAGTGTAGTAGACGGGTTTCTATACCTTTTCCTCTTCTTTGATCAAGGCTGAACTCACTGCATGAAGGGACATCACTAGGTAAAGATACAACTCTTCTCCTAGTTTGAACGGGCTTAGCAGCGGAGTTGAAGTGAGATAAGCCTTCAAGTCTTCAAACGCTCGTTGACACTCGTTCATCCATTCAAACGCTTTCCTTAGTACTTTGAAAAACTGTAAACACTTGTCAGTAGCTTTTGAAACAAACCTGTTAAGGGTAGTTACTCATCTAGTGAGGCTCTGGACGTCTTTGACATTCTTCGGGGGCTCCATGTTCAAGATCGCTTGGATCTTATCAGGATTTGCTTCAATCCGTCTATGTGAAACCATAAAACTAAGGAATTTCCCTGATGCAACTCCAAAGACACATTTGCTTAGATTCAGCTTCATCTTATACTGCTTAAGTGTATCAAAGGTTTCTTGGAAGTCGTCTAGATGTTGTGTCTCCTTTGCATTCTTGACTAGCATATCTTCCACGTACACTTCAACATTTCACCCAATTTGTGGACAAAACATATGGTTGACTAGCCTTTGGTAAGTAGCTCCTGGTCATACAGCTTATGGTTAAACAAATCTGAACTGACACCATTGTAAAAAGCTACTAAGAGGATCTTGTCATCCATCTCGTCCACTAAAAAGGCTTCTCTGTTAAAGCGGCTAATAAAGGAATGCATACTCTCATTCTCTCCTTGCTCTGTGTTCAATAAGCTGGACAAGGGACGCTTTTGCCTTTGACCTCCAACAAAATTGTTGACAAACAACTTACTTCATTCTTGAAACAAGGTTATGGTATTTGGTGGTAACTTACCAAACCATACCCTTGCCGAGCCTTTCAATGTGGTAGGCTCTGCATATGATCTTGTCTGGAACACCTTGGAGATGCACGATTGTCTTGAACGTAGCAATGTGATCACAAGGATCTCGCGTCCCATCATTTGAGTCCAGGGTAGACATTTTGAACTTGAAGGGCAGAAGATGACTCGTGATAGACCCAATGAAGGGGGAATTAGTCCTATGGATGGGGTCATCCACATGATTTGCTCTCATTATGGAATCCTTCATCTCTTCCATGGCTCTTTTCATCTGGTCTATCTCTCTTTCCAAATGTGGTACCGTATGAGTAATGGTACCTCTAGACTGGTCTCCTTCAGCATTATTCTTAGTCCCTTCATTCTCCAAATTCTAGTCTCGCTTTTCACCACGTCGCTGTTGACGTTGTCTATTAACTTCTCTAGTTAACTCTTGGTTTTGTTGTGTCAATTCTGCCATTGCTGCTGCCATGGATTGCAACTGTTGTTGGATGATCATGGGGGGTGGTGGTGCATGATTTGGGTGACTGGAGGCGTTTCCACTCTCTAGGTGTCCTGGACTAGTGGCCATAGACCTAGTTCGAACCATGCAGCCTTTCTGTCTTGGAAAGCTAAGAAGTTAACACTTAGAAATTTAACTAACTAGTCTCATTCCCACAGATGGCGTCAATTGATGATGCACGAAAATCAGTAGGTTGGAATGCTTCGGACTTTGGTAATGGCTATAGATCCTGAAATAAAGAAAGAATTGTTATGGGTGATCGGTGTAACCCAGCCAAGGACCTTCCGATGGTTAAGTCAGTTTTTTCTCTAGAACACAAGGAAGGGAAAAATAGTGGATGGTGAGACTTACCTTGGGTGAATAAGACTTGTTCCTTTTATAGAGAGTTAAAAGTGAGTTTACTTGTTCGGATCCACCATAATCATGGGTGATATGGGTGGTTAATAGAGGAAATGGGAAACATGGAGCAGATCATGGGGAATTCTTTCCACGTTTTAGTAGTAGTGCATCATGGCCTGATTCCATGGAGTTTTATGAGAAGCTTTCTTTTAGAATTCGTTAGTATCTTTTGGTCATCCATGCCCTTGTGTTAGTCCTAGACGACCATCATGAGATTGAATGGTCTTGCTACTGATGGACGAGTATCAGTCATACATGATGCTATTGTTGGGCTTCTCCCTTAAGGTTATCTGATGCTATTATTATAGATGTGGTTTGACTGTTTGGACGACCACTATGGACATGTTGACCTTAGATTGATCCCCATTAGTTGTCATTGTTGATTAGAGTAAACTAATAATAATACATAAGTATATTACAAAGTTTATTAGGCCATTTTTTTATTAATATTATTATTTTGAAAACTATCTAATCTTATTAATCTATATATATATATATATATATATATATAACCGAAACTTTTGAAACTCCCATAATTTTCCACGTCAGCATTATTTTAAAAAAATAAAACTATTAAAAAGCTCTCACAATTTTCCACGTCAGTATTATTTTAAAAAAATTAAACTATTAAAAAAAATTAAACCCTAAACACCGTAACTATTTCTAACCCAATAATTATTTCTCCCCAAAACAAACCCGATAATCTTCAACTTCTAAACAATACCTGATAGGAAAACCTATTTCTCAATCTCTGTCTCTCCTTCAAACGCAAACCCAGCCCAACAAACACTGCAAGACCCATACCCTTCTCTCTCTTTCTCTATCTCTCTACCCTTCTCCTTCCCCAAAACCCAAACGCCAATCAGATCTAACAGACCACCTCTCATGGGACATTGGGACAAATCAAGTTTCAGGGACTAAAACGATTCCGTTGGAGAGAGGCTACAGTTATTTCTCTTAGTGGGTTTTCGCCAGAATCATTTGGCCGTTGGGGGGACGATATGGTATGTTAGGTTTGGTTTTTTATTTTGTTATTAATCTTGATTTGTGTTGCTTTAAATTTTTAGATCCCATACCTTTTTATTAATCTTGATGGCAGCTAGAACTGGAATAACAAGCAAACCCAATCAAAACCCATTTTGCCAATCAGTTGTTAGATGTTGAGCCGTTGATATCTACAAGGTTTGTATATCAAATTGAGGCATACTCCAATTTTTAGTTGTTGCCGTTGGCTGTAAAGAAAAGCTTAGAAATTAGGCCCACTCTGTGATTTCTTTTTACCACCATTAGAGACCAGTCTTTCTTCTTAGACACTATTACCATTAAGTTTTCTAATTTTGTTTTATAATTTTTCCTGTTAAATATGATTTAGGGTTTTGTTTGGGAGTGTTTTCTCTTTTAGATTGATGGGTTTGGAGCCTGTAGTGGGTTTTGTTAATGTCAATAAAAACTCTGTCTTAATGTGAAGATAGTTTAAAATTTACGGTTTTGGATTAGTTTTTATTGTTGTATAGCTTCTCTCTTTTTTTTCCTTCCTTCATGCTGTATAGTTTCTTCTCCTGCTTCTGTGCCGTTCCTTCCCTGCAACAACAAAGGTTCCATTCTTACATTGTTTATGCCTTAATACTTCTATATTGTGCAGATTGTAATTCATTTGCCTCTTTGTTAGATTTCTGCTTTGTTCAATGTAGCCTTATTTTGGGAATACAAGATTGATTGAAAATTGAGATTGCCATGAGTATTCATTTTGATAGGTGCATTAAAAATCTTTTAATGATAAGTTAATGAATCTGAGCCCTAATTTTAAGTAATGAGTGTGATTGTTGTATTATATACAAAAATAAATAAATAAATAAATAAAGGTCATGAACAAGGAAAATATTTGGAGTTGAGAAATTCAAAATGCAAATTGTGGGGGCCAGAGAATTTGTGATCCCGGCCCACTTTACATTAGGGCCCAAGGCCCGCGCTGAGGAGAGGCATTGCCGAGGACATGCAATGGAAGTCCAAATGGCCTAGAGATATAGCTGAGGACGATCCTGTCCTCGGCATCCCAAAACCTAGAAGGAAGGAACGGCATACCATCAAAAGCAGTCCCCAAAGCACTCCCAGAAGAAAGGGCGAATACAGTATAGGAGCGGTTCAAGGAAAAGCTAACACCTCCGCATTGATGGGGAAAAGACCCCTGAACAATGTGGCGACAAAGGACAAGGGAAAGGTTGCCATTATTGTAATTAAGTACTCTGCGCCTGACAGAGCCATGCTTTTCAGTTTTTACAACCACCCCCAACCACTTTGGGTATAGGCTGATAGGACAAGTATCAACCCTAGAAAGCTGAACCTACACGTGGACGTTGAAGGGAGGGGAAAGGCTAGTATAAAAGGAGAAGGAAGCAATCCAGAAAAGGGGCTGGGACCAGGGCCAAGAACCAGAGCCACCCAGGCCGTGCCGAGGAGAAAGTCTTCTTAGACAAGCTCAATTCACCTCTGTGCAATCATTACGAACACCATGACTAACGGCTGTCTGTTCACCAAGGCCTAACTTTTTAGCCCACTCTCTACAAATTTTATTGTTTGGGCCTTTAACGTTCGAACCCAATACACCAATTTGGGGTCGTTACAAATTGAGTCCTTACACAAACCTTTGCAGGATATTGCCAACTTTTAAAAAACTAAGGGGTCGTTTGGTATAGGAGTTTAAACACATGTTTTCAGTTTTTAAACAACATTACACGCATTTTCACACATTTTTTCACCCACACATATTTCCAAAAAATACAAACAACGTTACTAGAACAACGTTACCAAACAGCCCCTAAACATCAGGAAATAAATAAATTTGTTTTGGCTGGTCTCTCACTTCTTTCCTTTTTAAAAGTTCATGTTGTTCAGGTATTAGGAAAGTTGTTAATTTGTTTAATAATAAAGAAGAATAGCATAATATGAACATATATACTCCATTTTAATTTGATCATAGATTGATCAAATCGGTTGGTGTTTGTTTGCAATGCATCTATGATTTTGTAAATTTTATAGACTTGAAAAAGGAGGAGACTAAACCTGCATTTAGAATTCATCTCTATCTAAACTGCACTATGATTATTACACAATCATTGATTTAACTCTCTCCTTTTTTGTATTTGTGTAGGTGATTTTGTAGATTTCCATGCACCAATGTATATCTTACATCCCACATTGCTTATCACGAACAAAGAACTTGTGCTACAAATAATAAAATAATGTTATGAACAATGTTAATGTTGTAGCTTCATTGATGGTATGTACTTAAAATGATTTCCAGCAGCTTCATTGATGGCATGTACTTAAATGATTTCATGCAATTGCTTCAAATATTTTTTATTTTCTTGCTCATAGAAATAGCTATTAATACATTATTGCATTGTCTCTATTTAAATGAACCTTACTGTATTTTAAATTTTTTCCATAGAGAGTGGCTTGGTTAAGCCTAATAGTACTGCTTCGAATAATTGTGTATTACTTTCAACCCAACATTTGGTGTTTTTGAAATTGATTGTATGTCTTACTTAAGATGTATCCCAAGAGTTTATGAAATTTGGTTTTAATTGTTTATAGAGATAGTTGAAATTGAAATATATAGGCATTTCGTTTGATTCCTTTCAAATAGACACTCTTTCAAACTACTATTATTTGCATGTACTTAAGATGTATCTAAAGGAAATTAGATGCATCTGACACAGATATATGTTGCTGCAAATGATCTCCTCAATAGTTTTCAAGAAGCCAGCATAATCAAAATTGGGGGCCAAAAAGAGTAGATAAGCAGAGATACTTAGACTATTTGTCAGCTGTTTCTTTTCATATTGTGTTTATGAGTTGCTTCTTATAAGAGATAGTGGCATAGTGCCCCATGTGTTTATGTGGCATATTATTCCCTAGCAGCAAATGCATGGTCTTGCTAATGCTGTCATGAGATTATTTACACTTTTAAATATTCATTTTATCAATAAATTTTTTTATATGATTTAGATTGGTGGTAGACTATAAATTGATTTGCAATTGAGCATTATGTGAATTCATATTATGCCCAAATTTGTGTATGAGCTATTGGAATGTCAGCAATAATTTTTTCATCGACATAGAGAAACCAAGGTGTGATCTTTATGTGTTATGTGAAACACCCTACATTTATAATTAAAGAACATATTTTGCAAGCTTTGTATGATTATTTGTAATTGTTATTTAACCAACTATCCCGTGCATCGCACGGGTTAGCGACTAGTTATGATTCGTTTAAAAGTATTTGGAAATATAGTCTTTTTATCATTGAAAATAATTTTAATAAAGATGTAAAGGATTCAAATCCTACTCTTCTAATTATCAAAACACACACACACACACACACACACACACACACACACATATATATATATATATATATATATATTTGTTTCTTCAAAAGTTAAGTTTCATTTACACATACAGCTCATCTCTTCTTGAGACAAATTCAAATTTAGAAAATTCAAAATAGGCCAATTCTCAAAATAACTTTGATAGAATTTGTTTCATGATGATTGTTATTATTATCAAACCATGATACAAATTGAGTTTTGGTGCACATGGGATTTGAAACAAGGTCTCTTATTTGATGACAATAAAAACATTTATTAATTGAATTAATTAAAATATACATAAGTCTTATAAATTTATGTGTCAATGTGATACCAATCACATTCATAGTCATTAATGATCATAATTTTTTTAATTAAATTTCATAATAATTTTTGCATTTTTCATGTCATTATTAACTGTGTTTCTTTCTCAAAAAAAAAAAAAAAAAAAAAAAACTAATTGTGTTTAGTTTTTTTTGTTGGTAATTCGATAGTTACAAATTACAACAATGAGAAGGAGATATTTGAACTCTAAGTCTCCTAATATAGGATTGTAGGCTTTGCTATTAAGCTACAAAGCTCTTGACTCAATTGTGCTTAACTTGAGACCATGAGATTAAGTTATAATTGAAAATAAATATGGGTTTTAATTTTTATGTGGACCAATAAAATTATGTGCCAGTAACCTACGAATCATGTAATTGAGATAGCATGTACAATTCTTTCTCAAAAAAAAGAGAGCATGTACAATAAGTTTGGACTTGTGAGCTTGTAATATATAAGTATTCAACTCATTAGTTACACAAAATGGTTATTATTCACAAGCCAATAACTAAAATAATTAAATAAGTTTGAATTAGGTTTCTTCTAAAAGTTGGTAAAGGTACAATTGTATTTTAGGCTCTGTTTGCTACACCCACTCAAACACATGTTTTCAATTTTTAAACAATATTATACGTATTTTCACACACTTTTTCACCCATACGTATTTCCACACATGTTTTCAAACACATGTTTTTAGTTTTTAAGTTCATATACCAAATACCTCCTTAATTTTTTTTAAAAGGCTTAAAAACGCTATACATAGACAAATAAGTTAACAGGAAAAAATGAATCAAAATACATGCTAAGTAATGTCACTAGTCAATATAAAAATGAATTGGGATATGAAAAACACATTACGGGGCAATGATTTTTTTTTTTCTTGTTTTGTTTTAACAGGACAATAATTTCAATTATTGCAACTAAAATTTAGAGATTATAACAAACCATGCACAATCTAAAGGTCCCTAAACAATACAGTTTCACATTTAAGGTCCCTCATGATCATTTTATCTTCTTTTTTTTTTTTTTTTTTGCTGAACCCTTTTATCATTTGGATGCAAAAAACCAAAAACTGAAAAAGACTTGTCCTTATTTTTGTATCAACTTTTACTTTAATTTGATCTTGTCATGAACAGACTCAACTAATAAGTCAAGGAAAATTAACAATTAGACTACATATTACAAGCACACCCCCAAAAAAAAAAAAAAAAAATATATATATATATATATATCATATTAAAATCATAAAGTTTCTTCACATAAATAAAAATTAAAAAAAAAAAAAATCATAAAGCTTCAAATACAGGATTTGACACAAGCAGGGCTCAAGCTCAACTCATATTTTTTTTGATGGGCCCAACTCATATTTCAATTGGGCTAAAAAGTAAAAACTCAAAAAACTCATCAAACAGTCTCTAACCCAAAAAAAAAACCCCTGAAATTTTTGCTGACACTGCCTGTCTCTCTCTGAGCGTGTGAGAGAGAGACTTTCACAGTAGCTGTATTACCGAGTGTGGCTTTCTCGACTGGTACTTCAATTTCCAGGTATGTTATCGAAAACCCAGTTCATATTTTCCTACTTGAACCATAATCTCAAATCCACACCCACAAATCCTTTTATCAATTTCCAAACCAAACCCATTTCGAGTCTCAAAGTTGTGTGGCGCAAGGACTCCAAACTTGACCAAGCAATAGAGATCGACAAGCGGTACAGGCTATGTGCTCGCGTTGTCAAGGAGGTTCTTAACGAACCAGGCCAAGTGATCCCACTTCGATACCTCGAAAAACGCCGTGAGAGAATGGGGCTAACTGTGAAAGTTAGAACCTTTCTCACAAAAAACCCTGGTTTATTTACTAGTTACTATGATAAAATAAAACCCAAAACCCAACCGGTCGAATTTATAAGAGTTTCGGACCGGCTCAAAGATTTTCTCGAAGAAGAGGAAAGGGTTTATAGTGAAAATGAGCATTGGATAATGTCTAAGTTGTGTAAATTATTGATGATGTCTAAGGATAAGGTTCTTAGTGTGGATAAGTTGGTACACGTGAAGAGGGAATTTGGTTTTCCAAATGATTTTTTGGTTAACTTGGTGCCCAAGTATCCTCAGTATTTTAGGTTAGTAGGGTGTCCTGGTGAGGGGCAATCGTTTCTGGAGTTGGTTTCGTGGGAACCCGAGTTTGCAAAATCGGTTATTGAGAGGAGGGCAGAGGAGGAGTCAAGGCTAACGGGGATTCGGGTTAGGCCTAATTTTCATGTTAAGCTTCCGTCGGGGTTTTTCTTGAGGAAGGAGATGAGGGAGTGGGTTAGGGATTGGATGGAGCTTGATTATGTGTCCCCGTATGAGGATGTGTCACAGTTGGATCAGGCATCTAGGGAAATGGAGAAGAGGATGGTGGGGGTTTTCCATGAGTTGCTTTCGCTTTCATTGCATAAGAGGGTTCCTGTGCCGATATTGGGGAAGTTCAGTGATGAGTATAGGTTCTCAAATGCTTTCTCGAGTGTGTTTACTAGGCATTCGGGGATATTCTACATGTCGTTGAAAGGTGGGATCAAGACAGCAATGTTGAGAGAAGCATATAAGGGTGATAAGTTGATTGATCGGGATCCACTGCTTCAGATAAAAGATAAGTTTGCTGAGTTGTTGGAGGAGGGATGGAGAGTGAGAGCAGAGCAGTTGAGGTATCACAGGGAAGCAGTTAATAAAGACATGGAAATGATGGCAATGAAGAATGTTGAATATGACAAGCATGCGTGTGATGAATGACTACAGCTTGGAGAACTACTCTGTGATCATGAATGGCAAGGATGGCTTCAAGACCAAGCATTGCAGGTAAAGAGGACTTTATCAATACTTGGGATGATTATAGAGATTATGCTGCATTTGTGTTGAGAAATTGAACAATCGTGAGGAAATGTAGTATCCTTTATGTAAAAAAGTACAACCAAAATTTTTATCCAAAATAAATGGAGATGGTTGATGTCACTGAATTTACAAATGAGGTGTTGCTTTATTCTCTGAAACATAGTTGGAAAGTGCTTTCAACAGGACAGCATGTGAAAGCATATTCTAATATGTTTTCTTCTTCCTCAAATAAGAAGTTTTCTGACTGACCTCTCAACATAATTGCGGAGTAAAACTTTTACAATTGTCAGAGTTAGTTAAATCATGTGTATGTTATGGATTTGATTGAAAATAGAATGCATTTCATGAGTGGACATTTTTTTTTTTTTTTTTTTTGACATTGGTGCAATTCATGGATTGCACATTGCACAACCAAGCATCATAAAAATGATGGCTAGATTAAGGTTTTTATTTATTTATTTATTTATAAACCCATTTTTGCTGTTATGGGGTTCAGTTCACATGGAAGGGACACTAATGCATGTAGCTAAGCTTTTGGGTTATGTATTTCAGCACTAGAACTGGTTTTAGATTAACCAGCTGGACCCAAGGAGTGAACATTGTTAATTAATTATGATATTGCTAATTTGCTTACGAGTTACAACTAGATATGGTCATCATCATTTCTGTCATATTTGTGATTACTCTTGTAATAATTTTTTTTAGGAATACAAAACGACAATAATTACACATTCCATAGGTTATGAACTGCTGTGGATCAAATTAAGAAAAATTTTTAAATTTATCTTTAGCTCCTTATCCTGTTCTGACATTCCGCATAAAAATAAATAAAAAAAGAAGAAGAAGAAATCTATATCTTACATTTGCCTGTGTTCTGCATAAATTTACCCCTAAGCTCTAGTTCAACTGGTACCCCTTATAAGTTCTAGAGGGAAGGTGAGATTGTGGGCTAAAGACCCATTATGTGCATATGTAACTTAAGTACTTAACAATCAATAAATAAAAACCTTTATTGAGTTGATTGATATTTGTAATATATTGTACTGTCCCTTTTGTATACATCCTGTATACTTGGGTGATTAGTTTCTTTTATCAATAAAGTTTCCATTACTTATCAATAAAAAAAAAAAAAAATACACCCCTTTGCTTTGATAAAGAAATATTGAAGCCTTGATTGTGTTGGCCATGCTTAAGGTGTGATGGGAGATGAAATCTACATTTTGCATGCTTTAGATTCAGATTAAGTCATAATATATTACTGTGATTGCTGTCTATGAAGGAATATTTGAGAACATTTTGGAATGGATAAATCTAAGATATTTTAAAGAGAATATTGATCATGTCTTTCCCTTCCCAATGGTCATATTTCTAGCAATGTTGGTGTGGTTATGCATGTTACATTAAAGATATTTGTTAATCTCAGATATGTTGCTAATGAAGTACAGTATCAAATGGGGGATAAAAGGGAAAATTGAACAAAATAAAAATGCTAAACCCTAATCAGCACTTAGGGGTTTGTTTGGAATCAGCACCAAGCAAAGAAAAACTTAGGAATTAAAGTTGCTAGGAATCACTACCCAGCAATTGGAATTTTTCCAATTCAAAATTTCATTTCATCAGTCTCTCTTGACGAGAGTACATAGTTTGTTTTTATAGGAATATTAAACCCTAGTTTTAATAGGCGTAGGAAACAATAATTGCCTTACCACAAAAATAACCTCGACTTTAAATAAAAATTCTCATAAACCTACTTAAATCCTAGGGCCTAAATTAAAATACAATTGACTTTGTGAAATAAAATAAAAATCTTTTTGAATCTCCCGCACCAGTTACCTTGTAAAATTTTGATGTGTATGCTTATTGATCTTCTCATAATTATAATATTCATGTGCTGGTAGTGCAGATGTGATATCAAATTTTAATTCTATAAACACACTTGTGGCCATCTCTTTCAGGTTTTGATCTAATGCACACTTTTAGGAGGCCCAAAGCATTTTCTCTGTTTCTTTGTCTGATCTTAGCTTTCTGATGACAGTTTTAATAATAAAGAATCCCATAAGACAGAACTCTATTCATGCTCTTTACGCTCTTGTTAATGCAACTGACAATACTTGTTTTTGTGTTTTTTTTTTTTTGAGGGGGGGGGGGGGGTGCACTGGGGGTGAATGAGATGGTTAGAATTTATTACGTGAGATAAACAATAACTAGCCTGTAGTATATTCTGGAAATTTATTTACAAGAAAACATTTGAATTTTGTAAAAGCCATGAGGCAGTTGGATTTTTTGTAAAATGTTTAAGGAAAACTATTTTATATTCTTAGATGTTGAATGAGACTTTTAATGACATTGCATTTGGTTCATAGTAGCAATTGAAAGGATTGTGCACCCTGGAGTAGATCTTGAAATGGTTGCAGTAAATTGTTTCTTCAGCAAAGCATTATCCAATGTTCTATGTTGACATGATTATTTTTGAACCTTTCCTCATATTTTATGAGTTTGTTCAGTAATACTAGATACTACTTTTCCTTTGCAATGCCTGGGGTTTCAGCTCTTGTGCATTCAAGTGGTTTTTTTTTTTTAATTTTTTTATAGGTAATAAAACTTTTATTGAGAAAAACTTGAACATCATGTTCACGATGGTGTACACTTTGAACAAGAAAACAAATACAAAAAGATCAAGAGCTAAAGGAAATAGAAACTAAAAAATTAGATACAGTAGTACAGTTCGTACACCCCCAAACACGAGCCCAAAGAAGTAGAGTACGAAAAAGGAGACATTTTAGATGTTCTAATGTTCTTGCCTTGTCTTCAAAAATGCAAGCATTACATTCTGGCCAAATTAACCATATTAAATATGCCGGGACCAAATTCCAAATGGTTGAAAGATACTTTCCAAACCAGTTTCTCCAAATAAAGAAAAAAAAGCGGACTGACCTTGGCATTACCTACTGGATCCCAAACATTGCAAAAACTTCACACCATAAGGCGTGAGAGAACTTACAATGAAGAAGAAGGTGGTCCATTGATCCCCCATCGCAGCAACATAAGCAACAACTATTAGGCAGAAATTGACATTTCTTAATAAGATTATCAATGGTGAGTATCCCATCATTAGCTGCTATCCATAAGAAAGAAAGACACTCGTTTAGGCACCTTAGTATGCCAAATACACTCCCAAGGAAAGGCATCAGTGTTAGGACTAGATAATAACTTATAAAAAGAGCGCACATCAAAAACACCAGACTTAGTCAATCTCCAAACCAGCTGATCATCCCTCTCACCCCTTGGCATAGAGGAATAAATAAACTCAAAAAAGGAATAGATCGTGGCTGCCTGCCAATCCTGAGGACCATGACGGAACAGCAAATTCTAGCTCCTACCTCCTTCTGAAGTAGTTACAACCAAGTCAGGGAGCCATTCTTCTTTAGATAAAGAGCAAGCATACATAGTAGGAAAGAGTTCCTTCAAAGGAGTAGGCCCACACCATGGGTCATGCCAAAAACTAACATGGCTACCCTCCCCCACATTATACAGAATTTGGTGGTTTTCAAGTGGTTTTCATAATGTTGTTTTTCACATTCAGTTTCTTTACAGTCTTCTCTTTGTTGTGCAAGTTGTGATTGTAATTTGTTCTCCTCTTCCTTCATGAGCTTATATATAAAATCAAATTAGGATCATCTTGGGTAGAAAATGATTTAACTGAATACGTGGTTTTCGTTTGACTAAGTAAGATCCATTTTTTATGTAACCATAACCACTTAATTTACTTGAAAGATTCTGCACAACAGGGCTCAACTAGGAGTCTAGGATCATTCTAAGGAGCTCTTATCTGCCTGTATTCCTGTCAGTGGCGGCTCTAGTATTTCTTTTTAGGGGTCAATAGTGTCAAAGCTAGAAATTTGTTGTGGGAGGAGCAAAAAATAAAATGATTATGATTATTTTGTATATACAACTTTCATATTATATAAAACTAGTCACTAATCCGTGCGATGCACGAGATAGTTAAATTTAAAATCACATATATTTTAAAAAAACAAATAGAGAGTCCTGTATAAAAAAAAACTACTAATTAAAAGTTAATAGAAAAATTATTTTATAATTTAAAATAGTTTCTCATAAGTATTGTATAGGTATCAACCAAGTATGATGCATATTTTAAATAAATAAAAAAAACAAAACTTTGTCTTCTAACTCTCACATGCACCAACGCTACACCATCACCATATGCATAGAGGTTATTACAAGCTCTTGTTTAGTTTTTTATCAATGTGAATTGCCACTTTTAATATGAATAATGCACCTCCTCACTCCATATTATTCTACTAATCAATTTGAGATTCCAAAATCAAGTAGGAAACATCTAAACCATTCCCATATGGACTATACTTGTCCTTTAAAAAAAAAAAAAAAAAAAACCTATGGAATTTATCACAACATTAATATAAAATTGATTATTGATGACATGAAATTTGTGGTTTTGATGGTTAGGAATAAGCTCTTCTTCTTTTTATTGATGACAATTTTTTTTTTTTTTTTTATAGAGTGATTTTTCCAAGATCATATGAGGGTTCTATATATAACATACATAGCAATACAAATTACACCAATGTTAGAGAAATTTGATTGATGAAATTGTTAATTATTAAATCAAAATTACGATTAAATCTAATGTTTTAATTGTAAAAACAAATTTTTACAATTAAAATTTTCACATGTAGATTTTTCATATTAATAAACTCACTCATAAGTCACAACAATATCAATATTATAAAGTAGTAATCAACTAATCATAGAGAGTTAAAGCATGAAAGATGGCAACATGTCCTTACCTCTGCATTTACTCTGAGCAACTCCATAGATACAACATTACAACGTTGCAAAATCTTCAATTTGTTGTGTGTGTTTTCTTTATGAAAATTTGAGTGAGTATGAAGGGTTTTGACCTTGGCAGGGGTTTATATTTGTTGAAATTTTTGTTATAGAATTTTTAGTTAAAGTAGAATTTTCAAGCTCTTGAAACATATATCTAATAGAGTTAAGTGAAAGTTTTTCAAAAGAAAATATAATATATTACGTGAAAAAAAATACTTAAATAAAAAGAGTAGGAGTTTATATTTGTTGAAATTTTTGTTATAGAATTTTAGTTGAAGTAGAATTTTCAAGCTCTTGAAACATATATCTAATAGAGTTTTACTTAAACTAAATTATTGTAACACTTGATAAGATAATTACACGTTGAAGAGAAATAATAAATATATAAGATATAAAACCTAAAATAAAAAGAATCTAAAATAAAAAGAAAAAGAAAATAGTAGTGACGTGAAAAATTATGGGAGCTCCAGAGGCTTCGGTTTTATATATATATATATATATATATATACACACAGATAGTCTAAAAGTGTATTCTAAATATAATTTAGTATACAAACTATATTATACAATAATCTAAAATAGTTTAAAGATCGATAAGACAACAATCATTGAATGCATATGTAAGTGCTCAAAAATTCAAGGCCCAAGCCCACTTAGACCAATGGTACCATGTCCTTTAATTTGACCCAAACAACAAAATTTGTATAGAGTGTGAGGAATTTAACCAAGTGCAATTCTATTTTATGTCCAAGCCTAAAATTGAGGAGTCCGAGATGTAAAATGAACGGAATTTAAACAACAACTAGAATTAGTAATCTCCTCGGGAAGGCCCAAGGACAAGCTTCTTTTATATAATAGCAGCTCAAGTTTTACACTAAGTGTGTTCTCCAACTCTCTTTCTTGTTCTAGTAATTCTTGGAAATTGATCATCCCTTTTTTTAGGTGGATTCCACTCCTTTTATAGTCCTTTCCTATACATCTTGACCCTCCACTTGTACGTTTCTAGGCATTCTCCCAAGATATTTGTCCCATCAAGGCTCTAATGAAGGTGGTAGAAGGAAATGCTAGCTGTGAAGTTACCTATTCATGGGTCATTTCCACATTAATGCAACTGATAAGGTTTGTGGAGGGCATTGAATGCAGAGGTGGAAGGGATATCCTTCAGGAAACTTCCTCCCACATTCCTTACCCAGATTGCCATAACCTTTCCTCTCCTTGGGCCTTTTAGGGATACCCGTTACCTTGATTCTTTCTTTCTCCTCGGGTAGATGAGGTTCTCAAAACTTGCTTACCCCCCTAACCCTGAATTACGAAGACTGTTCCTTGGTATTGACTCTTCGGTCCTCGGTCCCCACACAGCATAAATAAATATAATTAAATAACTAAATAAAATTTTTTGCCAAATTAACAATAATTTTATTATATTTATATGTACTAACAATTAAAAAAAAAAAGATAAATAAGAATAGTAACACACATAAGATTTGGTCTAGGAGTAAATGTGAAACTAAGAAAAAAAATAGTAATTGATATAAGTTTTTGCATTTGAAGTGTATGACTTTTTTACCATACACATGGTCATTATCTTGGAATTGGAGTAAAGCACTACAAGACTTCTTAAACTTGGAAATCTATAAAGCACTTATCAACTTACTTGATTAGATAGAAAGAAAACATAGAAGGGAGAAAGAGAGATAGAGAAAATGAGGAAAAAATCACAGATGTAGATACAAATAGGTTTGTTGTAGAGGTGGTGTAAATTTATTTTTAGTGCTAAAAGTGGTGTAATTTTTCGCTAATGAAGAAAAAAAGTGCAAGGAAAAATAGTTTCATTCCACCGTCAATAGTAAAGTAAGCCAGAGTTAGATAAGGTTTATTTATTTTAAAACAAATGAGCAATTTTAAGAGTAGTGTTACTGCACAACACCTTCATAACAAAATCTAAGTGACAAGTTGTTAATAGTATGTAAAAAAAAATGATGTCAATTGTTGGTCTAGATAAATTCAGTTACAACTTGTTACTTACCTTTTATTTTAAAATTGTTATGAAAATATTGTGAAAGTAGCACTAAGTTGAGCATATTCAAGCTTATTTTAGCTAGATTTAAACAAAATATTCAAGATGTTCAAAATTTTATTTTCAAGGGTCAAAACAAAAAATTTTAAGAAATTTTATATATAAATTTTTGTTTTTGTCCAAGTTAGGGGGTTCATTTGAACTCCTAGGGTGGCTGTAGAGCCGCCCCTGAGTCCTGTACTAGTGTATGTGTATACAACTCATATGCTACTAAATTTAAATATGAAGAGATTTGGTGTCAACGTTCTTCCTTTCCCCAAAAATTAATGGTTTTTGTAGATTTTTTTTTTTGGTTATCAAACGGCAATGATTGATATATGATAAATAATTGTGGGGTGTGAAAGTAAAATATATATATATATATATATATAGATTATTATTGCATTAAGTTTTGACTGCATACGTTTCTAGCAATAAATTGTATGATCATTGCAGTGCGAATCATATGGTGATTGATTGGGCCAATATAACAAACCAATAAAACATGAATTATATGCCTTTTTATTTTTTCTCCCTTCTTTCAAGGAAGGAAGAAGATTACAATATTCTTATGGTATGAAGAAGGTTGTTAGTGGAATACCTATTAAAAGAGCGTGTACGTCACCTAACAAAATTATCACATAAAATGAATGAGGCATTCTCAGTTCTTTAGAACCTAAACTCTTCCATACATCTACCAGAAAATAAGCATCATTCTCTTGGCAATCCTATATTTTAGTGTCGTCCCACTAGAAAGAGCTAATTTTTTGAAACGAGCAGTCCTTGAATGTACAAGTATATAAATCGAAGCAAGGCCAGTCTGAATCACCTAAAACCATTCTCTTCCCTGTTTTTGTTATAGTTGAAACAGATAGGGACTACTAACATGGAGAAACTCAACATTGTTACAATAACACTCTTTGCAGCATTCATGTTGCTTGTGCCCAAGTCAGAGTGCCAGGTTCAACCTCCGCCAATGCCAATTCCGACTCCAACTCCAACTCCAATGCCAAATCCAACTCCATATTATCCAAATTTCCCTCCACTTTGTGCATCACAATTTCAACTGGCAAACTATGCATGTTCTCGACTCCCCCCCTTCTACCCAGTCCCTCCTCCAACACCAGTTTCTCCTGTTGAACCATCTCCTAATCTTCCACCGTACGCAACATGGTTTCCTAATGAAGATGATGACGATGATGGAGGAGATGATGGTGATGAGAACCATCACAGGAGTAGGCATGGACATGGACATGGACATAGACATAGGCACGAGCATAGGGAGAGCCCTTGGTATGGCGTCTTCGCTCCCCCCACCCCGCCTGTCAGCCCAACCCCGCCTGTTGGCCCAACCCCACCTGTCGGCCCAACCCCACCTGCCGGCCCAACCCCGCCTGATGGCCCAACCCCGCCTGTAGGCCCAACCCCACCTGTCGGCCCATTTCCTCCTGTTGGCCCAACCCCGCCTGTTGGCCCATTTCCTCCTGTCAACCCTGGCATGTCACCTCAAGAAGAGAATTGTTGCCGGTGGGCGCAACAGGTGGACAGCAAATGTGTTTGTCAAATTCTATATCATTTGCCTCCCTATGCAAGCTTCCTCCTGAGGTCTGTGCATGAAGTCACCCTTGATATTGGTGCTGGTGAAGGTTGCAGGGTTACTTATACTTGTGCGGGGACACTAAGAAGAGCTCATTGATTATCACATACATTTACGTTATGATGCAAGGCAGTGCTTATAGCAATGAGGAAGTAATTATACCAATGTTTAGTCTAATTATGTTTGGTTTTGTTGGTTTAAATTATGGTTATCTGCTAATACTACCTGGTCTTGTTGCTGAGTGCTAGTTTGTTATTTACTAGCTGTTTCTGTCTGTACCAATTTGATAATTCATAATAAATTAAAAGAAGTTGGCATGGGAATGTACCAAAATGTTCATATTCTTATCCATCTTTATATAAGAGGAAAATGCAGTTTTCATGCATAGAGAATAGAAATATAAATGGTGTTTGAGCTTTGATATCTGCTTGTAAAAAACACAGATGAGAAGAGGCCTGAGTTTGATAGCTCAGGTCTTCTCATAGATAAGCATGGGCATATAGCTAGTTGGACATTTGGGATGCAACACTGCAGTGGCAAAACTAAAAATTTTAAGCTCGGGGCCAAGTAATAACAAACTTAGAGTGATCATATGGGAATAAAAAAAAGTTTTGGACATTTTTGCTGAATATGTATGTATCAGACTGAAAGAAGGCAAAGAATAAAAGTTCACCACCATAAAGGGATTAAAGTTTTAACCATGTCAGACTTGCTCGGAAAAAACCCAAACAAGAATAGTTGAGATGGAGATAGACCCTTGAGTTGAGTTACAAATGGCCCAAGTAGCAAGATTATTTGGCGAAGGAGTTGACATTTTGACAATTTAGTAATGTAAACAAAAGAACTATAAGGAAAATAAAAGATCTTCAACAACGCTATCAATTTCTCAATACAAAGATTCGATACCTTCAACTTTGGAGACACCTATATACTTGTTGCAAAATTGAACTAAATTATAAATGTAAATTTTAAAATTTTGGAAAATGTTTTACGCCAAGCATCTATGAAAGCACTCAAGTGATTGCCTGGTTGGAAATTGGAATCAACCAGTTAGATAATCACAATTCACAATTGTGTAGCACGGTTTCAGCATTAGCATTCTTTTTCTTTATCAGGTAATGATTTTTCAGCACAAAAAACAAAATGAAATGTTTTTATTTTTTGTATTTTCTTTTTCCTTACTTTCATGGTCATGGGAATTTTGTGCCAACTTTTATAGGATCGCTCTAGGGGTGTCAAATGGGTGGGTTTGGGGTGAGCATAATTAGGTTGGGTATATAAAACCCATTTACCTATTTAACTAATTAATTCTAATCAAAATTCAATCTAACCCAATTATTATAGGTAAACTCCAACTCACCCAATTATTCAAATTACCAAAATGCCATTAAAGTGAAAACCTCCATACTTTCTTGGCCCCACTCTACTTTCCCCGAAAAAAGAAAAAACAAAGAAAAAACGTTTCTTGGATCTAAAATTTCTTTTTCTTTCTCCTCCATTGCCTCCCCACTTCAATTCTGACCAAAAAAACTCCCACTTCTGCTCTCTCTTTCTCTCTTTCTGTTTGATTTCCGATTGAGATTTGATCTGAAATTTCCGGGAAATTTTATTTTATTTTTTCTCAAAGATTTGCTATGGCTAACGAGAAGATCGACGGTCAAGATTGTGTGAACCAATACGACGGCGAGGAATACAAAGACTCCTTGTTGTTGTCGATGTCGATGGAGGACTTGGTTTTGTTGTGCGGTGTTGGATCCGGAGTGAGTTCGAGCGGTTCGCGGGAGAACAATGAGTCGAGGAGCGAGATTGGGCTGACGGAGCATTTGACGGATATTCTCGTGGACGAAGGGGACGGAGATCTGTTGCTTCAGCGGAGCGATTGAGAGGACCGCATTCTTCAATGATGTGTGCTTGGTCAAAGCGGACAGCAATACGACGCCATGATCAGCGACGGAGAGAATTTTGGGTTCATGGATTTTGGATTGCTGGGTTTGTGGGTTTTCGATATATATATATATATATATATATTTTTTTTTTTACTAGTGTTTTTGGTTCTTCTTCGCATGGGTTTTTTGATGTTTGATTTTTTTTTTTTGTGCAATTTTTTTTCTCAGATCTAAAAATCTCTCAATGAAATTGTTGGGTTTCCGACTAAAACTTGATTGGAGGTCGAGAAAGTGAGGGAAAATGAAAAAACCCTTGTGAAACCCTGAAATGTCTGAGGCCTAGATTTCTCTCTTTCTTCTTTTTATTTTTATTTTTATTTTTTATGGAAAGGGCTGGCTTGAATTTGGGTATTTTGTTTTTGGGTTAAATGGGTCTCAATGGGTTTTAGTTAAAACCCAATAATTACTGGGTCTAATTGGGTTGATGCCCATTTAATTCAATTAATAATTAGGTGAGTTTGGATTCAATTAGAATGGGCGAATTTGGGTGGACAAATAAGTTTGGGTTTACTTTACCGCCTTAGACTCTGATCGCATCGCATCATTCCTAGTGGACAAAACTAAAGTTTTCTTATCTGGACAGCTAATTCCAAAGATACTAGTACTGCTTTCAAGAGTGAGGCCCCACTTGATTGGTATTCTTTGCTCCATTCAATACAATGCTTTTATCATCAATTTGTTTGTGAGTCAATTCAAGTAGGTTCCAAATGGTTATGTTCCAAATTAAAGAAAGTGACTAATGTCATTTTGGATTATTCTACATCTGCTTTTACATACAAAAAGAATAATTGGCTTACAAGTTGTTTATAGTAGAAGTAATCGGGTCTCAAAAAAAAAAAAAAAAAAGATGTAATCTGTGTCAAGTCGCATCATATGCATTCCACTCACCAAAAACTTTCTTTTCTGCTAGTTTAAAGATAATAATAACAATTTCATAGCAAACAAAAAAGTTTATGTAAAGTTTTACAAATTTAATTAGGTATAGGGCCCCAAAAGCCTGAGACAAATTTATTTTTGGTTAGGTAGTGGACATGTTTCTTCTTTAATCTCCCATTGAACAATTGGGGTTTTAAAAAATAATGGCTGCACATCAAAGACAAATATTTGTCTAAAAGCCTCAAATCAATCATTAAGTGACTTATAATTTGAAGCCTTTCAAATTTTAGTCTGATCAAGGTATGTTTGGGATATATTCTATGATTGTGATTGGAATCATTCGTCTTGAAAAATAGCAATGATTTTCTAGATCAGACTGTCCGATATATCAATATTCCTACTCTTATTTTCTTTTTTAACTTACATTCTAGAATAGATTCTATGTCATTTTAGCATAGTGGTGTGGCCATATCATATGAAGAAACCAGTTATGTTGAAGAGTTCCTTTCTTATTATCGATTAACAAAACAAGATGAAAGTTAGGAAAAGAATTTTTAAGATCCACTAAACTCTAACTCCACCATTCAAGAAATTTTAGGTTAATATAAGTGATTTCTTATTGTTGTCTAATAAGAAATATGGAATCAAACTAGATGATAAAGAATCATTACTGTGGAATAGACATCATAGACTCAAGTTTGATCATCTGCATATATATAAAGTGATCTCTTAGTAGAAACATAAGTTATAATATTATAGGGAAAGAGGTTCAAAACCACATTTATCTTACGGCTTTTCTTTTGAAAATATTGTGTTTCTAAACCTTACATGAGAATTTAAAATATTTTTTGTTTTCAAGCTTTCAAATTAAACCATTAACAAGTCAATTAATTATCATGAGTTGGACCTATAAATCATGATCTTGAAAATCTAAATTTTAAAAGTGTCATTATTTTCACATTAATTTGACTAACACAACAATTTTTTAATCAATATAGAATTTTCAACCAAATCTATGATTCTTTTTCTTTTTGCAAAGAAAAAAAGATTGGATTCATGACCCCTTGTTGACTATACTAGAATCCTTCAAGTGACAGAAAATCACTTCCAAATTCAAGTATCCTCGTAATAAACTTGTTTAAAAGAAAACTTAAACTATTAACAGGGTGCTTCACACATTAAGAAGTAATTAAAACTAATAATATCACTTTAGTTAAATGTTATGCGACCCTATAAAAAAAACGATTTATTGCAATAAAATTTTTAACTTTAATCAATACACACTGACACTAATACACCAGCCAAAAAAATAAAAGATTATATAACTTTTGGTAGGTTATTTGTATGATATTTATCGCCAAAAATTACTTAATTTTAAAAAATTAATAATTTTATTAATTTTAAAAAATAAAAAAATTGATAAAAAGGGAAAAAAAATTAAAAAGTAAAAATTTTGAGCCCAACAAACAAGTTGTAATAACGATAGAATTGGAAAAGTAAGTCAGCGCACTGTGTACGGAAGATGCGCGTGCGTGCGGTGTGTTTTCGCCGCCACCATGGATTGATTTTTTTTTTTTTTTGGGTTAAATCGCCACCATGGATTGATTTATATTTCAAAGTTGCTTTCTGACTGTACGGCCACTATTAGGGAGCATTAACATTTTTCTTTCTATGGATAAGTTCCTTAAAAAGAAAATAAAATCTACACTCCTAATTATTACATTCAGATTTTTCTTTGAATGTCTTAATCATTAGTGGCTTGTTTGGAAGTTTAGAAGGGAGGAGAGTAGAGATAAATGATTATCCTACACTTTGTTTGGATGTTTTTAAAATTAGTAAGGGGGAAGGGAGTAATTAGTCATTCCTTTTGTTTGGATGTTTTTAAAATTATAATGGAAAGATGATAAAATGATTTAAATGGACAAATTTACCCTTATTTGAAAATGGAATTGCAACATTGGTTAGGTCTATGATTAATTTGTTAGATTAAATAATTATAACTATAACATGCAATTTTTTTTTTGATAATTTTTTTTTCTAATGTGAATTAAATAATCAACATTGGTCTATGATGAAATATTTTTTCTGCTTTTTTATTATACTAAAAAAACCATCCTTAATTGATAATAATTAAAATAAGAAAAAAAATGTTTGGTTTGTTTGTTTACTAAAAAAATCAACAAAATATTAAATTTTGAGTGTTTCTCTCATTTATTATTATTTTTAATATATTTTTTTTTATTTTGCTTAGAACGTGAATTCAATTTTTTTTATTTTATTTTCCCCTTTCTACTACTACACCTCGATTTCTCAGTCCACTCTGTCTCTCTGTCTCTCCTCCTTCCATTTTTCGGGAAAATCGTTTTTCTTTTTTTCCCGTGAAAATTTTAAAACCACATTGCCAAACCAATGAACATCAACAACAAGAAGAGCCTAATAACCCAATTGGAACTTTCCTCCAAAGCTTCGAGCTAATTCTCCCATGGCTGACCCCAATAGAATTAGCCAACATTTCTCTAACCTCCAAATCCCTAAACCAACTCTCCAAATCCACCACTCTTCGTCGATCCTCGGATGCTTCCAGATCCTTCGAAAACCTCTCCATCCCATTCCACAACACCATAGATGACCACCCATATGCCCATTTCATCTACACCCCTTCACAGATTTTCCCTTCTTCTTCTTCTTCACAACCCCAGCGCCAGTCATGGGGTTCGCTGGGTTTTAGCAGCTCAAGTAGACTCGGTGTGGAGTCGGTGAGTTTGGTGGACGAGTTGGGGCACAGTGTGTCTGGGTGTGATTGCGAGAGGTGTGACGATGAGGACCCAGATGGGTGTCCTTGTTTTTTTGAGATGGATGAGTTGGATATGGGGAACGAGTGCAGATTGAGTTGTGGGTGCAAGTTGGAGTGTGAGAATAGGTTGACTCAGCGAGGTGTTTTGGTGAGGTTGAAGATTGTGAGGGATAGAAGGAAAGGTTGGGGTTTATACGCTATTTCTGGTTCATTCTATGAAGTATGTGTATCAAATCTCTATTTGGTTGCTCGGAAAATGAACTTTCTAGTGTAATTACTAATTTTTTGCCTTCTTTAGAACCTTTTGAAAAGAACAGAAAATGAAATAATGTGAATTTATTTTATATAATCGGTTTGTAATTTTGTTAATTTAGAAAGGGTAAATTGGGGAATTTATTTGGTCAATAATTTATCTACTCTACTCTCCCTCCAAATCTCTCCAATTTGGGGGAATTAAAAATGAGGGGTTAGAGGTAGTTGAAACCCCTTCAAATCTCTCCCCCTCCTTCCTTAAAAAACTTCCAAACAAGGTCTCCCTCCCTTTACTCTACTCCCGCTCTTTTTTTAACTTCCAAATAGGCCATAAGGAAAATTAGAGTACAAAACAAAAGCAATTTATCCTTAAGAAAGTTAGGCATTACTTTTTCCTTTACAATTGATTACATTTTGTCGAATTTGATCAGCTTGTGTATGATGGGATCAAGTTATAGGTGTTTTAATGAAATTTTCAACTATTGAATCATGGATTATTAGACCGTGATCCCGTGATTATTTTGTCAAAAGTTAAATACTCCAGTTTTTAGCTTTTTTGCCTTTTGTACATACATATATGTACTATTAATGACCTTTTTGCCACTACCGCATACATTTAGCATAATGGTCACTTTATAAGTACTAGTTCTTGTGGAATGAGAGAGAGGATAAGGGCTGTGATTCAAGTCTATAAAAAAAAAACTTCACACACATATACAAATGATCTTTTGGCTTAATGGCATCTTCATTATCCCAATAAGTTCACCTAAAATAAGTAAATAAATGATGGGTCTATGTTACCTTAAGCTCAATGAGAGAATATTGTTAAGAGTTTATGATGTTACTTCAATTGAAATCTAATTGGATTTTCTTTGAGTTTTGGCTTTTAATATATATATATATATATATATATATATGAGTTGGATTAAAGTTACACCTGGTGTAACTTTGAAAATCCTATTGTTGAATTACATGTTTTATATGTTCTTAACACTCATACCAATTTTCATGTCAATTGGATGTTATTTACCATTCAATCTATAAACTCATCTTTTATGCATTATTTTAAATTACAAAAGCTTGAATTTAAACAATTAATTGATGATATAACTATTAATTTTTGACCACTTTGAAATTTTACAAGTATGGACAATATACGAAGATAATGTAATCTAACGGTGAATTTGTCAAAATTCGCATCCAATTAAAAAATATTGAGTAATATAACATTGCTTAAAGTTACACTTGGTGTAACTTGAACCCAACCCCCCCCCCTCTCTCTCTCTCTCTATATATATATATATACATACATATATATATATATAAATAAATAAATATATATATATATATTTATATATATATATATATATATATATATATATATAAAAGGGGATGTAAATTTAGTGACAAAATTCTTGGCAACATAAACTATATTAAACTTAAATAAATAAAAGGGAAAATTACAAAATTGATTCCTATCCTTTACAACATATCTCAATTTGGTCCCTAACATTTTAATTGTGTCAATTTGGTCTCTAATATTTTTAATACTGTGTTAATTTCGTCATTGCCGACTTGCCGTTATCCCTTGGATGGGAAAAGTTGATGTGTCAAACGAAATAATAAAAAATGATTTTCCATGCCACATCAACCGCTAACTATACTGCCATGTCAGATAAATAAAAAAAAAAAAAAAAAAAAAAAAAAAAAAACTGAAATTGAAATGTTAAATGACGCACGGCAATTTACTAATCCTACGGTTTAAAAAAAAAGAAGCCCACTTATTAATCAGTGTAATTTCCTCGTCTTCTTTTCCTCACCTCACCTCTCTCTGCAACATTGCCAGCTTGCCACCATCACTTAAGCATGAGAGACCCATCGATGCAAGCTTTGATTCAACCCAAGATTCCAAAGAAAATAAATCCAACACCGTCTCCCTTCTCTAGACCTATTACCAAGTAAGATTAGAATTTTAAATAAAAAACATTGAAAACAACTTTCCGGATCTGTTAATATTAATCATTGTTAAATATAACAATACAAAAATCTGAAGACAATACTAATATCAATTCATTCGAATCATATAGACATTTACAAATATAGATCACAAACAATAGGGAACATCACTACATTGCAGAAGCATTATGCCCAATCTCCAACAGCAAACAATCCCAATCGGCAACCTTGTTGCTCTACTTTGCATCCTGTCTTATTGGGTAATAAAGTTCAGCTACCCAATCGGCTTTTTGGCACCTCCTATCTCTAGCCGTAAACCCATCCACACCATCTTATAATTTCCACATCTTCTTGTGATCAACCTGATGTGTGTTCCGAAATTTCCTGACGTTGGTGAAGTGGACTATGGGGGTGGACTGGCGGAGGACAAAAACTTCTGAATTACTAATTTTAATCTGATTTGGTAAAATAATTAGAAGTTGGTGTGGCGTGAAAAAACAATTTTTATTTTTTCTCATTTGACACATAAGTTTTTTCTATCTAAAAGATAACGGCAGGGACTAAATTGATACAATATTAAAAAGATTAGGGACTAAATTGACACAACTAAAAAGTTAGGAACCAAAATGAGATATAGTGTAAAGGATAAGAACCAACTTTGTAATTTACTCAAAAAAAAAAAAAAAAATAGAGATGTATATGGTTGGAATCACAATTCACAAGTAGAATGTTATCTTGTTTAAAAAAAAAAAAAGAAGAAGAAGAAGAGAAGTAGAATGTGATCTAGTACAAAATTTGGTTCAAAAAGTAGATCTCCGTTGTCTCTCTCTTAATTATATCGTCAGAAGCAAGTATCCACCTTTTGCATCCTCTGATAAGTTGCTGTTGCAATGGCAGCTCCTACATTCCTCATCTTAATGCCTGCGACATTTGTAGGTACCTTGGTGGCCAAATTGTAAAGAAATTGGCCAACAATCTCACCGCTTGGTCCAGCTACAAGCTCTTCCCATGCCTTATCTGCTTCTCTTCCGTGCTTTCGAAACACTTCTGTGGCGTCAAGCCTGTGCATATTCCACCCTTTCATATTTCTAAGCCGGTGAATTTTCTCCCTTTGGCGGCATGCTAATTTGCAATTATTTTCCTTAATGTGACATATTGCTTCTTGGAGTAACATTGCACGTTGTTCTTTGTCTAAAAATTGTTCACTTCGAATATATAGATCGAATTCCGGAACCCCAATTGCCCTTCTAATCCCTCTTGAGTAGTCCAAATTGGGATTGAACATTTTTCTTACCTCATCTATCATGCCCTTTTCAAGCATTTGATCAACTCGCTTTGACACAAATGAGTGAAGCAAAGGCATTGACACATCCACCCAAAGAAAGCAACATTCATACTTTGATCTAAATATAAAATCATCATCATCTATTAAGGCTTCAATGTAAGAATTGGAGCCTCCAACAATGATTGGAAGGCGGCCTTGTCCTACAATTGACTCAATCTTATGTGATGCTTTGTCACAAAACTCTGTTACCGTGAAATCAGCATTAGGATTTACTATCCCTAGCAAATGGTGAGGCACACCACGTTGCTCTTCTACAGTGACTTTGTTGGTGACTATGTCAAGTCCCTTGTACACTTGCATTTTATCAGAGTTGATGATCTCGGCCGGAAACCGACTAGCAAGATCAATGGAGAGTCTTGACTTGCCAGTTCCTGTTGCTCCCATTACAATCACTACCTTTTCTTTGTGTCTTTGAGGATTGAAGAGATCCATTTTCAGCCCACTAGATGGAAAATCTAGAAATGGTTGTGTTTGTTGGCACATGAATGTGGAAAATGCCATGATGAACCTAATGAAAGAAATAACAAATAAACAAAATTGAACATATAAATATAATAACAAAGCTTGCTCTCTAAATTTTACCAAACATCAAACTAGAAACAAAGAAAATTAACATGCATTTGTGATGTATGAATCTAAATTATAGAAACCTCACCTTCTTGGTGGATGAGATGTGACAATCTGAAGAAGTATGAATAGAAAAAATGTTTGAAGATGATTAATGCTCATCAATGCTAACTTCGATCAGAGATTTGATCAGAGTGCCATGAACATGAAGCAGCAAGACAAAAATTTTCATATGAATTCATATTATCAAGAACTTTGGGGAATTCAATTTATAGATCGAGGAGGCTAAGGCCTAAGGGCAACTGGGCGGGCAATTAGGTCTTTACGACTTTTTACAAGTAGCATCAATTAAAATAGTCAAACACTAAGAGGAAAAGTAGTCTTTATAATTATTCATCAAAAAAAAGAAAAAGAAAAAAAAGCAGTCTTGATACTTATTCCCTTCAAGAAGTTTCTTGCCACCTTTTTTATTTTTTTTGTTTTTCATTTTCTATTTTTTTTTTAGTATAGCTTAATTTTGTCTTTCATCAGTGACATTTGTTGGCATCTTGAGTGCTTATATGCCTTTCCACGCAAGGTATTGCACTAGATAGGTGTTAAATAGTGGCATAGGGACTAAACAATATACATGTCTTTCTTAATTAGTTTTTGTTCTTTGTGATGAAGATGTGAATACATAGAATTTGATATATGCAATAGTTTGTGCTTATGGTTTGTTAATTTAAAAAATTGTGTATAACTTTTTAAAATACCTTTTTATTAGGTACATGTTTATTTTTGTAAAGGCGCTATTGTGATGAGAGGAAACAGTACTTCTATTTCATGGTACGAACATAGAGACATAGACCAGTAGGCTTAAAAAAAAAAAAAAAACAAAAACAAAAACAAAAAACAAAAAAAAAACTGTGAAATCCCATTAAGAACAGTACTGCTCTTTTATTTATTTATTTGAGAAACACACACATATATATGGGGAAAATGGATGACAGTACTGCTCTTATTACAACCTTAAAAGGTATTATTTTTCTTGGAGTAATGTTAGGGGAAGTCTAGAGTCCCACAATTTTTGACATAACTCGTCACGTGACGAGTTGTGAGTAGTGAAGATATGGACCCACTATTTGACCTTCATTATTCATTACTCGCAATGTGATGAGTTGTGACAAAAATTGTGAGACTTTTTATGTTCCTAGTATTTTCCTTTTTCTTGTCATGCCTGCACTAACGCCTATCCAAAAAAAAAAAGGGATAAGGGAAAAGGTTCATCCATCATTACAAATTCACAAAATTATACGATGCACTTTCTCTGAGATTCTTTTAACTAATGCCGGATTTCTTGTGTTTTATCCTATTTCTTCTAACGGGTTTGGTTTATTTTCAGTATTTTTTTAATTGGAATTTCATTTTGTTTTAATAATAAATTGTCACATCACTCACTAATTAAATAAACGGTGGAGATTAAAATCCACTACCACTTGTCGTATACTTAAAACAAAAGGAAATATTCGATCGAAAAGTTACTGGGTAAGCTAAACTGTTTTCTAACAAACATCCGGTTCCACTGTCCAATTGGTTTGACATATTCAATTTTCAGTGTAAAGTTTTGGCATTAATTCTAACAAAATCATTTCTTAATTCAGGCCAATGACTTCCTTGTGGGGGTTGGTGCACTATCTAGATTCATTCTTTCCTACTCTTTGGAAAACAAAAACAAGAAAAAAAAAATCTTAATTCCCCTGAATAATAATAATAATAATAGTAAAACTTTTGTTGATCGAGGATTAGTTAGAGCACAAATTGTACTTATTATTCAAAAATTTCAAAACTTTTAATTAATAAAATTTAAGAAACAAGAATAAGAAGAAAGTCACATAGTAAAAAATTTTCTGTCAAAAATTCACCCTCCCTTTTAATATAAAAAAAAAAAAAAAATTCTCATCTCTATCATTTCTCCCCATTCTTTAAATTGATGTATTTAATTAATAATGGAACTGGATTAATATATATTTACATTATTAATCTCGCAAAGCTATCTAATTATAGTTGAAAGTTGAAACTAGTTTTTGGTTAAATTACACCATCCTCCGTGAGGCATAAGAAAATGAAAATGACCACAAAATTTTACAAAAATAACAATCCCCTTTTGAGTTTTATAATTAAATAGAAAATAATAATGAAATCTCTATCTTACCATAAAATTTACCCTTGGTTGAGTGAATATATTTCTAATGAGTAATGTGGGGCCAGGGAACTTATGATCTGGCCCACGCTCTACTAGGGCCCGGGGCCCGTGCCGATGAGGGTATTTGCCGAGGACGAATAGGGAAAGGCCGAAGTGTCGGGGGGAACAGACGAGGATGACCCTGTCCTCGGCACTCCATGACTTCAAAGGGAAGAGTAACATCCCGTTAAAGGCTGCCCCCAAAAAGCCCCCTGAAGAAGAGGCGAGTAGAATGGGACCCACGTGGGGGTACGGTGTAAAACTGGTTCAAGGCAAATACGTCCCCTCCGCATTAAATGCACCCGCCAACGTCCTAACCATATTAATGAGAAAAGACGCCTGGACAGGGTGACTTCAATTATCGCAACTAACAAAAAGTAAGGGGGGACAGCTGATGGGACGGGTACTGAAGTAGACACTTGCCTGATCAACAAGTGGAGGGCTAAGATCAACCAAGAAGGGCTATATAATGTGAAGGTTGATGCACCAAAAACAGGGGTTGGGGAAAAATGGCCAAGAACCAGAGCCTCCCAGTCCGCCTCCAGGAGAAAGACTCCTCGAGTGAACGTGACTTAATTCTGTATGAACACCACGGCAAACCACCGTCCGGTGACTAAGGCCTAGCCTTTCAAACCCACGCTCTACAAATGATATTGTTTGGGCATTTTTTATGTGCGAACCCAGTATCATTTTGGGTCGTTACGAATCGAGCCCTTACAAGTAATATACTATAAACATAATAATTTTTTATAAGAACAATTGTGTTGAAAGGTTTTATTGGTTCTTATTAGGACTTATTATTAATATCACTTTATTATTCACATTTAACAACTTGCCATTTCAACAATTATAAAATATTTTGTGAAAATGGTTGTGGCTCTATGATTATTGAACTCTAATTTTTTTGGTATGAGGAAACTCAATGGCAAAATAAGGGTTTCATCAATAAGTCAAGTATAAGCTATGATCTTATTGCTTAGTGGCATATTAATCCACAAAAATAGAGTAAATCAATTTCTATATATATATATATATATATATATAAAAGTAAATCAAGTGCAAAATAAAAATTATCTAGTTTCTATTATGCTTATGACAAAGTTCAAAGACAATTGTCTTCACAATTTTACGCAAAACCTAAATTCATATATGCAACACGAGTTTCATCCTAAAATTAATGGAGTAGTGGATGACTAGATCCTTCCTCTCTATAAATACTTATACAATGAATCTCTCTTTTCTCTCATTCACTTTTTAATTGTTTTCTTTTCAAATGATGAAGGTACACTTTCACCCTTTTTTCCCTCTATTCCTTACAAATTCAATTGGCCTTTAGACCTTAATTACAAGATACAAGTTCACACTTCGGAAAAGTATCATTAGGCTACAAGACCAAAGTGTATTAAATTTTGAACATAAGTTAATGTTAAGAAGTTATATAATACAAAATACAAATAAATAAATAAAAGCACCTCAATCGAACCAAAGTGTTCTTGACTACTTGTAATGATGTTAACAACAAATTAAGTAAGTCGTCTTAACAAAGTTTAATTGGGCGTTACAAAAGGTTACAGTAAGATGACTATAGCCTCAACAAGTTGAATGTCAGCACTAAATTGTTTTTTGAAATGGAAAAAAAAGTACTTTTAAGCCTTTTGAAGTGACTTATAAAATAAATCTTATATATTGATATATCCTAGTTATTTATTTATTTGTATTTTAATTACAACAAATGAAAGAGAAGTGGATGAAAAGTTCCAACTAAGAAACCTTTTTATTTTTATTTTTATTTTATAATAATTATGATAGAATTTTATCTCTCCATGATTACTGATAAATGGAACTTTTTTGTATATATATATATTTTTAGAATAAAAATTTATTAGTTGAGTTAACCTTTCCGATTTACTTGCATTGTAAATGACAAAAAAAGGCCTTCAATTTGATCTTGGTTTTGGGTTAGGTTGACTGAGGTGGCGATAGTATCCAAATCCAAAACAACAAAGTGAGTGGGATTAAACGTGATTAAAGATAGGAGTATAAATTTGTAGGCTGTCCTATAAATTTCATGCACGAGTGAGATCAAAATTTTCATCAACATCATCACATCAATCAAATTCAGTAACAAATATCAACAATATTCCTTCCTTCACGCCCATTGCCCAACATGATAAGAAGTTATCTTGAAATTGAAAAGCTCCTATATATTTATATTGGCGACGAGTGTTGTAGGATCACGCCAACCGGATTTATGGGGATAGAAACATAGAATGCAGTTGTAAAAGGTAAGAATTCAATCATTCCACCAATCATAGCTTTCCCATCTGAGCAGAGTATGGATATCCCATCAATCAAATAAAAAAAGGAGGTGCTCATCATAGTGCGAGTTATCAATGGGCCGGGGGTGGCTCCTTCGTACGTAACCTTTAGCCATAGAACTCCAATTTGGAAGCTCTCTCTCGCGTGCGTGAGAGAGAGAAACTTTTGGTCCACGTCAGCATCCCTGTTCTAAAGTGTGCTCGAGGCTTTGTTCTCTTCTCGGTGTGAGCCTGTGTCTCCATCCTATTAGAGGACTTCTTTATCCTTCTAGTGGGTTCGATTTGTTCTTTATGGCGTATTTTGTTGTATCCTATGAGTTAGCCTTTTGGGTTTGTGTCTCTCCCAGGCCACTCTCACCTCTCAAAGATCCCTGTGGAATGAGTGTCAGTCTAAATCTACCTTTGGATCTAAGCTTTTTTGTGCCAAAATATTTGAATTTTATGGCCTGTTTGGATGGAGGAAGGAAGGAGGGGCGTTGAGTAGAGTTAATTAAAAATAAGTTAATTTTGTGCTAAATTTACTTTACTCTACTCATTCTCCCTTTCCCTTAATCCAAACAGACCATTAAGGTTAAAATTCTAGCACTAGATGGGTTCCTCCTCGTGATGATCGAGGATACGTGTTTGCACCCTAGGATAAACATTCTCTTTCTAGATTTGAGTTGGATTTCTTGTATTGATGCTATGATGTTAGTAGATTTTCATCTCTCCTAGCATATAATGCCCTTATATTTATCTTTTACTTGTATTTATTTGATATTAGCAATAAAAATTGATGACACACACACACACACACGCATATATATATATATAAGAGTAATGCTACAGACATAAATTATTTTACAATATTTTTACAAACTATTGATATGACAAATTCTTACTAGTTCTAACATGAGCCCATCACTAACATCATATTTTTACTTGCAATAACTATTTGGAAAATATTAAAGTCACATCAGCAATTTGTAAAAATATTATAAAATAGTTTATATCTGTAGTATTACTCTATATATAAACAATAACTATTTAAATAAACATTTATTATTACAAACTATACATTAATATATTTGTAAGAAAACATTTGCATTGTTAAGAGCTATGTAATTAATTAAAAGAAATGTATGATGTGAATACAATGAATCTTTACTATTACTTTGCTTATACAAATGAAAGAAATATCATATATGAGATAAAAGTGATGACGTATTAACAATGAAAAGGGGTTGTTTACTGTTTAAATTATTTAGAACATGCTAAACTATTGATGAGACCATTACCTCCGTTGACTTTTTTGATAATGACATCATCACTGACCTGTTGCGGCACCTTCACCATCACCATCACCAACAGCAACAACAACAACAACAACAAAGAGTGTGCCTCTTAATGTTCATGGATTTTGTGGGGTTTATGGTCGAGATTAAAGTCATTCAGAATATTGTGGGGCATTAAAGTTAATTAGTTTTTGCTTGGGGTCAACTTTACTTTGCACACATTTTACTATTTTAGGTCACAATGGGTTGCCTCTTGGCAAAAGAAGATTATTTGCTCTATTTGGGCATGAACTTTAGATTCTGTGGCTATATGTATTCTTTGGATTACAATTTAAAATCCTAAAAATAGGTTATTATGGGTCTGATCACCTCTTTTTTTTATTCCATTTGAAGTCATGCTATTTATCAAAATGTCCATTTTTACTTTATATTAATATTGTATTTTGTATTCCTTTATTTATTTATTTTTCATTCCCCCATTTGAATTAACTTAGATTTTACCCCATCATAAGTATTTAAATAAAACGTTGACTATTATATTTTAATAGTTATTTAAATTAATGAGTATATGTCAAAATTCAATCAACTCAATATGGATGAATACGATCTTAAAAACTCTGATATGAAATTACACAAAGAACTGACTCAAGAGAATTGTAACCTAACCCTTTTCATTTAGCACAAAAAGTGGTACAAAACTAGGAATTTATCCCATCAACAACAGAATAGATGAACTATAAGCTAAATTTAGGCTTGGAGTGGGGACTAATCAGGCAATGCAAGGCCTGGCCTATTGCTCATTTCAATGAATCGAAGATATATATTAAAATTTGGTCGGCAAACCCCATGTAGTCTCTTGATTTTGGAAAACCCGTCCCCACCTTGTCTAATCAATAAAAATCAGTGTGAAAGGAGTGGCTGTGATCTCACTCAGCATGTATCTAGCTCAAGTCTTCACAACAAAAGGGCCACAGCTTCAATTGGGTTATGAGTCTTATGACCTATGATCCACCCAAAAACATGGTTTAGCACTACCCGATTTTTTTAACCAAACTTGGACTTTGTTTCTTCCACAACTCTCTTGCCAGGTGACATGAATATATATATATATATATATATATATATATCTTAGATTTTGGTCTTGGGTTGGCTCGGGTAGCCCAAAACTTCACTATCCTTTCATGGGCTGGATTGCCAGCCCAGGCCCAATCATAAATTCAAGAGTGGAGGCAGTTGTCTCCTTGAATTTTAAACTATTAAGTAGGAGTTTGCCGATCGCTGAGTGTGATGAAATCTGTGACTGGAAAAAGATCCCTAAGTGAGATTTATGCTTTTGTCAATCACTGAGAGTGTGATGAGATCTATGATTGGAAAGAATCCTCTCATTTACATCCTCCCATTTTCTCCTATTTTAATCCAAATATAAGACATGTGCCACTTTATAAAAATTCAATATTTCTTGGGTGATTCTCCTGTACCCCTCTTTTTTTTTAGGGGTACGGTACCCACGTAAGTTTTAGCCATTAGATTTACTTATTTTAATCTTAGCCATTTATGTAATTTTAATAGGATATCAGTTAACGAATAGTCAGGTTAACATATAAAACCGAAAAAGAAAAAGAAAAACATTTGGTTCTACTTCTGCTCCTTCTTCTCTCACATCTTGGCGTCTCTTCTCTCCAACTTTCATTGCTGATGTTCTTAGGTAAATCACTGAATCTATTTTTTGGCATCCTGTGGTGGGGTTTGGATTTGGCATCTGCGTTTACAAGTCCTTTTTTTTTTTTTTTTTTTTTTTTTCACGCGTTTTAGGGAGTAATGCGGCTACTATTCATGAACAGTAGCCACAAAGGTTGACTTTTCACGGTGAACAATGTACTCGTGCACTGTTCACGGACCCACAAATTCCACTTTTCAGCAACTTTTTCATTAAAAATGGGTCCCACGGTACTATTCACACATTTAAAAATTATTTTGCTACAGTATTTTCAGTTTCAGCAAAAATAAGCTCAATCCAAACAGACCCTGTGTCTTTACAATCTAGAGTCTCTAAATTTCTTATAGCATTCATTTAGGGATTTAGATTCTTAACCCTTTTCCTCTATATTTGTTGAAGTTAGGGAAAAACCATAGTGATCTGTTTGCATGCCATGGATTCTGTCTCTTCCATCAATTGTAGATCTGAATCACAAAATATTGATACGATTGTCTAGGTTTATTTGTGCCTTTGTGGGTTTCATTTGATTTGTTTATGATTTTTCTGTTGATTTTTTTTGATTTGTTTATGATTTTTTGGGGTTTCGTTTGATTTTTTTTTTCCTGATTTGTCTATGAGTTTTGTTTGATTTGTTTCTGATTTTTTGTGGGTTTGTATCTACTGGTAAGGATCAGAACTGCGTTGGTTTAGTTTTGTTAAGAATTTGTTGATTTATAATACAAGTATTGGCATAAATAAATGATTTAGAATGGGAAAAACACAGTGGAAAGTGGAAACTATACAAAGTTCAAAAATGGGGACAAATTATAACTCAAAAGACAGGAAAACAATGTCAAATTCTCATCCTTGAATAATGGAGGTGGGATGGATGGTGGAACCATCCTCCCTCTTCCATTGAATATAAAAAGAAGAAGAATACAGATAAAGATGTGGTATAGTTTCTTCCAAAGGGGCACAATGCAGAAGGTTTAGGCCGATGCACAGGGATCTAAATCACCCATGGAATAAGCCACATTGCTAGGGAAAGAATTAAAACTATTAAAACTTAATCTTCTTAGCCCGTTGCAGCTTTCCATTTAGTAGCATCTTTTTCTATTACTCTTATAGATGTTGGAGTAATTTAAAAATTGCAACTTAAGACCAAAATTCTTTAGTTGTCAATATGCCAAAACTCGTGTCTTTCAATCGTGAAATCCACAAGAAACAAAATATAGAAGGATATGAGACAATTGTCTTTCTATCATTTTTATATGAATTAGCAATAACTTTGGACTTATAAATGATAACCTAAATACGTTGGGATTCCAACAACATCTTTGTCCTTTTAAGTGAAATATTATCCTGGCATTTTGTTTTAGAGACTAAGTACTAGTGAAACAAAGGCAATTTGTTTAATAGAGATCAAAAGAGTTGTTTTTGTCCTAACTCAGAACTACTGAAATCCAGAACTAGCTATTAGATGTACTGCTAGAGATCTTGCTAAAATTTCATTGAAATATGTCTTAATATTTCCTTCATATTTCTAGAAAAGAAACAGTGGATAAAGGGACTACATAGGCATCTAAAACAACAAAACAAGGACTCAAGCAACACTAAAACCACATCACATAGAACTTTACAATAGTTTTCACCTTAATTTCTTAATATATATTTCAAAATTCAGATGGACTAACATATATATTCTCAAACATCTGTATCATACGAATTTCAATTTCCAGATCTAGTGAGTGCAAAAAATGACTGCTAGGGGCACTCTAGATTTCCTAGAAATAATAGATATCAAAAATAAGAAATTAGAATAAAACAAGGAACTTGGTTTCAATAATTGAGTTCAGGGACCGATAGTGTAGTTTTGTCTTCTTTATAACTATATGCTTTTTCCTTGACTGTTATCTATTTGTTATTTTTTTTTTACCATCAAGCATTCAACTTAGCACATAGAAAATTCCAATTTAATGAATTTATATGTTTTTTTTTTTATAGATGTCAAACAAAGTCTGGATTATAACTTTATGCCTTTATGGTAAGTTAAGCAACCCTATGAATTCAAGACTACATCAAAGATGAAAGGAAATTCATGTTATTTAAGTGCAAAACTACTTTCTATACAAAGCTCTTATAATGTCTCAACTTTTGATACATCTTAATGGAATATTTGTGCAAGACAACTTTTGATATCCATTATGAAGCAGGTTCTTGTGGCTCCTTCCTTGCAGAATTCTTTTTTTAATATTGGTGCACTTATACAGGTATGCCTAATAAATTTATATTTGTTTCTTTTTTCTATTTTAGAAGAGAGAATTATATTAAGATTTGGTTCCATTGTTGTGGAATAATTTTTAATTACACGTCTCATTATTTTGTAGGAGGACTTGTTGGAACTTTTTCGATACAAGTTGACGGCAAAGCTAGTGCTTTCAAAGGATAATAAACAATGATGTTTTAAATTATTTAAAGCACTAAAAAATAGAGCTATTGGATTTTTTTTTTCAGCCTCTCAAATGACAATGCTTTGTATAAGTGTGAATGTGAGTCTTTATCTATTAGCAAACAAGAGCACTGTATACATCATCTAGATAATACACAACCTTCAATTTTGAGTTTTGACATTTGTAGGTTGTAGTTTGTACTAAGATAAAAGTGTAGGTGCGATAACCTTCTCTGTTTGTGGTATCAACCACAATGAATTTTTGTTCGTTTATTATTTCTTCATGAATCATATTGAATCATCTTCTATATTCTTTTGATTTGATTTCTCACGTTTGCTTAAGGATGTTTTTTTGGAATAGAATGATAAAATATTCTCTGACACATTTGCCCTTTAATTTCATTATCAAATAAAAATAATAATCTAAAGCATTTCTATAGCTTTGAGACAACAACGATGATATTTTGGAACTCATAGGACATTATTATCAAGTGTTTCACTAAAATTGACGAACAATGACAATTTGAGCCATCCATTTGAAAGAGTTACTTGGAGAGGTAAAGATAGTGAGAGAGATTGAGACTCTTTATACAATCCAATATCTTTTTATTAAAATATGAAATTGAAAATTTCAAAATATTTTAAAATATCTCAAATGCAGAGGGTGAGAGAGATTCTAAGATTCACTAAGAGAGAGAGAGAGAGAGAGAGAGACAGAGAGAGAGAGAGACAGAGAGAGAGAGAGAAGTAGCTCGAGATGAAATGCAGTCTATCTTAAAGCTTGGACAAAAAAGTTTAATTCCAGTGGTCCATTAATGACATAAGTAATGGCCATTTTATGGGAACCATAGTTAGCCAAGATAAGGGAATTCAAGAACTTCATAGTGAAAGAGGATGCCAAATCATGCTTTCATGCACTCAATGGAGCTTGAGATTAAATGTTATGGTCAATCTCAACACTAATGCAAGGGTTATCAATAGAAAATTGTATTGGTTTCGTATATTAGTTCCCAAAAAATTATGTTTTTCTATAAACATTTGAGAATGGAACCATCAAATTTGAGAAAAAAAAAAATAAAGGAACCATTATATGTGACAGAAGAATTGTTAAATTTGATATTGGAACTGCACAATGTGATAATGGAATCATCAAATTTTAGAAACAAATAAAGGAACCACTAAATGTAACAAAAGAACTGTCAAATGTGATATTGGAATTGCACAATGTGAGGATGGAAGCATCAAATGTGAGAAAAAAAAGTAAGGGAACCATCAAATGTGAGAAAAGAACTGTTACATGTGATGTTGGAACTGCATAATGTGAAGATAAAACTATCAATGCACAATGTGAAGACGAAACAATCAAATGTGAAAAAAAAAAAAGGGAACCACTAAATATGACAAAAGAACTGTCACATGTGATATTGGAATTACACAATGTAAGGATGAAACTGTCAAATGTGAGAAAAAAGTAAGGGAACCACCTAATGTGACAAAAGAACTGTCACATGTAACAAAAATAGAGCAGATGTGATGTTGGTACTGCTTAATATGATAATGGAATCATCAAATTTGAGAAAAAAAAAAAAAAAAAAGGAACCACTATATGTGATAAAAGAATTGTCAAATGTAATATTGGAATTGCACAATGTGATAATGGAACCGTTGAATGTGAGAAAAAAATAAGGGAACCATCGAATGTGACAAAAGAATTGTCAAATGTGATGTTGGAATTGCACAATGTAAGGATGAAACTGTCAAATGTGAGAAAAAAAAAAAAAAGAACCACCAAATGTGAGAAAAGAACTGTCACATGTGATATTAGAATTGCACAATGTGAGGATGAAACTGTCAAATGTGAGAAAAAAAAAAGGTAGGAGAACCACCAAATGTGAGAAAAGAACTGTCATATATGATATTGGAACTGCACAATGTGAGGATAAAACTGTTAAATATGAGAAAAAAAATAAGGAAACTACCGAATGTGACAAAAGAACTGTCACATGTGATGTTGGAATTGCATAATGTGAGGATGGAACCGTTAAATGTGAGAAAAAAAATAAGGGATCCACCAAATGTGACAAAAGAACTTTCACATGTGATGTTGGAACTACACAATGTGAAGATGAAACCGTCAAATGTGAGAAAAAAGTAAGGAAACTACTAAATGTGACAAAAGAACTTTCACATGTGATGTTGGAACTACACAATGTGAAGATGAAACCGTCAAATATGAGACGAAAAGTAAGGGAACCACTAAATGTGACAAAAGAATTGTCACATGTGATGTTGGAACTGCACAATGTAACGATAGAATCGTCAAATGTGAGGAGAAAAAAAGTAAGAGAACCACTAAATGTGACAAAAGAACTGTCACATGTGATATTGGAACTGCACAATGTGATGATGGAACCGTCAAATGTGAGAAAAAAAGTAAGGGAACCACCAAATGTGAGAAAAGAACTGTCACATGTGATGTTCGAACTGCACAATGTAAGGATGAAATTGTCAAATGTGAGAAAAAAGTAAGGAAGTCACCAAATGTGAGAAAAGAATTGTCAAATGTGAGAAAAAAGTAAGGGAACCACCAAATGTGAGAAAAGAACTATCACATGTGATATTGGAACTGCATAATGTGAAGATGGAACCGTCAAATGTGAGAAAAAAGTAAGGGAATCACTAAATGTGACAAAAGAACTGTCACATGTGATGTTGGAATTGCACAATATGAAGATAGAACCGTCAAATGTGAGAAAAAAGTAAAGGAACGACTAAATGTGACAAAAGAATTGTCACATGCAGGGGCGGAGCTAGAGGGGGGGCACCTGCCCCCTCTGACTCCTAAAATTTTCTTGTCCATGTAATCTTAAATAGTTACTCACTGGCATAGAGAAAAAACAAAAAAAAGACTCTCACTTGGTTGAAACTTCAAAGTGACTCTAACACGAAAAAGAAAGTAAAAAAAATAGTTTTCTCAAAAATCAAACCATGTCACATTTTCACCTATTTCACTGTTCTTGTATGTAGCTTTTGTCTTGCCCCACGTTTGACACCTATTTCACAACAGTTTTCTTTTTTCTTTTCTATCATTATTTTTACCATTTTCACTATAAATGATACTTTTTCACAATATTTTATTGTTGCTACAAATTTTACTACTTATATCTTACAAATTAGCACGTTACCAATCACAAAAAAATAATTCTAAACATCTATTCATTATATTGTTTTTCACAGTATTTTATTGTTGAGTGATGCTAAAAATGTTACAAATTTTACTACTTATATCTTACAAATTGGCACGTCACCAATCAAAAAAAAATAATTCTAAACATTTATTCATTATATTGTTTAAGTAATACTAATCACATTTTGACCACATCAATTTATAAACTTTTTGTTGTAAATTTTGTAGTAACTATGAATTGGCTATTGTTGTTTATTTATTTTAATGATATGAAATATATTTATTTTCTTATAATTGTTTATTTATTTTGTTATTATTATCTATTAATATTTTTATATTAATTTCACTTTAACTATTGTCTTTCAATTTTGCCCCCTCTGAACCAAAATCCTGGCTCCGCCACTGGTCACATGTGATGTTGAAACTGCACAATGTGACGATGAAATCGTCAAATGTGAGAAAAAAAATAAGGAAACCACCGAATGTGACAAAAGAACTGTCAAATGTAATGTTGGAACTGCACAATGTGAGGATAAAACCGTTAAATGTGAGGAAAAAAGTAAGGGAACCATCAAATGTGAGAAAAGAAATGTCACATGTGATGTTGGAACTACACAATGTGAAGATGAAACCGTCAAATGTGAGGAAAAAGTAAGAGAACTACTAAATATGACAAAAGAATTGTCACATGTGATGTTGGAATTGCACAATGTGAGCATGGAACTGTCAAATGTGAGAAAAAAATAAGGGAACTACCAAATGTGAGAAAAGAACTGTCACATGTGATGTTGGAACTGCATAATGTGAAGATGAAACTGTCAAATGTGAGAAAAATTGTACATAGCAAGAGAGAGAACATTAATTCATACCGGGGAAATAAAACAAGCACAAAAGAAAGAAAGAAAAATCGACATTTTAAAAATATAGTTAACCAAATGTACTGGAAAAAAAAATTAAAATCCTAATAGAGATTACAATCTTTAAGTATAGTCTTCATCTTCTCGATATTTAGAGGTTTCTCATAGCATTGATTCTAACCTGCTGTAATAAGATCATCTTTGTTTGAATCACGTGTAGTGACTCCGATGATCATATTATTGACTATGAAACACGGATGCGTTTCCGGATTCGGATGCGGGTGCGAAACTCGGTAATTTTTGAAAAAGTAGGGTGCGAGTGCGACGATTAAAAATTATTAAAAAAAATTTTATTTATATTTTCTATATATTACTAAGCATATTTTTTTTTCCTATATATTGTTAATCATTATATATTGACAAATATATAATAACTAAATAAACTATCAAACCCAAGTCACGATTCCCAAGTTCACAACATTACACTATTACAGGCAGCTTATATAAAGAAATATTTAATATGTTTATACGGTCAAACAAGTAATTCACAATTTATTGACGTAATAAAAATAATAATTTCAATAGGGAGTCTAGATTAAAAAAAAAAGGTGAGACCGAGATTTCAATAGGGAGTCTAGATTAAAATATTGTTCATAGAACACTGTGTGAACTGAATGGTGAGTACAATAAAAAAAAAAGTGTGACAATCATTGTTTAATAAATGTGACCCAGTGGGCCACATATCAGATATTAAACTGATAAGAACAGAAACTACACTTACCTAAGTTGAGAGTTGGGTGACTTAGGTCGGTGAGCTTGGGAGTTGGGAGTTGAAACTGAGTGGACATTTTGAAGCTTGAGTTGAAACTGAGACCGAGATTTTGAAGGCTTAAAGCTTGAGTTGATTCAGTTGAAACGGTGAGAGAGATGGGAGTGATGGGTCTATGAGAGAGAGAGGAGATGGAGAGCTCAGAGCAGAGAGGGGAGACGGAGACACGACACAGCTGAGAGGTAGAGAGGGGCTGAGCAAATGATTCACAAATGACTTAGGGTTTTTGGTTTTGAAGGTTAGTTTGAGTTGAAATGGTGCATTTCACACTTTTTTTTTTTCCAAACTTGAATTTCGGCCTGTATTGTATCAGCCTGTATTGGCGGTTTCTACCAGTACGATTCGATTAAGCCTGAGTCGGCACGAATCGGCCCGCATCTGCACCAAGTCGACGCGTATCGTGAAAAAAAAAAAAAAAAACTGGATGCGGTTCGACGTGTAGGCAGCGGCGTCCCTCGCATCACCGTGTTGGATGCGGGTGTGGCGGCCAGTTTGCCGCGTCCGTGCATCCCAGATTATTGACACCCGTAGCTCGCAACTCCTTTGTCACCTATAATAAAACAATAATTAGGCAAGGACACATTTTTATTTAATGGTGAGATTTGAGAAGATAATAATGGTGGTGACGGGTGATTATGATCAAGTCTGTCCCTTCACACTCCTTTTCCTTTCCCACTTTTTGATAATACATGTTATGTCCTATACACAGTGAGACCTTAAATTTGCACCTTTTTTTTTTTTGGTAATGTAATGGGGTTTGGAAAATGAATTTTCTTTAGAACCCCAAGAAAGATTTCATCTTTGTAGCAAGAAGCCCATTTCATTATGTTTTGGGTTCTGGGTTTTGCATATTATCTTCAAAATTATGTGTAGAACTAGAATTCAAACAAAAAGAAGCACATCTGTTGTGAGTCTCGTGACAAGAAGCTTACAAAAGGTTTAGATTTGAAAGTCTTTTATTGATTGAAAAATCAACAAATACTTGGCAGAGACAGGAGTTTAGTGTGGGAGACAATGCCAAAGAAAGGTTGAAGAATGAAGGTGAAAAGTGAAGGGTCACATTTGAGTAGGTGTGGAAAGTGTGCAATCGATGGGAGCAGCAGTGTTAGTGTTTGTGTTTGTGAGACTCTCAGACTAGGGAAAAGCTTTCATTTCATTTGGGACTGAGGAGGGAGTGAATAGGAAAAGATTAGAGAATTCTTTGGGAAGAGCATGTCATGTTCTTTAGGTTCTTCCGGAAATATATTGAAAATAATTTTTTTTATTTAATTTAATTAGAAGTTAGGATTTATTTGAAGTATTTTAAAGATTTTTTTAGTCTATTTCATTACTCATAATATAAAATTTACGTGTCACAATTTGATTGGGCCGATTAGTACAAGTTGTTGGAGTGAGTGTGTTTCAAACACTTAAGTTTTGCTTTGTGTCCCATATTGGTGAGGGATAAATCTTATTATGAGTTTATAAGGCTTTGCATATTTTATGTTGTAAGTTGGAACACAATGGGCTAGGTGTTGGCTTGGGCTTGGGTTTGTTACATCATTCTTGGGCCTCACCTTTTTCCTTACTTTCTTTTAGCCCAAATTTGATTTGATTTTGTTATGTCCGTTGGTGAGCATCTGAGCAGCTCGTTGGGCATTTAATGAACAACCTGTCCGTTGGGCATCAAATCTGCACAGTAGCCGTTGGAGGTCATGTCCTTTAGTCAGACCACTTATCTTCCTTTAGTTGGCATATAAGAAACCCTGTTTCATTTTCTTTTCTCTTCAGTTTTTAGCCTTGCTGCCGCCAATCTCCCTCCTCTGTTCAACTCTAAACTTTCTGCTCATCTCCACATAAAAAATTTCAGCATCATTTTTTAGTTTTAAGGAAAGGCAAATTAAGATTGTTTTTAGTTCTTTTTGTTTGAGTGTGTGATTAACTTGAAGAAATCACTATAGTCTAATCTTGGAGGTTGTTCAGTCAAGAGAGCCATTCACACCGAGTTCTACTTCGAGTGGCACGAATCAACCTTTAAAGACAACGTATTTTGCGAGATTCTATAGTTTGTGAGATCTTTCTAACTCTATCTATTTATTTTTGTTATTACTAATTTTTTAGGGTTTGTATTGTTGAATCAAAACTTGTTTATTTAGCCATATTTTCCAACACAAGTTATGTGCGGCACTTAACTAACATATCAACAAATAATTGAGAAAGAAGCTAAGATTCAAACAACATATAACGTTAGGATGTAAGAGTTATTGACAAATCTAGTCCACTATCATCATTAATAATAACAATTCATTATTATTATATTCTTATACCATCACCTGTAACCCTAGTTACATGAACTTACATAAGAAAATATAACCATTTATGTTAATACATTGATTTTTGTTAGGTCTAAGTCCTCTAAATATATGAAAATACATGCATGCTTTTATCTTTGAAGATTATTGTATTGTAATTAGTTTACTTTAACAACGTATGTTCTTTTTAAGATTGTGAGTTTCTACTTTGAAAAAACATATATACCTCAAGCCCATTCATGATCGGCATGTCCTGGTCCATCAGAATAATGGCGAATGAAGCTGCCCCTGATCGGTGAAGATCAACAGCTTGTTGTCCATTTTCTACCTCCTGAATCTCTTTCGTAAACTTGTTCAAGAGGACTCTATGGATTCTTCTAATGAGGCAGTCATCGTCCACGATAAGCACAGAAAAGCTCCTTTTAGCTTCGATGATTTCCACACTCCTTGAACTTGAAGCTTCCTTTCTAGACATTATCTTTCCTCGTTTCAGAATCCTGTGGGCAATTAAACTTTTAATTTCTCAAACTTTATATTCCTTAATACTAAAACCATCCTACCTCTATTTTCAACTTCTACCCTCAAGTTGAGATTGTTAGGAATTTTTTTTAAATGGTTGTTTTACATCAATGCCTTTAGATAATTAAAGATTAATCTAAATGCTCAAATACACACGTATGGAACATATGTTGCTTTTAGGATCCTATATTGTCAACTCGAAATACATTACATGAATCCATAAATACATTACATCTGTGCATGACATGATTGTAACAGGTGTGTAGAGAAAGTTTCTAATTAAAAAAAAAAAAAAAAATTGTAGTTGGGATGTTTGAATTTTTTATTTATTTTACTCTACTTAAATATCTCTATGCTCTATTAGTTCACAAGTTTTAAGTTAGTAAGATCACTATATAATGGTATTTTGGAACATTCAAAATATTGAATCCAAAGTAAGAATCCTCTTGAATAGTAATATAGATAGTATAGAAGTATAAACAGAGTATACACAATTATATTCAAAATGTTTTACTTAATTACAACAAATAAAGAAGATTTGAAAAGTCATACCTGGGAAATGGGGATTATAAGACTTCAAACACGGTTGAACAGAGAGAGAGGCCTAATCACTAATGCTTGCTGAATGCTTCTTATAATATGAGCTTCTCCAATCACACAATAATACTATATGTACAGGGATAATACTAGAGTTAGTAAGCAAGTTGGTAAGCAAGCTCTTGCTTGCACATGACGCATGAAGACTAAATTAGCAGCGAATCTAATGGCTATATTAAGTCTGCGTTTGGATACCGTTTATTTTGCTGAAAACTGAAAACAATAAAAATAATAATAAAAAATTATTGTTCATGCTTGAAAGTACTGTTCAATAGGCGCTAGTTAAAAAAAAAATAAATAAATAAAACTGCTGAAAACGCTAGACACGTAAAATGTGGACGCAGATGCGCAAGGCAAACACAAGCAGTCTTTATATTTCTCAGTGCTTCAATGCTCTAGATAACTCATTTTCATTTTCAGCTAGTGTACAAAATGGCCTTCCTTAAGTGCTTTTGATGATCTTGATCACGGAATCTCTAAACAAGTCACTAAATCAAGTTATTTTAATATGCCTTCTAAACCATATTATTCTCCGATTAATAAAATCTCCAATGCCCCCAACATAAAATTCTAGATAAACCGAGTGTACAATGCATTGTAGAGCTCATATTACAGTTGGTTAATTACTGTCTAAATTATTAATTATGTTAAGTAAACCAAACTAAGTTGAGCTAGTGGTTAACAACTGGTTACACTTAAGTAATGATAGAGAGATATAAAACTTTGCTATTATCGTTTATGCAAACAAAGCTAATCTTGAAAATATTAGGGCAATAGATACAAATGGATGAATTATTGCTTTCTGTTAATGGGTAAGCTTTGCTTGTGTTATTGAAAAGTGACTAAAAAGTGAGTTTTATTTTTTTGGCATTGTCACAGATTATACAAAAAGGGTTCCCACCCCCACTAATGGTCTAAAATCAACCAAATTAGATATTATTAAAGTAATTTGTCTTGGTAGATCCATGAATGAAACAGGATATCATCATTTCCTCTTTATATTATATATGTAAATAAAGTTTACAGTATAAGTAAAAAAATAATTAACTTAAACTATTATTTTCCATTCCCTTCTGGATCTATATTTCTTTGGCCAAGCAAACTTTAATTAGAAAGAATGCAGTACTTATCAAATAAACTTACTCATTACAACTAGAAGTCCTAATGGTGTGGGGTTAATTAATTTGTATGGTAATAAACTTTAGTTAGGCTGAGTTATAGTCTTATCTTTAATTCCATCTAGGACTTTGTAATTTCATATTGTGGACAACAGTTATACCATTGTTGTAATGGTTCGAATTCACGATCTACACACACCAAAACCCTAAGCATTAAGCTACAAACCTTGGCAGCAAGACATGGTTAATTCTTGTATTGCGGCTAAGTACTTAAGTAGCCATAAATCATAAATGTTAGACCCCTTTTATTAAAACAAGAGACTATTTCTTATGATGAATCAAATATTAGTAGTTGATCAATCAATTGAATACTTGCAAGAACAAAGAAAACTTGAAGTGGCATTGGTGTTATCCATGTCTAGTTGCTCTAATAGGTGTCTGTGTTCTAACAGGTTTGACTTATCTCTAATATTTTTTAAAAAGGAATCTCCTTTTATTTTAATGAGAGACTGTCACATCACTCACTAACTAAATAAAATATGAAGATTGAAACCCACTATCACTTGCCATTGTATATTTAAAATAAAAGGACATATCCAGTTAAAAAAATACTAGAAGTAAGCCAAACCCTGTTCTAATTTTTAAGATTTCAAACACGAGGTGCACCACCAAATCTTGGAATTGAGCAAATCAGCCCAGATGGTCTCAAGTTTGCCTCATAAACAAGAAACTACCGTAGCAAAAACTTAAGAACTGAAACTGAAAAAACAAATCAAAGATTGGAAGCCAGAGATTAAGAGAGGAGTTTTAGACCTTGGTTGATAGAATTAACAAGTTTTAAACCCAAGTTGTTAATTAGATTTATTATGATTAAACCTTGTTAAAACAAACAAACATCAATATCATATCAATATCATGCACAGCGGAATAGTAAATAAGACAAGATATGATAACTCAGGAAAACCAATGAAACAAACTAGTTTCACAGTAAAAAACCTAGGGGAAAACCTTCCCAAAAAGCAATTCACTATAGTAAAGAGAAGTTTCAGATCTAGTACAAAACTTTTGTCCCTAGACTCTATAATCCTTGTAGATGAACTTATAGCAGAAACCTTCTATTGCTTCAGAACCTCTGAACTCTTCAATATATGAATGCTACCCTTTTGCACGGATCCCAGTGTGACTAACTCCAGCAACTTAAAGATGTTATTGGCTGCAAAGTTCTTCACTTCATCAACAATGAAGATCAAGAAGTACTTGGTTACAAAACCCTAAGGCGCAAAAGACGCAGTAACTTCTTGCAAAGAAAAAAAGGCACTAGGTCACTTTCTGCATGTGTTCTCCATGTATAATGACGTTTAAAATAAGCCTTATATATGTCTAGGGTTGTGAGAAAAGAAACCCTACACATACATGTCAAATAGAGCAAAAAATCAGATTTGGAAATTTTGATTTTGTAGATCTTGATAGATTTAGCTTCTGTCGAGTTTCGTTCTTAAATCTCAATAAATACTGTTTCTGTCAAGATATCTGTTGAGATTTAATGAATAGTTTTTCTTCACTTGTTTCTTGGTCCAATCTTCATGATTTTAATACTTGACTTGAACTTTTGTTTCTTGAAGTACTAAACCTATCCTAGATTTACCCAATTATAAGTAAAGTGCATTTTGTTAAAAGAGTAGTCAATTATATAAAATATGTCCTTAACATACACTACATGAAAGAGATTATTAATGTACTCATAAGGTGAAAAATGAATTCACATATCCAATTATCCAAATGATTTCCACAATTATTAAGCAAACTGTATGTAATAAGTGTCTAGTCTATAGCTCTAGAATTAGAAATGCTTTTTATTTTTTACTTTCTTTCCTACCATCCTTTAAACACTAAAGAAGTTTGTCATTTTTCCCCTCTGCTTCCTGTCCATTCTTTCTACCATTCCCTTCTTTTCATTTTCCGTAACTAATACAAACACATCTATTAATATACATATGCTCGCTGTGATGATAGAGTTCACATATCCAAATGACTCTTTATTCCCAATTGGATCAAATTTGGAAATGTGCCAATTTAATTCTATCATCATAATTTTTGAAGTGGGGTTGCTAAAACTTGGGGTTTTATTAGTGCGGGTTTCCTAAATTGTTGCTCTTCTTTTTTGGGGTTCATTGTGTCCACACACTCACATGTGCATGCACATAACACCATCCCTGACTTTTAATGTGTTGAATACCTGAATGATTATAGAAGCCTGTTTTGTGTCTGTTATGGCTCAAAATATTGATCTATTATGTCTGTGAAATTGGTCATGACAAACATGACAACCAAATCATTGGACAAAATTGATTTTTCTTGGCTACTCAAGTCTTTTTTACTATTAGCATCAAGCATGGCCATGTAATTGTCTTTCTTATGGCCTTGCCCTTTATAGCTTCTTCAATTTGAAACACATCAATTTCATCCTATGGAATAGGTTGACATGAGTTACTTATACAATGCTCAATATAAAGGACTTGCCTTTTTATTGTGATTTTGAATCAATTTTGTATGTTTGAGATAAACCATTGTTGTGGGCCTTTTTTTACAATATTGGGCTGAGTTGCTTCTTGCGGTACTGGGTCCAAGTATTCTGAGTAAGGGAGTTGAGACCGGTCCAACTGCAACTCACTTTAATCCGACTTGTGCACAAACTATCCCCCTTTTTGCCAGGTTTTGATCACATACCCATGATAGGCAAAGCTATTACAGGGAGTTATGGCAGGCAAGTATAATAAAGTAACACAAGAGGAAAACTAGACATAATAAATAAAAAAAGGGAGCGGCAGGAAGTACCCTCCGTACACAAAAAAATAACAAAAAATAATAGCAATGGGTTTCTTGGATTAAGAAGAGGGGAAAGTCAGTCTGTCACACCAAGTGACACTACGGAGCTTGAAACCGAGAAGGGAAACCACTTCCTCAATGCAAATAATCTCCTCAGGGAGTGAAATTAATTACTTTGAGGGAATGGGCCTAAATGATTTATGTTCAACAGAGGTTCTTTTCCTTTGATAGAGAGCAGAACTTTGAGAGGGAGAGAGAGAATCAACCTATTGATGCAAGCCTACCGATCTAACTCTCTGTTTTTCTTTCCTTATTTTCTAATTTTTATTTTATCTTTCTTTTTCCTCTCTTTTCTCAATGCTTGTTTTCTATTACGTGGTTTTCTTTTAAGTTCCTATCACCCCCCTCCTATGATCCCTGTGCACGGCTAGGGTCCCCTTTTTTATAGTACCTATCGTGACCGGATTTTACTATTTTAACCCTTATCCACCTTTGTCTGGTTTGGGTGTACTTGCCGACCACCACTGGTTCATCTGTGTTGGTTGTGCCACTCTTACCACCAGACAAAGATGACTATTTTGTTTGTTTGTTTGCTGTGACATCCTTACCTATTATGGTGTGGGTGCTCTCTCTCTCTCTCTATCCCTCATGGCAAGCACCTAGTAGTTCCCACTTACCCTTACTTCTTTTGGGCGGTATGTCATCTCAGCAGGATATTTCCCCCAAAAGAGCCTAAGCAGTAACTTCAGAATAGGTTTTTCCCCTCTCCCCACTGCCAGACCATGCCTCTTACCTCTAAACCATGACTTCACCACAAGTATTGGCTGGATACAGGCTGGTGATGCCTGGGCCTTGTGCATACTTTACTTCTATGTTCGTTCAAAGCTTACCTGCTGCTCAGGCGCTTGCCATGATCTAGAGACCTGTCTGCACTTTCTGCCGGTCATTCTTGGCTTCTTATGGCGTGGGCTGTTTTCTGATCTCATATTTTTTGCGCCCTTGCTCCCTTTGGGGCTGGGCTTTGTAGGATTGTGGGCTTCCTTTTCTCTAGCCTATCCTTTTACTCTTTCCGTAGCCTTGCCATTGTTTCCTGCCATATCACTCTGCTATTCCTACTGTGATGTTATTTGGTCCAAGCCTGCTGGGCCTTTTTGGGCTTGTTACTTATGACTCAGTATAGTCATTTGGGCATTTTCAGTTGTATTGCTTACGGGCTCCTGCGTCCCATTTGTTTTCTCTTGGGCATTCTTGGCCCATTTGCTTTCCTTGGGTTTCCTTGGCCCTTTTCCTAACTTTGCATTCCTATGGGCTTTTTACTAACTTCTTTGGGTTTCCCCGGCCCAATTACCTTATCCTTCATCCTTGGGGCTCATAGGCCTGCCATCAACCCCTTACTTTCTTTACTTGCATTACTTTGGGTCTACTGTGAACCATTCTCACTTTTTCACATCATATATTGCCCATGAGTTTGCTATTCCTCTCTTTCCAGGCTTCTTTAAGCCCGTTTGCTTCCTCAAGGCCCATTTGTCTATTTCATGGACCTGTGATCCATTATTCCTGCCGCTTGAGCTTAATGGTTTTTTCTATCCATTTACCAATTCTTTTCTGCCCGTGTTGTTGAGCTTCTCTCTATTTGGCTTCCCCAAAATGACCGTCAACAACCATCAATATGTCTAATGAAACTTTTTTTATTTATTAGAGACGTTAACATGAAATTTTTTTTAAAATACAAGTGAAACTTATTATTATTATTTTAATGGTTACGTTTGTGTCATTGTCTAACATGCCAGTTGTGCATTGTGTGCGTCACATAAGTAATTTTCGTTAGTGAGATAATAGTAGTGACTAAATTGAAAATGATTTTCAAAATTTCGGGACTAAAATACAAGCTCAAAAAATGTGGGGATCAAAGTGAAAAATGACCCAAAATGTAGGGACAAAAAGTATTTTCGCAAAAAAAAAAAAAAAAAAAAAATCATCCAAATCAAGTTAAGAATAAATGAACCAATTAAACTAAGTTGAGCTAGTGTTTAGCAACTGGTTACACTTTAAGTTATGATAGATAGATTATTAGATTTAATTATAGAACAAGATTGATCTTGAGAGTTTCATTAATTAAACGAATAATCACATGACTAACTAACTAACTAGCTGTTAATAACGGCTAATTCCTATCCTAACTAACTCCACTAAGAGGGATACGACTAACACGTGCTTTGGTACATAAAATAAGTAAACGACATGTAGTTATATCTAAATAATACAAAAACGACTTGTAGTTTAGATAAGAAATATAAAACCAAGGTCTTTGCGCAGTCGTGCTCAACCTTATGATTGCATGCAGCTTTGTTAATGGAACTTCCTTGACATAATTCAACCTATATATCTCAGCAGATATAAAAATTGACTATAATCGTTTATGCAAACAAAGCTCTCTCTCTCAACCCACAATATCTTCAATTTCAATCTCCTGATTTTCATTCACATTCCCCATATTTCCATTGTGAAAACATGTACTCAAGTGAACCCCAAGACTCAGGTGGCTGGAGCTTCCTCCAAGCTCTAACCAACACTACCAACAACAATTCCCAGGCTAACGATGGCAATTCCTACACTACCAACGACAGTTTTTTGAGGCTAAGTGAAAATAGTCTTCAAAAGTGCACCGAAATCCTAGGAGATGAGACAGGGAGTATTGTCTTTGAAAGCGAAGAGATTTGTACTGAAAACAATATTCCAAAGAGGCAGAAAGATTCATCCAAGAAGAATGATCAGTGTAAGAGTTTGCCACCACCGTTGAGCTCAAGTGGTGTGCTGCGTATTAGGCCTCATAGAGAAAGCGGTCGCCTTATTCTTCAAGGGCCTGTCCATGATGATAATGATGAAGAAGAAGAAGAAGAAGAAGAAACAGGTAGTGTTGTCCTCGAAAATGAAGAAATTCGTACTGACAACAATTCTCCAAAGAAGCAGCCAAATTCATCATCATCAAAGAATAATGATGAAGAAGAATGTAGGAGTACTGTTTTCCCACCACCTTTGAGCTCAACTGGTGTGCTGCATACTAGGCCTCATCATGGAGAAGGTGGTGGCCCTATTCTTCAACCTGTTCCAGCCCATGATGAACAAGAAACTGAGGAAGAGCTTGATGAGCAAGTTCTTGAAAAACAAGAACAAGAACAAGAACAATTACAAGAAGATGAAGAAAAGTGAAAGTGGGTTTGTGAGGGAGTAATGTATGTATGTATTTAACTTATGAATTTAAGCTTAGCCTTTTCTGTATGTGGTCTAGTCTAGTCTAGTCTAGTTTTGTGGGTTCATGTGAGAAGAGTTTCTTAGCTTGTTATCTTTTTGTACTCTAAACTGAGCTAAGATGATTTTTAAAAGCAAAAAAAGAAAGAAGATGAAGTTTTAGATCTCCCAAATGGTGTCGTTTTACAATTTTTGAAACAGCAGTCAAAACGTCATCTTTTCTTTCATTACAAGGTTTATAAGTAACACACGTGACATGCACTTGTTTCATTTAACAGCTGAGATACTTATAATAAAAATCAGTACCGATTCAACATGACACCGTTTCAAATTTCAATTGAGGAATAGATAGAAAGAAGTTAAATAACACAGTTTCGTTTCTAACTTACAGTGCTAACAGATATTAAGATGCTTTTTTCAATGAAAATGATTAGAAAGATTGAAAATTTTTTTTTTAAAAACATACAAAAAAAACTAAAAAACTAAGCAGCCCAAATTTTAGTTTAAAAAAATGTTGAATTTTGAATATTGGGGTCTCATTATGCAATTTTATAATCTTGGGTCTCGTTAAAAATATAAATGCTACGTGCTTTAAGTAAAATAGACCCGATCCAGCAATTTGGGTCCTACCCGCTTTGTTAGGTCCAAGCCCAACGGTGAGCCCAAACCTGAAACATTCTTAAACCTAATCAAATACTAAACTTTTTTTTTTTTAAGGAAATGAACTAATCAAATACTAAACTTATTGTTATATATAAAAAAAAATCTATATATATATATATATATAAATACACACACACTAAACTTATTCAGCCTTAGGCCCACTTAATCTTGGACCCAGCTCCCTTACAAAACTCAAGCCCAGTCCAAGGTTGCAACTAACCACTCAAGCCTGCTAAGCTAGCCCTTAGTCCTAGCCCAAAATTGAGCCCAACCCGGTCCAGGTCTCACACAAACTAAGCCACTTTCCTCGGGTCCAACTCGTGTGACTTAGCCCAGGTTTACTTAGTCCTTTAAACTCAAGCCAAATTTTGACATGAGCCCAATCCCGGATTATGCCTCCAACCCAAACAATCAGCCAGCCCAAACTCAAATGAAAGCCATGCACGGCTAAATCAATATTATGGTAATTTTGAATGAATTATCAATATTATAATTACTGAGGGCAGAGAGGTTAGTTCTATTTTGCAACCCAAGCACAGCACAATTTTTTTTTTTTTTTTAATTCAATAAAGAGCAAGATTATGGTTTTTTTTTTTTTATAGAACTTTTGGAAGTTTTTTGGAAAGTGATTAGGCCGGTAACATTAGCCTAGTTTTAATACAAAGAGAAGCACTTTGAAATCTTTTATCAAATTATTTTTAAAAGAATTATTAAGGAATCTCTCCCTCGTGGAGCTCTCTCTCTTTCTCTCGTGAATGCACGAGTTTTCTCTCCCTTGGCAATGTGCGAAGGGTAGTTTTTTCATCTTTTTTGAGACAAAATGGACGATGATGTAGCTGATAGATTGGAGAGGATGAAGTTAACAATTGAGGAGGAAGAAATTATCTCCATCTCGGATGAGGGAAGGTTGGATGCCATTGAGAGTTGCAATCCGAGTTTGATTGGGAAGTTCCTTACATGTAAGCCCTTTAATAGAATGGCAGCGAAGAATACAATAAGACAAGCATGGGGATTGAATGATTCATTGTAGATTTCAGAAGTGGGACCAAATCTCTTTCAATTCAAATTCCAATCAGAGTTTGATATGGATTGGATCATGAGAGGAGGTCCTTGGTCTTTTGACAATCAACTATTATTATTGCAAAGGTGGAAGAAGGGGATGACTGTGGGAAATATTAAAATGGAATCTGCCTCCCTTTGGGTCCAAATTTGGGATGCACCGTTTGATATGATCTCATCTCAAGTAACGAGGGAAGTGGGGAGTAGGCTAGGTACGGTTAAGGAGGTTGAACGGAGGAACAAGAAGGATGATATAAATATGTTTATGAGAGTACAAGTGGCTCTACCAATAACAAAACCTCTACGTCGAGGTGGTTTTATTGCTGGATCGGATGGTGAGAGGACGTGAGTGTCATTCAAATACGAGAGATTGCCTATGTTTTGTCACTTTTGTGGAATCCTAGGTCATGACTTGAAGCACTGTGCAGCCCATTATGCAGTTGAGAAACAAGGTGGACAGGTTGAATATCAATATGGTGATTTTCTAAACGCAGCTGGGAGTCGTCCAAGGGCTCCAACAAGCAAGAATACCAACCCTATGTCCCACACAAAGGAGGGTAATGGAAGTGCGGCAAAGCAGAGCTCAAGTTATTTCGTGAATCAAGGGATGGACTCTGAAAATGTGCATGGGAATAACGCACAATATAAATGTCATGCTAACGTAAAGGAGTTAAATGCTGAAATAAGGGAATTAGGTCCGGAAAATATGCTCATTGGACAGTCAAACACGGAAATAAATGCTGGGGTTGATAACGGCTTAGATCGAATCAATCATAATGAGGGACAATAAGATTTTATTCCCGTGGAAATCCATAATCACACAATGTTTGATAGTAACACAACATCAGACATAGTTGGGCCAAGTAATTCTAAGCCCAAAGGAACGTGGACTTGGATCAATAGGATGGACTTCGGGTTGGGTGGATTAACTAAGGCCATTATTATACCTAGATTGGGAAAAAGAGATTCATGTGAAGTGCAGGAGGGGTAGACTGGTGTCCAAGCTATCAAATGAGGGAAAGTGAGTAGTGAGGATGGAAGCATTGATTGTATATCAGCGAGGGTGGAGAGCCACCCTTGCCGGGAGCCATGAGACTGTTAAGCTGGAATTGCCAAGGGCTTGGGAACCCTTGGACAAGTTGAAGCCTTTGCAAGATTTTGAGGGAGCAAGTTCCCACGGTCTATTTTCTTATGGAGACAAGACTGGACAAGGATGGGTTTGAGAAATTGTATGGAAATTTGCTGTTTCAGAATAAGGTTATTGTCAAACATCCTGATTCGAGTGGAGGGTTAGCATTTTTTTGTGGAAAAATAATATTCTGTTGGAGGTTATAAATTTCATTGTTAACCATGTTTTGGCTAAAATCACAGAGGAGGATGGCTTTGTCTGGTACTTGACTGGATTTTATGGTTGGCCGGCACAACAGAAGGAAAATTCATGGAAATTATTGAAGTATTTACAGACCTTTGTGGAAGGGCCATGGGTGGTTATAGGGGACTTTAATGCGTACCTACATGCATGGGAGAAGAAGAGCAGAAGACAGCCACAAAATTCACAGGTTAAAGCTTTTAGGGAAGCCTTGGATTGTTGTCATCTTCAAGACCTTGGATTTTTGGGATATCCTTACACTTGGAGTAATAATAGACCTGGGGAAGCAAACACCAAAATTCGGCTTGATAGAGGGGTGGCAAACAAAGAGTGGATGGAGAAATTTCAGATGAGCAAAATTATACATCTGCCCACACATGCATCAAACGACTTACCCATTATGATCCATGTTCAGATTTATGTTCATTCAAGGCAAAAATGAGAAAGGTGCTTTAAGTTTGAAGAATCTTGGCTGCTTAGTAGTGAATGTGAAATGGTAGTGCAAGAGGCTTGGGGAAGAGCAGGTGAGGATAGACTCAGGTTAGCATCTGTTCAAGAAAAAATTAAATTATGTGAAGCCGAGCTTTTGGCCTAGGGTTCATCATCCACTGATCCGTATATTAAAGCAATTAAAGACCTCCAAAAGAAGCTGGATTTTTTAAATGAAGCTGAACCTACAGAGGCTGCCAAGGCCGAATACCTAGAATTGAGCAAAAGGATGGATAAGTTATTACAAAAGTAGGAAATATTTTGGGCTCAACGGTCTAGAATAAATTGGTTAAAACATGGGGACAAAAGTACAAAGTTTTTTCATGCTAAAGCCACACAAAGGAGAAATAAAAATCATATTAGGGGTATCCAAAATGTACATGGGTAGTGGGTGGAGAATTTGGAGGAGGTGGTTGAAGTTACTTCAGCCTATTTTGATAATCTCTTTCATGCTGGTGTGGGAGATTAGATAGAGGAGTGTCTGAATGCAATTTAGAGCAAGATAACTGATGATATGCAGGAGGTTCTGTCCAGTGAATTTACTGCTGAAGAAGTGAAGGTGGCTCTATCCCAAATGGGATCAACAAAAGCTCCAAGACCTGATGGTATGAATGCTCTATTTTATCAAAATTTTTGGCATGTTGTAGGTGATAATGTAGTTCTAGCTATGTTGGATTTTTTAAATAATGGGAATATGCTACCTAAAATTAATCATACAAACATTGTGCTTATCCCTAAAGTTAAAAATCCTATGAAAATGTCTGACTTTAGACCAATAAGCCTATGTAATGTGATTTATAAAATTATTTCCAAAGTATTGGCCAATGGATTGAAACAAGTACTCCCTCAAATTATTTCACCCACTTAAAGTGCATTTGTACCGGGGAGGCTGATCACAGATAATGTATTGGTGGCCTTTGAGACACTCCATACTATGCATTCAAGAAAAAAGGGGAAGAAGGGACCCTTAGCATTGAAGCTAGACATCAGCAAGGCATATGACAGGGTTGAGTGGCATTTTTTGTAGAGTATTATGGAAAAGATGGGATTTCTTGTTACTTGGATAGAAAGGGTGATGAGTTGTGTAACGACACCATCCTTTTCTATTCTGGTGAATGGGAAAGCTTATGGCATGATTCACCCATTTAGAGGAATAAGGGAAGGGGATCTTTTATCACCATACTTATTCCTATTGTGTGCAGAGGGTTTCACTGCATTGCTAGACCAAGCAGAATCAGAAGGGAGTGTTAAAGGAGTATCCATTTGCAGAGGTGCACCAAAAGTCACTACGCTAATGTTTGCAGATGATTCTTTGCTTTTTTGTTAGGCAACTCAGGATGAGGGAGAGACTATAGCAAAGATCCTCCAAAGTTATGAAAGAGCTACAGGGCAAAGCATAAATTTAGAAAAGTCTTCAACTTATTTCAGTAGCAATACTTCAGACAGCCAGAAGCAACTGATCTTGGAGATTTTGGGAGTAAAGGAGGTGAATAGAATTGAAACTTATCTTGGCTTACCAACCTTGGTTGGGAGGGCTAAGTATCACATTTTTTTTTTCATATTTGAAGGACAGAATATGGAAGAAGTTTCAAGGTTGGAAGGGCTGATGTTGTCAAGAGCTGGTAAAGAAATATTAATCAAGGTTGTGGCACAATCCATACCTACATATACAATGAGTGTGTTTCAACTCTCATTGAAATTATGTGATGAACTGGATGCTTTGTGTGCAAAGTTTTGGTGGGATTAGATGGGGAATGAACGAAAAATTCATTGGAAGAGTTGGGATAAATTGATAGCTTCAAAAAAAGAAGAAGGAATGGGGTTCCGAGATTTAAGAGCTTTTAATCTAGCTATGTTAGCCAAGCAAGAGTGGAGAATGGTTCAATGCAATAACTCTTTGCTTTATAAATGTTTCAAAGCAAGGTATTTTCCTTGGTCATCATTCCTTGATGCTAAAGTCTCATCAAACTGCTTATATGTACGGAGAAGCTTGATGGCTGCACAACTCATTCTATTATCTGGACATTGTTGGAGGGTGGGAAATGGTCTCTCAATTAATGTTCTCAAAGATAGGAGGATTCCCAACTATCCAACAAATAGAATTTTACATTCGATTCATGAAGATGTAGAGGGAATGATGGTTACTGATCTGATCAACCCAGATTTACATATTTGGAGGAATGAGGAAGTTATGGCTAATTTTCACAGGGAGGAGGCAGAAGCTATTTGTCAAATTCCATTGAGCCGAAGGGATGTGAATGATGATATAATTTGGCTGCAGAATTCAAAGGGGCTGTTCACAGTTAAGTTGGCTTATTATGTGGCTAGGAAGCTTCTAACTGATGGCAATCGGGTAGGAACTTTAGGGGGATGTGCGCAAAGGAAGTTGTGGACTACAATATGGAAGCTTACACTTCCAAACAAAATTAAAATATGTGGATGGCGGGCCTGTCATGCTATATTGCCTACTGCAGAGAATCTGACCAAAAGGAAGGTTGTTTTGGAAAGAAATTGTTCTTTATGTATGAGAGAGGTGGAAACAACGGTTCATGCCTTGTGGGATTGTGCTGTGGTTCAGGATATTTAGGTTGGCAGCATCAGAAAATTGCAAAAATGGAGTGTACATGGGCAGACTGATATGAAGCAGTTGATGGCAGAGTTGTTGGAGCACCTAACGCCAGATGAAATGGATTTGTTTTGGGCTCAAGCATGGCTCATATGGAATCAGAGAAACTGTGTGGTGCATGGTGGCAAGTTGAAGGATCCGAGCAGCCTAAATAAAAGAGTAAAGGAGCTTGTTGATGAATTTAAACCGACCTAAGATCATTTAGCTATTCAGACTAGGCAGCAACTCAGTGGGGATGTTTGGCAACCTCCATCACTGGCGGAGTACAAGTCAAATTTTGATGTAGCAATTTTTTCGGGCTTGGACAGATCTGGTTATGGTGCTATAATTCGAAATGATAAGGGTGAAGTCATAGCTGCTATGACTGCTAGTGGGCCGAAGGTGAATATGAGTGATAAGGCCAAATTGCTGGCATGCCAAAGAGCTATTGAATTTGCTGTGGATGCTGGGTTCTCAAGGTTGATAATTGAGGGACATAATAGCAATGTAATCCAAGCCATTTCTTCTCCTTTGGAAAATTCTTCGCTATTTGGGAATGTTGTTAATGACATTAGGCATTTGGTTTGGGAGTTACAGTGGTCTAGAGTATGCTATATTACAAGAGGAGCAAATAAAGTGGCACATGTGTTAGCTCAATATGCTAGAAGTACTTTAGATGAGGATCTATATTGGATGGAGGATTCTCCCCCACCAGCTTTAGAAGCCTTGTATCATGATTCTTTATCAATTTGAATGAATGGATTTTTCCCCTTCAAAAAAAAAAAAAAAAAAAAATCTTTTATCAATAATCCATAAAAGAACCACATTGTGGCACATATTGTGAAGAAAAACAACAATGAAAATGGTATGTATTCAACGCTCTTTGTTTTTATAACTTACCTCCGAAAAACACACAAATTAAAAACAATAAACTATAAATTATAAATCACAAAGGAGTCACAAAAACACAAACCAAGAATAATGCACAAATCAAGTCTACTATCATGAGCTTCAAATGGCTATCTCGAACTAGGGCTGTGCCAAGTATAATCAACCCCAAAAGCCCTACTTTAAACAAGCCGAGCAACTTTGTTGGGCCAAAATGGCAAAATACCCCTTTCGCCAAAAGTTCCAACAAAATGCCTCTATTCTAAAACTATCTAGCAAAATACTACTATTTTGAAACTTGATTTTCTAAAAATCGAATTTCAGCAAGGAACTTGATTTCCTTGAAAAATTTCAAATGGAACTCGAGTTCCATAATTTATTTTTTTATTTTTTTTATTTTAAAGTTTGATTGCCTATAACTCGATTTTCTACAAATTGAGTTTTACATTGAAACTCAATTTTTAGAAAATCGAGTTTCAAAACAAGGACATATCACTAAATAGTTTCAGAACATGAACATTTTGCTAGAACTTTTGGGTGAAAGGGGTATTTTGTCATTTTTGCAAACTTTTTGTTGTATAAATTTGTAGGCAAAAAAACAAATCATACATTATCAACTTATAATACAAACAATAATGAGTGTAATTATGAAAACACGCTAGATACAACTAAAAACGTAAGAAATAGTTTACAAATTTAAAAATTAGGTAAGAAATATTACCCTAATGTTCTATGGTGCATATATCATGTATATTATAATATATGCAGATTCAATGGCACACCCAATGGAGTTGATCGTGATAAGCATAATTGCCTAATTCTAATGTGTTATATATATATATATATATATATATATATATATATAATTGTAACAAAATCAACTATTGCAATAACTCTAATGCTATTGCCACAATTTTTTTCATTGCAATAAACTTTTATTTTCTTGTAGTGAAAGTTTAGCTATGCACCGATGAGGTTGAAAACAAAAGCAAGAGTGGATGCTACGATGTAAAGAGTGAAGCGCATGGCTTACATTGCAAGGTGGAAACACATATATATACATCAATGTATCTTAATTCTCATATAATATCTTAATTCTTAAATCTTTTCTATTTCTATCTCTATTCTCATCGACCTATATCTATTCTCTCGAAAGCAAAAGTACGAGTGGATGCCATGATGTAAAGAGTGAAGTGCATGGCTTAAATTGGAAGGTGGAAGCATATATATATATATATATATATATATAAAGATATATTAATGTATCTTAATTCTCATATAATATCTTAATTTTTAAATATTTTCTATTTCTATCTCTATTTACATCAACCTATATTTATTCTCATATTATACATCGACATATCTTAATTTTCATCTATCCAATAAGCTTTTGTGGAGGCTGCAATAAAGGCTAGAGACCTTGGTTTTAGATTGATTTTGGTTCTCACATATTGCAAAAGAATAGAAAGTGTTTGCAATAAGAAAAGTCAACCAAGCTAGCGCGAACAAACCATGTTGATTGATTGTAGATACCGTATTTTGTCTGCCCTCAATTGTGAGCAAGACTCTGAAAATTCCAAAAACATTAATTTCTTCTATGGGGCCACAGAAACATCTAAATTGACATGACGCAACCCGTTCGGGCAATGGAGCACTCAAAGTGCCATTTCAGGTCAAATTAACCAAAATGCCCCTGGTCAACCCTAGGTTGACCGAAAGTCAAAACTGGTCAAAATCATTCTAAAACAACATTTTTCATGTTTCTACATCAAACCCTAATTTTGATCCGACCATCAGAACGGGTTGAGACCAACATCATTGCAAAGATTATTGAATTTCCTTTCCAATGACTATTCATGGGTTGAAATTGGAGTTAAAACGGTTGAGATATCCTAAAAACCGTGTAAAGCGCATTAGCTCGCTTCTCGAGGCCATAACTTTTGATTCAATTGTTGGGTTTCTAATTTTTTTAGTGTACTGAAAACTACACATCCAGACTTTTACAGGGACACTAAGATCAACCCAATCCAAGTCCAAGAAGGCCTTCATCAATCCCTTCCAAGTCGGCAACCACTTAGTTACTTTTTTAATATAAATACCCCTAGACCCTAGACAAGGCAATACGGGTCAGAATTTTCTGACCTGACTCGAAAAATACCTAACCCGAACTTGATTTTTTTTTATTCGAAGTAAAAATGGGTTGACTCGTGACCCAACCCGAATAACCCGTGACCCGACCCGTTAAAAAAATTCGCTAAAAAAATATTTAAATTACGTCCTGATACTAAGTGCATAAAGCACAAAGTACCAAAACTAATAATCAATATATATTATATATTAGCGAGAATGACTACCAATAAAAGCGAGCTAGCCTAGCTTCTTCTTCTTCTTCTTCTTCTTTTTTTTTTTTTTTTTTTTGAGAAGCTAGCTGCTAGCCTAGCTTCAGTGCCAAATCAATTGCCATCGGACAAGACAAAAGGTCCTCAACACACTACACAACACAAAGGCCAAGGCTGTCAAGTGGCTCAAGAGTCAAGACAAGTAGACAACCATTAAAAAAATAAAAAAAAAATCTCGTTCAGCTGAGCTGAGCTGTAGTCCATTGTCCAAACTCCAAAGCCAAAAGCACAAACAAATGAACAATGTTACAATGCACAAAGCCACAAACAACAAACAACAAACATGAAAAAGTTGAGTCAAACCAAACTAGTGAACCACAAAGCTTCCTTTCCTAGTTGGGAAATAAATTCTTACTCTGTATCGATCACGTCTTTTACCTGAGAATGTGGAAGTTACGTTGTGTATTAAAAGTTGGTTATATGGATTTGAAGCTACGTTTTTTATAGTCATAATTATACAATTTTAATTCTTTATTGATTTGCTTTCATGGTACATTAAGTTATATTAAAATATTATATTGTAGATGAGGATGCTGACAAAATTGGCCAACTTGAGCTACAATTTGCAAGTATGAATATTTACGGTGCTGAATCTACTACCAACGTTGAGTAGATTAAGATTGAGGTGTAATTCTTATAAAATATTTACTTATTCTTCTTTACTTAATATGTTATGTTTATTTTTAAATTTTTTTTTGTTTAGTTTATCTTTCTAAGTAATCTAACTTTACTATTATTTTAAATGCAATAGGAACATGTGCACTTAAGAAGACTGATAACTTGTTACTTTGCTGGCTTACTTGTTTTGTTTGTTTTAAGATTTATCTCTTTTTGAAGATGTAAACTTGTAATTATATGCATTTTGACAGTGAACTATTAACATTGAAGACTTTTTCCATTATGAATTTATGACTATAAATAATTTTTGTCATGCTCAAAACTATAAGAATTGGAAGGATATTAACAAGTGACATTAAGTGCAATTCATTTGCTTAATTGATTTTATTCTTTCTCTCTAAAAAAGTTGTCATTGATTTGTTTTTGTAATTGAAAAAAAAAAAAAAAAAAAAACTTGTTTGAAAAATACGGGTAAACCCAACCCGACCCGACCCGTAACCCGATTAACCAGTTTAAAAATGACCTGTTTTGACCTGCAACCCGTTTGACCTACAAACCCGATTGACCCGACCTGAACCCGGCCCGACCGTTTTGCCACGTCTACTAGACCCCCCATCAGATAAAAAAAGGAATGAAATTGGGCAATTTGGAGCATTTTTCTGGGTAAATTTTCTCTCTAAATTTTCTCCTAAACGCATCAAAAAACTTTTGATTTCTCTGTTTTCTCAACAATCAAGAGGTAGTGTTCTTGCACTCTTTTTCCTCTCCTGGTCTTAGGACCTTGGATTTGAGGTTTTAAGGGTGTAAATGTAGCTTTTTAGCTACAAACTATACCGTTTACTTTATTTTTCTTTATAGCATGTCTATTTGCTTTCCATAGTATATCTTTGTTTTATCTTGCTTCCTAGCATGTTTTATAGCATTTTTAGCATGTTTCCTTACTTTTTGCCATGTTTTACCACTTTGATGATACTGGCCTAGCCTTCTTGGGTTAGGATATGCCTAAATATTGTGTTTGTGCTTAGATCCATATGCCTAGGTGTTTTTTGCCATGTTTATGCCTAGATCTACTTGTTTATGTGCTCTTTGTCATGCTTATACCTAGATCTACATGTTTAAGTGCTCCTTGCCATGCTTATGCTTAGATCTATATCTTTGTGTGCTCTGTGCCATGTTCATGTGTCTAGATCTACATATTGGTTGCTATGTCATGTGCTTCTATAGCCTTTTTATCTCTTGTTATCTCTTTTTCTTTTTTTCTTTTCCATGTGTTTTGGCCCTTTAGGTAGGGTGTAGATCTAGATTTTATGGTCTAGGCTTACATCCATACACCTAGGCCTATATTAAAGGGTTTGGATCATTTCCTTTATGCATGTCTATGCTTGCTTGCTTCTATGCTTTATCTCCATGTTTGCCTGTTTAGATCTAGGCTTTTCCATGCTTTGTGTCATCTGTGGGCTTGTGCTTGTTGATCTTTGAGGCCACTTGCTTGTGTGGTTGCTTTCATCCCTCTTGCAGATTGTTTAGGTATGATCACTTGTGAGATATACCTCCGTGGTGTTGGTTTGCTTGATGCATACCCTTTCTCCACTCTATGCGATGTTTTGCTTGTCTTGCTTACTTTGTGCCACCCGTTTGGCTTTCTTTGCTTCTTTGCATTTTTGCACGCTTGCCTACATGTTCATGCATGAGTCTGTGTGTCGTCCATACTCCAATCTCGTGGAACTATGGACACCCAATCCAAACCTACATTTATCCTCCTGGTACACCCCTTTTTGTTTGATAACATGTTTGTTTGCCCCCGTTTGACTCTCTCTTTGATAGTTTGTCTTTTAGCATACTTTCCTTCTAGTTGTTTCTTTGCTTGTCTGCTGGTTTGTTTCCTTTGTCATTGAATGTACACACTTGGAGCATGGACACTTGGAGCAACGGTGCGACATCCTAGGTGCAAGCAAAAAGAATAAGGATGCAAGCAAGAAGACGCAAGCTCCCAAAGGGCAATGTTCAGTAGATTAGGAGGCCTAGCCCCTCCCAATTGGTTTTCTCTTTCCCTCTCTCTCTCTTAACCTCTTCTTTAGGGCATGTATTAGGGTTTCCCTCCATGTACCCTATTTACTTTTCCTGCTCTTTGCTTGGGCCGCGTTCCCTGGGTATGGCAATGTCTGTTTTACATTTCCTGTACCTTGCTGGGCCATACCCTTGGAACATTGGCAATGTTTGTTTTACTTTCCTGCTTTGTGTGATAGTATTGTGCATGGTATATGTATATATATGCTTACATGTGTGTGGGTGATCATGCACTTTGTATGATGGACTTTTATGGCTATGTGAGCGACCCTCTCTAGTCATGAGAGGTCTTGACCTTATGGCATGAGTATGTACTCAAGGCATTTATTGCAAGTGCATATTTATGTTATTCTATCTACACAAGCATCGCAGTGTGACCGTCCCAATCCATGTCACCAAAGTGACATCGGTTTCCCCATGTATGCGACACATATTAATGTGCTTAATGTTTTGAGGGGCTTTAGCTCGTCCTAGCATGAGCATGTTGGCACGCGTTGTATACATAAGTATGAAACCCTGTCGATGCACGATAATGCAACAAATGTGAAACTCTACAAGATTTTTGCCGTGAAAATGGGGCATCCCCATTGCCGTATTCTCATGGCAAAAGCTTGGTGAGGATAGTGTTTTGTGTGCTATGATGCACTTGAGGCGAAGCACTGCCAAATTTCCGCCACAAAAATAAGGCGAAATGCTACGAGATTTTGGCCTTGTAAATTAGGCAACAATTCCAAACACACTAGGGAAGCATCGATCGAGACCACACCCTTTCTAAATCCAAACCTCAAAGCCCAATTCGCTTAAAGCCCTGAAAGTTAATGCCAATAGCTCGTTTTCAACTACCATTGTCTGAAAATTAAGATTTTACCAAAACAAAGGACTGTCTACGGACAGGTGTTGTGGGGTGCCTTACACATTTCCCACACGTAACCAGATTTCTAAATTTAAGAATCAAGATTTTTTACCCGTCCATATTAGATTAGAAAAAACGACATTTTTCTTAGCCTAGGATTGGTAATAAAATCAAATAGAGTCAGGTGACCAATCACACCTTAGAAAAAACCCAATGATTGGTGGCGACTTCATTTACCCTTAGTAATTTCCTTAAAATTGACTCATATTCTAGTCACACACCCAAGGTACAACCTTCCTCCACAACACCCGAGCTCTGAGCTTCATATGCACGTGCATATCCTTCCAAAGAGAACTATGCAAGCGTCGCTGCGATGGGTGGTCGAACTGCCACGAGGCATTGACACTGACTTTCATTATCTCACTCAGCATGGTATAACCATGTACACTGTTTTGGTTCCTAAGTTTGTTTTGTGTAATTAGACTTAGCCTATCTTGGACTCCATTGCACTGGACTCCATTGCATCAGTGCTAGATATGTCCAGCTGTCCTATAATGCTACTTTCTCTATGTTTTATCACTGGTGTAAAACAAAAGAGGCCCATTTTCTTTTTCAGTTAGTTCAATATACTATCACTATTGCAATAATAATTTTTGTTGCAATAAGCTATTAGTTCGAAATTTTCGTTGATATAAGTGATATCAATTTATTGAAACAATATCTTCATTTTAAGTTATTGAAACAATTTTTTCTAATGTATTAAAACTTCTATTGCAACTAAAAATTGTAAGTTATTGCAACTTATTACTGTTGATGCAATAATTTAACACTGTTGTGAATCTCTATGATCAAGCCCAAGGGAGAGGCTTCTAAGAGCGTTACAATTTCCATTGGAGACCAATTTGGAGGTAAATACTTTCTCTCCTTTATTTTTATTTATTTTTTGAATAACAACTTAATTCCTAGTTTTCTTTGGATTCCAAAATATCCACCCATTTTATGTGGATGTTGTAAAAATTTAAGAGGTCTTTCATTTTCTCTTTTTTTTTTTTTTTTTTTTTAATTTATTTTGTTTTCAATGAACATTTTTATTCTTAACTTTCTCCTAAACTACTAGAGGTCTAGAGGGTATTGAATGTGCTTTGGTTATTTGAAAGGGGTGTGAATCTTAATGTTGCTTGCAAATATTGCTCACCCCAATTGGCTTTGCATTGGGGATTTCAATCATATTCTAAATGGGGATGATAAGTTTTCCTTTAATGAGGGTAGGATTATAGGGTCTGAATCTTTTAATCAATTAATTTCTGACCTGGAATTATGTGAATTGGCTGCCTTTGGCCAGAGATTCACTTGGATGAATAACAGAGAGGATGATGACTTTGTAACGGAGAGGCTAGATAGAGCATTTGCTATTGTGGACTGGATTCATACCTACCCTTCTTATGCTCTACAAAATTTGCCTATCGTACATTCTGATCATGGACCAATAATGCTTGATTTTGAGCTCAGGTTACCCTTTCATTTTGAACGCATGTGGCTCACTCATCCCTTATGCAAGCATGTGGTCCAACAAGCTTGGAATTTTCGCACTAATGGATCTAGAGCTGTCTAACTTAGGAAAAAATTTTACAAAGTCAGGAAAGAATTTCTTATCTAGAATATGGAGGTTTTTGGTAAGGTTGATTGTGAAATTCACAAGAAGCAAATACAACTTCAAGAAATGCAGAATTCTATTCTATTTGTGGATGATGTGAGAAAGGAAAAGATTATTATGGAGGAGTTGGAAGTCCTAATGCACCGAGAAGAATTGATGTGGGCACAAAAGGCAAGGAGTGATTGGATTGTCCTAGGGGATAGAAACACAAGGTGCTTCCAAATTGTGGTCAAACAAAGAAGGGCGAGAAGTAGAATTTTGAACCTTAAAAACAGCTCAAAGAGACTTTACTGATAACTCAGTTGAAATTGAAAACACTTTGGTAAACCACTTCAAGCAATATTATGAAGGTCCTACTCTTGGAGACTTTGATTCCATTCTTGGAGAGATCAGGACATTACCAATTCCTCAACTCTCTGATCAATAGTGTGCTCTCCTAAACAGACTTGTCACTGATGAAGAAATTGAAAGCACTGTGTTTCAAATTGGAGCTCACAAAGCCCCTGGCCCTAATGGCATTCCTGCTTTCTTCTACCAGAACTTTTGGTGCACTATTAAGACCGATGTTCTCCATGCTGTCCATGCTTTCTTTCACTCAGGTATCAGGAGGCCTTTAATCAGCACCCTACTTCTATGACTCAGCCTGCAGACTATAACCATACAGTCCAACGCTTTGGTGGCCCCTAGCAGCTAGTCATCATAATTGCTAGAGCAAGAAGAAGGAGAACCAAAAGGAGTGGATTTGCCTATGAAGCTATAGACTTGCAAGGGAACCTCGTTTTTTCTGGTGTTTCAAGTTGTGTTGTAGCACAAGTAACCCAAGCAGTACAGGAAGCAGTGGTGGAAGCAGCTATTAAAGCTAGGACCCTTGGATATGCCTGTATTCTATTTCTGAGTGATAGCAAGAGAACAGTTCAAGTTGTGAACAAGGCTTGATCTCCTAGCTGGCGGGAACAAAATATGATGGTAGTTCTTTTGCACTTATACCAGAATGGACTAATGTTTCATTCTTGTTTTGTTCCCAAGGTTGTAGTTTGTAATGTATATAATCTAGCAGATATAGCAGCTTACATGCCAATCCACCACAGTTGGGTTACCCCAACCACTTTGTAAAACTCTGTATTCTCTTAATGGTATCAAAAAAAAAAAAATGTTGCTTGCAAATGTTAAGTAGTTTTTAAGAGATAGTAATTCATATTTGGCTCTTAAGAACTATAATTATTGATAGGAAAACAATGTCTTAAGTGCATGGAACTGGAACACCTAAGCATTATTTATTAGCAACATTAGATGCTTAAACTCCTGTAGTGCTACCCATAATCTTCCAATGATGAACACATGAATGCTGATTTTTAAAAGGCAAAGCAGCTGACTTTCCTATTACAGAAAATAAATATTTCTATTACTCTCTAATTACATGCCACATTCTAAAATTTTTCCTTGATGAAACTATATTGTTGCATCAGCTTCATTTAAGTGGAGGCTATTGTTTTTATTATTTTCATCACACTTTTTTTTTTAATAGGAAACTGTGAAAGATTTCATTGAAATCCAAAATTGAATTACAACAAAGGAAGTAGAGCTTAAAACATAACATTAGGCACAAACATCATCTATAGTGAGATGGTGCACAAAGGGCGGGCAGGCCCCCAATTCCAAACTTGTGTCTCCTCACTTCTTCTTGCACATTGGGCAAGCTCATGTGCTACTTTGTTGTAGTCCCTTTTCAGATGTTTGATTTTCCAGCTTCTAAAGGACTTGAGTAGATAGCCAATGCCTTGATACAAATGGCCAAGATAGCCATCTGAACCACCTGCTTCTATGCCTTGAACAACTGCAATTGCATCAATTTCAATGATGATTTGGGGCAGCTCCATTTCTCGAGCTAGGAGGATGCCACACTCAACAACTATAGTCTCCACTTCTAACACTGAAAAGTGGCTTGATAGATATTTAGAGCTAGCTACTACAATCCTTCCTTTAAAATCTCTAATAATTGCTCTCACACTAGAATTCCTTCCATCCTCCGAGGTGGCCCCATCCACATTGATTTTGAAAAAACCAGCTGGTGGAACAACCCATTTATTGGTCTCGCAAGGCCGGTTATGGCTCATGTCTACATTAGCTCTATTGAAATCCTGATGGAGCTTCTCAGCAAAATTTCACATATGATTTGGGAGTGTGGATTCAAAAACAATTTGATTCCTCATATAGACCAGGCAGTCACACAAAAAATCTCGAGGTCCATGGGTGTCCCTTTAGCAAGAACTTCCAAAGCTATGTCAGAAAAATTTGACCAATTTTCCAGGCTGTCCACTGGGCAATCCATCCAACAGCTCCACAATTTTTTGGCTAAGTCACAACTAACCAAGGAATGAGAAATAGTCTCAGGCTCTCTTCCACAGCATGGGCAAACTTCATCTACTGTAATTCCTCTTTTTTTTAAGTTTATCAATGTTGGCAAGCCATTCATAAATGCTCTCCAGGTGAATATTTTAGTCTTTGTTAGGATGTTTAAATGCCACATCCTTTTCCAGAGTGGGGTTCTATAGTCTCCGATAAAGCATTCCCCCTGTTCCTCTTTTTCTATTAATTTAGTAGCAATATAATAGGCACTCTTCATAGTAAACACCCCTCTGTTATTACCAGCCCAAATAATTTTATCATCTGGGAGATTATAGCTTAGAGGGATATTGAGAATTATATTTTCTTCAAACGGAAGGAATAAAACAATGTCGGCATTCCATCTTTTGGATTCTTTATCAATGAGGGCTGATACCATTGGGAAATTGTCAAAGAGCCTGAGAGGAGAAATTACCTTGTATATCATGGGGGTAGGCAGCCATTTGTCCTCCCAAATGTGGATTAAATTTCCATTCCCCACTCTCCATCGCGTTCCTCTTCTAATCACCTCCAATCCAGTCTTGATCCTCCTCCATGCATACGAGGGGTTGGAGCCGAGTTTAGCTCTGAGAACATCCTCATGTGGATAGTATCTAGCCCTATAGATTTGAGCCACTAGAGAGTTGGGATTCATTAAAAGTCTCCACCCTTGCTTGGCTAACATAACGAGATTAAAAGCTTGGAGGTTTTGAAAGCCCATTCCACATCTTAGTTTTGACTTACACATTTTCTTCTAACCTATCCACACAATTTTTGACTCCTGATTGTGCTGTCCCCACCAAAATTTTCTCATCATCCTTTCCATCTCCTCACATAGGCTTTTTGGGAGCTGGAAGCAGCTCATAGTATAGATGGGGATTGCTTGGGCTACTGCTTTTATGTGAATCTTCCTGCCACCCATTGATAACATCTTTTCCTTCCACCCCGACAAATTTTTCCCCACTCTCTCCTTAATCTCAGCAAAGACTCCTATTTTTGACTTGCCAATAATGGAAGGGAGGCTGAGATATTTGCTGTGCCGAGTGTCTTGCATAGGCCCAAGTATGTTCAACACTTCATTCTTCTTCTCTTTGGATGTATTATTACTGAATAAAACCGATGATTTGTTAGCATCTATTTTCTGGCTTGATGTAGCTTTGTAAAGCTGGAGAATTTCAATTAGCTTTTGACATTCCTAGCTATTTGCTTTGCAAAACAAGAGGCTATCATTTGCAAAGAAAAGGTGGGTGACCATTGCACAGCCTCTACAAATAGTTATGCCACTCAAAGATTGATTCCTAGTAGCTTCATTAATAAGGGAAGAGAACCCATATGCACACAACAAAAAGAGATAGGGGGTCACCTTGACGAAGGCCCTAAGTAAGGATTATATTGCCATGAGCAATGTAGGGTCTCTCTTTGGGGCCCAGGCCCAACAGGTAGGTGATTCTGGCCCAAGTAGCCCTAGACAATGAATTTGTAGAGAGCGGGTTACAGAACTAGGCCCTAACGAAGTGAGTGTTAGTTAACTTTGGGCCATGCAACGATTGAACGTAAGAATATCTCCTTCATGTCCACTGGATATCCAGTCCGAGGAGACGTGTGAGTGCACTTTTGTTCTTGATCAAAGGCTATGGTCTTTCTCTCTTTTTTCTGTTCCTTCTTCTCCTTTTTTTTTTCTCTCCATGGGGACTCCTTTCTTTTATATAGCCCCCTTTAAGTCATCAGGACTTTACACTTGTTGATCATCTGGGCCTTCACTTGAGTGCCCGTCCCATCGGACATCTCCCCTGTTTTTCTGTGAGTTGTTGTGGCCAAGGTAACACTATTCGCCTGTCTTCTCCACATTAATGCGGCCAGAAAAGTAGCTGCCCTGCATTTAATGTGGCAGCTGTAGTCTCTCCCTTGACACCCTAGACTCTCTCTCCCGGGCTTAGGGGACTCGTCCCTGCTACTAATACTCGTTGGAGCGATTCTTTATTGTTGGTAGGATGCATGTCTGAGCCATATCTAGCACGTCCAAGGAGACATCCCTCCTCGGATCGTCTTTTAAATAAGTTTGGGCCCATAAGAATTGGGTCGGGGGCCCTTTCTGGCGCCCACACTTTCTCCTCGAACTGGGTTGAACTCTATAGAGGGCCTAAGGCCCATTATTTGATCTGGGGACTTTACCCCTCAAGCAACACCATTTATTAGAATAGAATATGACACTGTGGTAATAAAATGCATGACAAGACTAATCCATCTTTCATGGAAACCTATTCTCTCCATAACTTGTTCAATAAAACCCCATTCAACCCTATCGTATGCTTTGCACATATCTAATTTAATAGCTATGTAACTATCTTTGCCGTCTCTCTTATGGTCAAGATGGTGCATGAGCTCAAAGGTAACAAGAACATTGTCAGTAATAAGCCTTTCAGAGAGGAATGCGCTTTAATTTTCAGAAATAATGTGAGGCAAGATCATTTTGAGGCGATTAGCCAGCACTTTTGATATGAGCTTATAAACAACATTGCTTAGACTTATGGGTCTAAACTCTGTCATTCTAGATGGGTTTTTTTATTTTTGGAATCAGAGTAATATTAGTTTTGTTAATTTTTGCTATAGACATGTTTGAGTTTAGCACATTTAAGACCATGCCAGAAACATCATTGCCTACAACATCCCAATATTTTTGAAAGAAAATAGTTGACATACCATTGCGGCCAGGAGCTTTGGTTGGATGCATTTGCTTTAAGGCAGCATCAACTTCTTCCCTGGTGAACTCCCTAGTTAAGTTCTGGTTTATATCTTCAGTGACTCTAATGGAGATTGAGTTGGTAACCTTGGAGATGCTGCTCAAGTTGGATGTGGTGTAAGCTTTTCAAAATAGGAAATATCAACTTTTACAATGGCTCTAGGGGACTCACACTAGTTTCCACCCTCATCCCTGATTTTAGAGATGATGTTTTTCTTTTTCCTCTTTGATGCCTCGGAATGGAAGTACTTTGTGTTACAATCTCCCAAACTCAACCATTGAACTTTGGATCGTTGGTGCCACATGATTTCCTGACTATTTAAGAGGTCATTTTCACCACCCAAACTTCCATTGTGGTCTCTAAGAACCAGCTCATTGCAAGTCTTTCTTTTGTTGTGAATTTGTCTTAGGACTTGTCCAAAAGCAGCCTTATTCCACATTGCAAGATTGGAAGCACATTGCTTGAGGCTCATAGCAATTCCATTAGGAGTATTCAGCTTTGTACACTCCTCCTAGGCCGCCTTGATAATATTTTTACACTCCTCTCTCTTAGTCCACATTACTTTAAAATGAAACCTTCGCCTTCTAGGTGGCTGTATAAGAATAGTGTCACAAACCAATAAGGCACAATGATCTGATGTAGAGTCAACCAGATGGTGAACTCTTATGTCTTTATAGTGATCAATCCACTCAGGTGTGGTAAGAGCACGATCTAGTCTTAGATACACTCTATCATCCCCTTCCTGCATATTACACTAGGTATAGTCAAGACTGTAGTACCCCAGGTCCTTGAAGCCACATTAATGAATAACATCCCGAAAGTCATCCATTTGCCTCTAGCTGCGATCACCTAACTCCCCCCAAGTTTTCCTCCATAGATACAATTTCGTTGAAGTCCCCAAAACACATCCAAGGAAGTGTGAACTTTCTATTTAGAACCTAAAGTAGATCCCAAGATTCCTTTCTTCGGTGGGTTTCAGGTTGGCCATAGAACCCGGTAATGCGCCATTTAAATCCCGATGAGGGAACAGTGACAATCACATCTATATGGTTAGCCGAGTAACCCTGAACTTCCACCGTAATGTCTTTTTTCCAGAGTAATGCTGACCCTCCACTTCTTCCTGAGCTTGGTATGATTAAGCCATTAGTGAAGCCTAACTTTTCTGTCTCTTTCTCCATAGTCTTTTTCTTCAATTTTGTCTCCGTTAAGAAGATGATTTTGGGATCCCACCATTGCACAAATTCATGCAACACTCTAACTATCCGAGGGTTCCCAAGCCCTCGGCAATTCCATCCAAGGGCGATCATGGCTCTCGGGGGTGCTACAAAGTAGCCACCGCCATTTTATCATAGGGGAAAATATCATCAGAAGCTTGCTTTCCATAAACACGTTTCGAAGCTTTCCCTTCAGAGACAATATGAGTTTCAATATTTTCAGTTCTCTTTTTGCCAACCACATGATCCAGTACATTTGTGCCCTTTTTCCTTTGTCTGGGCCTTGTTTTGGGCCCTCAGATGTCCCCCAATTTTTAACTTCTGTTTTGGGCTTTATTGGGTTGGCCACCTCTTGATCTTCCTTATCGAGCACAAGTGGCTTACCTATAGCTGACCGGGCATCATTATTCCTTTTGAACAATTCCATGACTAAGTCAATTTTAGTTACCTTTGGCTTGTCACGTACTTCATGGTCTAACATTGTATCTTGCCCCGAAATCTCCAAAATTTTCCCATTTGCTCAGTTTATTCGGCACCATCCGATGTGATGTATCTGTTTCCATTTCTGCTACCAAGGCATTTCCACTAGCTAGGTTGTAACTACTGTTTAGACCTTCGTTCCTTTCGCCCTCTGATCAGTGGCGATGCCACGTACAGGTCAGGGTGTTCCCAGGAACACCCTGACCTGAAAAAAAAAATTATATTTAATTTGTATTAGGAACACCCTCGATCAAAAAATTAGGAACACCCTCAAATTAAAAAAAAAAAATATATATATATATATATATATATCTGTTCTACTTTCAAGAAAAAATAAATAAATAAAATTTGTAACAGAGCCAAGCCTACGGCGAGCCCAACAGATTACAAAGGTAGCAAAGTAGCAAACCCACAGATTCTCAAAAAAAAAAAGCAATATAGAGAATCAGAAATCAAACCCACGGTCACGTCTCTGGCAGAGAAAACCAAACCCCAATATAGTCTATACAGAGCAAAAGCAAAACAAACTCCAATACAGAGGTGTTTATCAATTAAAAAAAAAAAAAAACCCAATACAGAGCAAACCAAAACCAAACCCCAATATAGAGCAAACCAAACCCAGTCACTCGCAGCTCGCTCGTTGTCGTCGTCGTTGCTCACTCGCTTGCCCCTCATCATCGTCGCTCTCCCCTTATCACAAATCGCTCTGCCTCGGTGTTCGATGCTCCCTCCCTCAAGGTATTTCTCTCCCTTTTTCTCTCTGACTCTCTCTCAGTCTCCCACTCTCTCTCTCTCTCTTTATCTCACTGAAATGAAAACCATGAAATGAAATTAATGAATGAGTCTCTCCCTCTTTATTCTTTAAGAGTCTAACTCAGTAACTCTCTTTGTCTCTTTTGAAATGTGATCTCTGATTGGCTGGCTGATTCTTTACTCTTTAGCTTTATTAATATTTTGTTTTTTGTCTATTTTTTGTCTTTTTGAATTTGGCTTTATCTTATCCGTTGGTGTTGGTTAGTGTGTGTTGGTGTTTGTGTTGGACCGTTGGTAAGATATTGATTGTCTTTTAGTGTAATGTGTATTGTGATTTGTGATTGTGAAATTTTTTGATTGGTAGCTGGCTATTGTGATTGGGGGCATCAGGAGGCTTGTGCTTGTCTGTTGAGTGGGGTGGGGGTAGATGGGCTGATGGGCACATAGGGCCGGGTAAACAATAATTAAAGCAGTGTAATGTGTTGCACATTACACTGCTTTAATTATTGTGTTGCACATAGGATGTGTAATATCTGGCTCTTTTAGTGTAATGTGCACAAGGGGCTAAACAATATAACAAATTAAAGCAGTATAATTAATGACAAACAAATTAAAGCAATATAGTTCATTGTTACGCTAAACAACAATAATTAAAGTAATATAATTAACCAATACATTATAAAAGACAAATAAATTAAATTATGTTAGGCTAAATAACAATTAATAATTTTATAATTAATGAAACAACAATATAACAAATTATAGTTTATAAAATACAAACAAATTAATGAAACAACTAAACAATAATAATTAATAATTTTATTAATATTTCAAATGAACTTATAGTTTATTGTTTATTCTTTTGCTAGAATTATGGACAAATATTTGATAAGAAAGCCACGTACCCAAGATTCATCTTCATCTTCTAAGTGAATTCGTGTTGACTTTAACTTAGAAAATCTTCCTTCAGATCTTGGGTGCTTGCTCATTCCCAAGTGTAGGAGATCGTAGCAATATAATTCTCGGAGTACCAAGGTCGAACCACAAGAAGTGGGGTAAATTCAAAGACAATGTAATTAAAAAAACTTTTGGTGAAGATGAAGAATAATTTTTTTCTGGTAATTGTAAACAAGAATAACAATGATAACTTATTTAAATCAATAATTTAAATACTAGGGCATCCGAGTGTTTCCCTATATCGATATGAAATTCTTTATGATCTAAGAAAATATCTATTTCATAATTGATTGTTCTTATACAATTAAAAACTTATGATTCGGTTGAACTGAGACAATTAAAGAACGCATGATAACCTTGATTGATAATGCGGTTAGAAAAATTTTCAGAAAAACCCATTCACTTTAAAACCTGATTTCTATTTGAAACTATTAGAAATTCATCTAAACAATAAGAAAAACATGATTGAACTTATTGAAAGCATGGAAGAACTAATACATCAAAAGAAATCTAATTGAACAATCAAATATGTTGTAGATAAAGTCCTAGAAAAAATCACATTGAATATTCATACCGTATAGAAGAAACATAACCTCTAGCCCTAGCAAAGAGTTTAGGCTGCCATTAGAGAAAGAAAAATACAAGGTTTGCTCTGCCAAAATTCGTTCTACCAGCCTCCCTTCAAAACCCTAATGTCTAAGTGTCCAAAGAAAATAAAACTTTTACTATTTTAATTTCCGTCCAGGTTTACAGCTGTAAATTGTGAGTTAATTTCGGCCATCAAAAATTGAGAATTTCGAAAAATTCATAACTGGAAAGTTGTAGATATTTAAATCATGGTTCCAACCCATCTGGCCTTGTGTCAATTGGATTTTTGAGGAGAGAGATACGCCCAAAATACTGATCAGTGCTCAAATCAGATTTTTCCTTTTCAGATTCTGCCTCTTTGATTTCTTTCCTTATTTGAAGCTTCCAATCATGGTAGACGATCCAAGCACTCCAGCTGCACCTCCTTAGACATTTAAACATGGTCCTTTAGCTCCACTTTAATTCTAGTTTGGCCTCCATTCTCTCACAAATTCCTGTAAACTCATCTTTCTCACATGATTTCCTAAAAGTAGAAAATCACACACAATGAATAACATCTTATTTAAGAAATTATGTAAAGATAAATAATAGAGACTAATGCAAATCATGGCTTAATTATACAAATTAAGCATAGTAATAAGGAGATAACACCCATATAAATATATAACAAGAATACATTTTAAGGTGTTATCACTGGGCTATGAGAAAAGATATTATCTTATCATCCTAATCATCATAATGAAATAAAAAGATATTATTTACAAAAAGGCCTTTGTCAACTTATTTTACTCTGTGATGAGTACCCTATATCATATTTTTCTGGAAATCTTCGTCGATTTATATCCAAATGGTATAAAAATAGATACCGGTTGGAATATAGTTTAGATAAGGATGCAGTATTTTGTTTTTATTGCTACCTATTTGGGCAAGATGTTGGTAAGCAAGGAGGAGGAGACACTTTTGTAACAAAGGGATTCAAACTTTGGAATCAAAAAGAGAAGTTAAATTCCCATGTTGGAGGAGTTAATAGTGCTCATAACCAAGTTGTCCAGAAGAGTGAAGATCTATTGAAGGAAAAGCATACGATTCCTTTTATGCCGAGGATTAGCTTTTCGTGGTCACGATGAATCTCAAGGTTCAAGTGATAAAGGAAATTTCCTTGAGCTTCTACAATTTTTGGGGGATCACAATAAATCTATCAATGAAGTGTTGCAAAATTGCAAGCTTACCCATCCTGATATTCAAAAAGACATTGTGAATGCAATTGCACGTGAAACATCTAAAGCCATCATCAAGGATCTTCACAATGGGTTCTTTTCAATATTAGTTGATGAGTCACTTGATATCTCAGTGAAAGAACAAATGGCCCTCGTTCTTCATTATGTGAACAAAAAAGGAATTATTATAGAGTAGTTCCTTGGTATCGTACATGTAGCAAGTACCACCGCTTTGTCACTCAAACATGCTATTGAGTGTTTACTTTGTGAACATAATTTGAGTTTATCGAACCTACGTGGACAAGGTTATGACGGGGCTAGTAATATGCAAGGCGATATCAATGGTTTCAAAACTTTAATTTTGAGAGAGAATAAGTCAGCATTTTATGTCCATTGTTTTGCTCATCAACTTCAATTGACACTTGTTGCTGTTGCTAAAAATCACATTAACATTTCTGAATTTTTTTATGTGGTTAGTAATTTAGTAACTGTTGTTGGAGGCTCTTATAAGAGACGAGATGCTCTTCGAGATACACAATTTGCCAAAATTAAAGAAAATTTAGAGAATGGTGTATGTAGAAGTGGGCAAGGTTTGAATCAAGAGACAAATCTTAAACGTTCTGGTGATACACGTTGGGGATCATATTATGAGACTTTTCTCAACTTGATTTTGATGTTCTCTACTATTGTTGATGTACTTGAGATTATTGAAGAAGATGGCCTCTTCAACCAAAAAGTTGAAACTTGATCTATTATGAGGCCAATTCTATCTTTTGAATTTGTCTTTGCTTTACACTTGATGAAAAACATTTTAAGGATCACAAATGAGTTGTTAATAGCATTGAAAAAAAAAAATCAAGATATAGTAAATGCTATGGATCTTGTTAATGTGTCTAAGCAACGATTGCAAGTGATGAGAGATGATGAATGGATATCTTTATCGACTGAAGTGTCTTCATTTTGTACCGCACATGATATTCCTATATTGAACATGGATGAAATATTTGTAGTTAGTGGGAGGCCGCGATGCAACACCCAACAAAATACAAATTTACATCATTATCGTGTTGAGCTATTCTGTACAATCATAGATATGCAACTTCAAGAGCTTAATAACCGGTTTTCAGAGGCGAATACCGAGTAATTCATTTGTGGCTTTTGATAAGGAAAAATTGATACGTCTAACATCCATCTGATTTTCTTAGGATAGATATCTTGGCACTTAACTCTCAACTGCAGAATTACATTTTTGATATGCGCAACAATGACTTATTTTTAGAGCTTCAAGGAATTAGTGAACACAAGGAAGTATGAGACTTATCCATTAGTCTATTTGCTTGTGAAGTTAGCTTTGACCCTTCCTGTTGCTACTGTAATAGTAAAAAGAAGTTTTTCAGCAATGAAATATATAAAGAATGAATTGCGCAATCGAATGGGAGATCAGTAGATGAATGATTGCTTGGTTGTGTATATTGAAAAAGATGTAGCTTGTAGCATTGATAATGAGACTATCATGCAACGATTTCAAAATATGAAAACTCGTAGAAGACAATTGTAAACTTTATGTATTTGCATGTTTTTTTATTGTTGTTATTGTCAATATATAAAATTTTCTTTTTATTAAATTGTGTAATTTATGCTTGTTGAGGAACACCCTGGAAAAAATTCCTAGAGTCACCACTGCCTCTGATTGTACTGACTTCATCAGAATTTCTGCCATCGTCTGAAATTTGAATCTTGAATCATCACTTCCCATGGACTCCCAGCTTTTATTACTTTATGCTTTTGCTTTCTCACCTCCAAATCTACTGATTCCTCCTACCCTTAACCATTCTTCATATTGTCGTTCTGGAGATTGCTCTGAAGGAGTTGCTGCACAGTACCTATCATCATGCCCTAGCATGCCATAGATGAAACAGAACGTGGGGAGTCTTTCGTACTTGAAGGTGACCCAGCTTCTTCCCCCTTCTTCGATAGCTACATAACCTCTTCTCCTCAGAGGCTTATCAATGGGCATATCCACTCTTGCTCTCAAGAACTTCGCCTGGTCTGCTTGCAGTGACCATTTATCTACTTCTATGACTTTTCCAATCTTCCTACCAATATTTTTCCCAACTTCTTTAGACATCTGCTCGAAAGGCAGGCCCCATACTTGAACCCAAAATGGAGAGTGGGTAAAGGTAATATTTGATACAGATAGGCCTTTCCTCCACCGGCATAGAAGGAGAAGTTTGCTATCAAAGTTCCACGGCCCACTTTTTCCAACCCAGTCTAACTGATACATAGAGTTGAATTTAAACTGGAGGATGCCTTTGCCCACTTCAACAATTCTTAGATCAGATCCCATCTTCCATGCTTGTCTTAGAGTGTTCTTAAGAGCTCTCTGGTTTTGATGGTGATTCGTGAGAAGACGCCTAAAAAAACTGAGAGAGCATTCTTCAATCAAATCAGGTCTACTTGTATTTGTAATAAGAATATCTTCCTCTTCTTCTTTTATGAGACGTAGCTTCTGTAAACTATCTATCACTTCTTGTTCCATACCTAAGAGCTTTAGGACCACTACGTATCCAAAGGATTTGTAGGCCCAGAGAAGACTTGGACTTAGATTTGAGGGAGGGAGAGGACTCTTACCATGGGAATGAGAGAGAGAGAGAAAGGCTCTTACAGGGGAGAGCAAAAGTATGAGTCAACTTACTTTTTAGTGTATTGGAGCCAACTTGATTCTTTCATCACACTTTTTATGATTGAAAAATGTAGCAGCCTAAATTATGATGAATTGAAAGTATTTTTTCACATACAATTTTTGAATAGTTTTATAGTTACAATTTCATTATACATTTTCACACAATTTTTATTGGAATCTATTGTTATTGTTGTTGTTGTTGTTGTTGGAGTTCATGGGCAGCTCCACATTGAAGCCAGGGTGGTCATAGGACCACTTTGACCTGGAAAAAAAAGTTAAAAAAAATTTGTGACCATCCTAAATTTTTTTTAGGCCCAACATAATTAAATTATGGATAAAATTTGGTAACAAATTTGGCTGTAAATTAAGGCTATAATGCCACTTAATTTTTTTATTGGATGTGAATTTTGATAAATTCACCATTGGATAGATTTTCTTATTATATTCTTCATGCTTGCAATAAGATCAAAGATCAGTAGCCAAGCCATCAATCAAATGTTTAAATTTCGAGTTTTCGTAATGTAAAATTATACATAAAAAAAAAAAAAAATTATAGATTGAATAGTAAATAACATCCAATTGACATGAAATCTAACATGTTTTTTAAAAACATAAATTAAGATCATGCAATTCAATAGTTAGATTTTCAAAATATGTAGTCATAATAATTTGTTTAATGAAAGTTATAACCTTAGGTTACAACTAATTTTTGTTGTCCTTCAACTTTGGTCCCCTTAACAAACAAAAAATAAAAGCATAAGAAATTTTTTATTGAACTAAAATTTTGAAAGAAATGTAGCTTACAACATTAATAATAAGACTATCATGCAACGATTTTAAAATTAGAAAACTCATAGAAGGAAATTGTAAGACTTTATGTATTTTTGTGTGTGTGTATTTTTTTGTCAATATACTAAGTTATCTTTTAATTAAATTTTATATAACTTACGTTTTATAATGACCACCTTGAAAAAAATTCTTAGAGCTGCCACTGTTGGAGTTGGAGTTGATGAGAAGAAGAGTGAAAAGTGAAGGTATCATTTTTGCGGGGTTTGCAATTCCTATGTTTGAATACTGTTTCATCAAATTTCAGACCAAAGTGGTAGAAAGAGTAAGGAAGAGAGTTGAGGAGAATAAATATAAAGACAATGTGGACTTGGTTGTGACGGAGAGGGGAGAAGGAGATAGGAGTGCATGTTGTTGGGAAAAATTCTATATTACTGTGAATAAATTTTAGCAAGCACAGCGGAAGTACAACCACACAAAAATACAAAGATTTACGTGAAAACCCTTTCTCCTTGAAGGGAAAAACCACGGGATAAACTCCGAATAATTTCACTATATAAAATAGAGATTACAACACTTAGAGATACAACTTGAGTAAAAAAAAACTCTCTTTTTCTTTTCACTCACTGCTCTCTTCCTCACTGTGTATTTCCTCTTACTCTCTCTATTTTTCTCTTCTCTCTTGCTTGCTCTCACTCACGCAGCTCTTCAAGGCTGCACTAGTTCTCACACTTTGGGACTTTCACTTCTTTTCTTTGGGACTTCACTTCTTCAGCCCTCTGCCCAAATGGCCGAATGGCCTCTACCCTTTTATTTCTTTCACCTTTTCTTTTTTTCTCCCTTTCACACTCTTCACATCAAGTCACATTAAATACAAGCCACTTATCTTGACTTTGCTTCAACCATTTTCTTTTCTTCAGCTCTTCCTTAGCCGAATCACTCTTGCCTTTTGCTTCTTTCTTTCTTTCTTCCTTCCAACGTGTCTCACAAGTTTAACATCACATAATCATTTATGTGGCTTGACTTTTGTACATCCCTTCATAAATGTTGATGGACTTTTGTACATAATTATAGAGGAAAAGATGAACCCAATTTCTTCTCTTTCGGACAAGCTCCTCCAGCAAGTTCAATTTACTTTGCTGACTTCTTGCCAATTTTTCTACAAGCTCATTTAATGAGCTAAGACAAAGTGTGGGCTGGAACATGGTGCAGTGCACCCAACACATGTGTATTGGTAACCGCACCATTTGTTGGTGTTTTATCTTCTATAATGTTGGTACCACCAGCCTAGTAACGAACAAAATGAACAAAAATGATTAATCCTAAAGATAGAAAAAGAAGATTGCCCTAATTTCATCCACATTTTGCATGATTTTTGATCACTACAAGAGAACAAACAGAACTGAGGCTGCCTCGACTGCTTCAAGTTCTTGAGATGATTAGCACAACACAACTGAAACATGCACAAACAATCAACAATAGTTTTGTCTTAACTTTATCAAGTGAATGTGACTACAAACCATGATATGCCCATAGGCCAATGACTAAGATATATGCCCTCATAGTCATTTTTCTTTTGGTAGTTTTGGTCTTGGTCATTGCCCTCCTAGTGTTGAAGATGTGATTGTAAAGGAGGCTGGCCCTTTTGTGTAGTTTTCTTTTTCCGTCTATGAAGTCTTTTTATTCATAAAAAAAAAAAAAAAATAAATAAATAAATAAATAAATAAATAAATAAATAAATAAATCTTGATTCAATTTTGATATTACCTCTCTTTCTACATTACAAGTAAAGTGAAATTATAAAAACCTAAACCATAGGCTTCTAGCCTTCTACTCTTATTTCTTTTTAAGGAACAAATATTAATCATAAAAAATACGATAAGAAGGCTAAGAAAAAAATTCTCCCACCCTAGGACACCACGATCAAAGCCAACTCCGCTTATTTTTAGCTGTGAATAATTTTCAACAATTTAGAGTTGTGAGACCATTGACCATGAGGAAACAACCAGCAGGGGTGATCACTGCCGCCAATTTATGATATGCAAGTGTGCTTGTTGGCACAAATGCTCACTCATTTGTTTTAAAATCTTTTGTATACACCTGTGCTTGGATCCAACCATGTAGCGGAAGAATCTTGTTAAGAATGCAGAAATATATGTCGACATGAGCTAGAAGCACAATTTTTCAAAATTTGTTGTGGCAATTTGTAATTGGAGCAACATCACTTGGGGCTATCATTGCCACTAATTTGACTATCATCAATCATGTGACTATCTGTAGAAGACTGATAAACCGTTTGAGCAAAAAACCAGTTTTTGTTAAAGAAATTATCTGGTGCAAATCCACAAACGGGAAGATAGGGAAACGAAAACAAAAGTGCAAATTTTGCATGTATGAGCATGCCAAGTGTCTATTTGGCTTGTTGTAGTCCTTCAACCAAATTGATTGGCATCATGAAAAGGCCCTTGCTCTCCAAAAGCTGAGCAGCTGCTGCTGGATTTTCCTCTAGCAATTTTCCCATCATCTCTTCAAGAGGTTCATTCAGAATCTGCTTGCTAATGTAGTGGCCATACCCCTGAAAAGCATAAAAATACATAAATTCTATACATAGTATGAGCAGAAATATGAAGGTTTAATTTGCATGAAGGGTTGCTTTGGCTTAGTATTGTTTCCATGACAATTTTGTGTAAACTTTTTATGATTAGGCATAGATGACTAATACCTCAAGGAAAATGAAAGATTCAGTACTTGATTCACCTCCCAATCTACTTCGACCCAGTTCCTGCACATAAAGTTCCCTTTGAAATCAACAATCAGTATCGTCTCGTATGTACATGAATATGTACCTGTGCTGGTAGTTTTTAAGAGTGGAAAGGTAAAAAAATTACCTTTATTTGAAGCTGCAAATACTTGACATAGTCAATGATATCATCCAGTACAGATGCTTGACCACCCTAAAAACCAAAATTAATATCGTATAGATGGATTTTGATAACATTCCAAAGTAATTAATGGATGGCCATAAATTTTATTTTATTTTATTTTTTTCTGGCTAGCCTTAAGCCTTCACAACAAAAGAAAAAAAAAAAACGACATAAATTATGAGGCAGCCAACATGATATTAGAACAGATTCGCCTCTTATGTTGTCCCACTTTATTTAGAGTCGATCCATGATTGAATGACTTTTTTTTTATCCTCAAGAAAATAACAAGGGGGCAGTCCGTGGATTACCTGACATAGGCTTGACCATAGTAGCTTATGTGTTAGGATTGAATGACACTAATGCCACTAATGTTTAGCACAATTATTATCATGAAGTTCATGAAACTTAAATCTTTAAACAATGCAGTCTTCTTAGATACAGTTCATTTCCAGTTTTTGGCATCAACTAAGGAGGTTTACTTATCAATGTGATGCATTTTGCCCAAATTAAATCTAGGAACTATTGCTGAATGCTTATTGTGCCAAAAAAAAAAACCACTATCTAAATTGAAACAATAACAATTAGAGGCTCTGCACTAGAATTTGTAAATGATACAACATTTTGATGCTCCAACACTACTCTCTATGGTCTACACCCAACAAATTCAGGTACCTTCTCTTCTTGAAAGCCTACTCATGATGACAATAAATAGTTAACTATGCATTGAATTAAATAATGTTTGATGGACGCTCACGTATCCATTAATTCACTGTTTATGCTAATTCTATTTGTGGCTTATGAAAATTTATTATAGATGAAAAGAATCAGAGTAAGAAGTAGCAAAGAGATAATTAAGTTAAAAAAGGCACATTTCAAAATAAACTAGACTCTGAGAATTCATACTAACAAGTCATTTAGAAAAAAAACATCTTCAGGGAGCAAGCACAATGCACAATTGTCTGCATGCTTCCATACTCAAATAGATTACCTCTGCAGAATGTGGTAGCAATTCTTGCAACGCACTGAGTCTCTCACTAATTCGTAGTCTGCGCTGCTGAATTACGAAACACCGAGTCAAAATAGCTAAAAAGATCCAAGCAGGATGTAATGATATCAAACCATTATAAAACAATTAATCAAGATGAAAAGAATGTAATGACAACATCTTCACTTTAACTAAGACAGCATGTGACATATTTATTTTGCCAATTTTGGTTTTGGAAAAGCCATTTTCTTGTCAAGTGGTCAGAAAAGATTTTTTGCTTACACGATCAGTCATCATAGCTTTTGTTTTTGGTGCACTGTGACGTGGTTTGGACAGGAAACCAGGTGCAGTAACCATTGCTCCAGGATCAGGTTGATGAACATTACAATTCTCTCTCATCAGTTCTGGTGGCCATGAATTTTCATTCTTGACAGCATTCTGTAGGTGTTATGATTCTAAAATCTTTTAAAAAATGTGGAAACTTTAAAATGAAATAATCAGTTAAGGCAAAAACCTCAGCGGGAAATGAAACTAAATAAAGAAGTAAAGGTAAGGCTCACCTGAGCATGGATCTGATATTGTGTACTAGTGAATCTGTTCAGAGGTTCTCCATCATCATGTGGCCTAAGAAACCATGCCTGTTGAACCAAAGAACTTAATTTTAAAAATATGGAAGCATTAGGGAAGAAACACATTAAGAAATACTATGCATGCAATTGCAAGGGAACATTGATGCAAATATATGCAGCAAAACTCAATTGAAGGGGCAGAATTTCTTAACTATGGGACCATTACATTTCTCTCCATCTATTATCTTCATAAGACCAAAACAAAAAGAACCTGCAGCATATGCAGAAGTTGTAGATAGATGTAGCTTTACCTTAGAAACATCCATGTCATGGAAAGAACCAGAAGGTTCGGATGCAGGAGCCTCTCCAAATTTGTTGTATAATATGTCATTTTGGATTTCAGAGACCCCTTCAACAACAGCTTGTATTCCACCAACACTTGAAGGAATGCTCTCTAACAAACCTTCTGTAGTAGGCTTTGGGAGAAATCTTGAACTTTCTGCAAGATACTCGACATAATTGTGAGACAATTGTGGGGTCTGAATCCACTGAGGTAAAGGCAGAGCTTTAGTCTGATTTCCACATTTTCCATCTGCCAAAAAGAAGTGCTGGGTTCGATAATCTTCAGGTACAGGAGAGGCTTTATTGGCTTTGCCATCGACACTCATAGACATCAAATCCCAAGGGTTGTCGTTGCCACTTCGTCCTTCCATATTCTCAGGGCACAAACTTCTTGAACCTTTACTAGTCACAATCAAGGAAATGGCATGAAATAGCATCTAAAAAAGTTCTCATAGGCTTTTGATAAATTACCCCTTGTTCCCAAAACCTAAAGCTATTAGGAAATGGTGAATTTAATCATTTAATTATTCTTCCAACTAACTTAACACATTTTTTTTGGGGGCAAGAGGGGGATGGTTAAGTAAGCTTAACAGTCAACCCCTCATAAAAATTGCAACACTATGAGCAAAACAAGAATAATAAGCTTCTGAACACCATAACTATCAACTAATAAGTTATAACAATCAACTAAGAGGAGAAACGGGGCACTCTACCATAAGCCACAAGATTCTTACCATGTTAATGCTTGCTCAACTAAGATAAATTGAAGCTGTGGATAATGATGATACAAGAGCACAAAGTTAAAAAGTACAGAGAAATTAAAAAACCATATAAAAAGTAACTTAATCATGAATGGAATATGCTGTCTAGTCTAGTGTTAAAGCCCATTGGCACTATAGGCCTCTTCTTTTTTTCAGGTTGATATTTAAAACCCGTCTTTGTGCTAAGCTAACCTACTAAAAATGTAAACTTTACCCAGCATAAAGAACCCCAACAAATTTTATAACAAATAAACAAAAATAGAAGTAGCAGCACAAGCTGCAGAACAAGTGTTTGTAAGAAAAACCAAGAGTTTGGTCCATTTCTTTACTGGATCAACAACCCACATTTCTTTAGTTGCAAACAAAACCCACATGTCTTTAACAAACAATTTAATGGTAAGCCAGTATTACAACTAGCAAATGCAAACAACTGGTGCTTGTCAACAATGCAATCAGCACAGTTAAAGGAGAACCAAGTTTGCCAAAACACTAAATTTTAAAAAGGGGTCCTTTTGATTATTTAAACCAAAAAGAAAAAAAGAAAAAGGAACACCCTTTATTAATATTTGAGTACTTATTGCTAGAAACTAGTGTAAAATGGAAACAGAGAATCACCTGCTTGAAGAGGAGGTGGGTGAGCTCCGAGAGGGTTAGAGTTTGATGCAGAGAATGAAGGAAGCCAAAATGTGTGTGTGTGGGTGTCAGAGAGAGAGAGAGAGAGAGAGAGAGAGAGATAGTGCGTGCGTCCCTTGGCTCTCACGTATACTCTGTTGCTGTACTATTGGTACGTTCATGTGATGAGCTGGTGGAAAGAGAGAATGATCGAAGTCAAGTAAACGACATGCCGTATTTGGGTTTTATGATGTGTTTAGGTTGCAGTTTTTGGACAACAAAGGAGATGTTGTAAGTTGCAACTATAGGAATTGTTATGCTAATGCTCTAATGGCCTATGTGGCTATCTTACATTAAAAAAACAAAAAAAAATCTAAAACTTGGTCCCTTGTCACACATTAAACCCTTGATTAGTTATGTTCAATTTCTTCCATCTCACACATTAGCATCAAAGAATGAATATTCAACATACATTACTTTTCCAAGACATCTAAAGGGCCAAAACTAAGCCTTAGCCAGGTGCAAGCCTTTTAAATTAATTGTCGGAAATCTTATGGTTTTATAGGAGATCTATATACTCATAACTTGAATGGCAATTTAAATGGAATTTCACAGAGTAGTAGATGAGCTAATTTGAATTGAGCATTTAAAGTTTATCCTTGATTTGTTTTATTTTAATTTGGATACGAATCTAGCTGTTCAAGTTCAAACTTATATTACATTTTTAATCTTGATTTAATATTGATGAGGATAAAATTAGGTAGACAAGAGTGACGGTATATGCTTGACAAGGGTGACGAGATGTTTTTGCCGTCAGCATTCCTTCAAGGTTGATAGGGATCTGAAGAAAAAGAACTCCACATATAAAGCTGAACATCCTGAAGCTGACGGGGTAAACATAAACTGACGGGATAACATAAACTGACGGCGTCAGTCTATGGAATGATTGATTTGCACGTTTACGTGTATAAGTAAATAACTTGCTCCCCACGTTTCATGAAACCTAAGGACTCCTATATGGAAAGAATCCCGTAAAATACGCCTAAGAAGACTCCTATAAGGAAAAGACTTCTACTCCAAGGAAAAGATGTCAACCCTCTACTACTATAAAAACCCAAGCACCCTCACAAAACGAGGTAAGCATAATTTACCCTCTCTAGCACTCTAGAGCAGTGAGAATAGTTCTAACTTGACATTCGGAGGATGTTTGGCCGGTACCATGCCAGTACTCTCTGCTAGGTTATTCCTTTTTGTTGTGCAGGTGCCATTTGCGATCGTACGAGGAATGTGTGACTCACTGGTGGCATTATTTTTGGCATCATCAGTTGGCGCCGTCTGTGGGAAACGTAGCACATTCTCGCTTCCTAGGCAAAAGAGTTACATGGTACTCACTCGCTCAATGGCGACCACCAACGACGTTCAAGAAGAAAAAGCCCCTACGACTGCGCTTGAAAGACAGGTGAGGACACTCGCCACTGCCGTGGAGCGCCTCACCAAACAAAACCACGACCTAGAAGAGCAACTGAAACAGAAAAATGCAGCTCCCAACAACCAAGGAGCAGATCAAGAAGGAACTAGCGCCGACAGAAGAAACCAGGAAGGACCCCAGGCCAGTAACGCCCCGAGCAAACCAGAACAACAGAACATAAGCATCCCCTCCCTCGCAGAAACCACCCCGCCACTTGTTATCGCGGAGATGCAGGCCATGAAGGAACAAATGGAGGTTATGATGAATGCTCTCAAGAGACGAGTATCAAGCGACCTTGACGACCTTGTCAACCGAACTGACTCGCCGTTCACCGCCACCGTCAACTCCTACCCTTTACCAAGTAAGTTCCGCATGCCACAGATAGACAGTTATGACGGGGTCAACGACCCACTGGACCACCTGGAGACCTTCAAGACCCTAATGCACCTTCAAGGAGTAGCGGACGTCATCATGTGTAGGGCCTTCCCTACAACGCTGAAGGGCGCAGCGAGAATTTGGTTCAGCCGACTGACACCAAACTCCATCAGCACCTTCAAAGAGCTCAGCGCTCAGTTTACCGCACACTTCATTGGAGGCCATCGATACAAGAAGTCTACGGCTTGCTTGATGAGTATGTAGCAGGGAGAAGATGAAACTTTAAGAGCCTACATCTCCCGCTTCAACAAAGAGGCACTCTCGATTGACGAAGCCGACGATAAGATACTTGTTGTGGCATTCACGAATGGCTTGAAGAAGGGCAAGTTTTTGTTCTCCCTATACAAAAACGACCCAAAGACCATGTCGGAAGTACTTTATCGCGCCACAAAGTATATGAACGCTGAAGATGCGCTGTTAGCTCGGGAAGAGAGGCCCAAGAAAAGAGAAAGGTAGGAAGACACTCGGCAGGACCAAGGCCGAAAGAAGACAAGAACAGGAGACCGAAGGGACGAGAGGCGCCCTAAGCCCCCGGGGGGAAAATTCATGAGCTTCACTCCTCTGACAGCCCCGATAGATCAAGTCCTTATGCAAATCAAGGACGAAGAGGCTCTGACGTTCCCGGGAAAGCTAAAGAGTGACCCCAACAAACGTTCCCGAGATAAGTATTGCCGTTTCCACCGCGACCATGGCCACGACACGTCTGATTGCTATGACCTCAAGCAGCAGATTGAGGCCCTTATTAGACAAGGAAAGCTGCAGAGATTCGTTAGCAAGGAGAAAACGGATCCCCCCGCACAAGACCAACACCCCCGACGGGACAATGAGCGACCGAGGCCCCCAATTGGGGATATAAGGATGATCGTAGGAGGAACGACTGCCGTCGGGTCATCCAAGAAAGCCTGCAAGACCTATCTTCGGACGGTACAAAATGTTCAGCTGACAGGAGTCATGCCGAAAATAGCGCGGAGAGAAGGTCCTATAATCGGATTCTCAGAGGAAGACGCGCAACGCCTTCACCATCCACATGACAATGCGCTCGTCGTCAGCTTGCGGGTAGGAGACTACAACATGCACCGGGTGCTGGTCGATAATGGCAGTTCAGCAGATATTTTATACTACACGGCGTTCCAGCAGATGAGGATCGACAGGGAGCGATTGATCCCAACAAATGCCCCGTTTATTGGCTTCGGCGGGAGCCAGGTATTCCCATTGGGCGCGGTCACATTATCCGTCATTGTAAGCGATTACCCTCAACAGATAGCCAGGGACGTGATATTCTTGGTAGTCGATTGCTCATCAGCCTACAACGCTATCCTCGGGCGACCCACGCTCAACTCATGGAAGGCGGTAACTTCCACCTACCACCTAATGATAAAGTTCCCGACTGACTACGGAGTAGGGGAACTGCGCGGAAGTCAGATGGCCGCGCGCGAATGCTACATAGTCATGATGGAAATGGAGGATCAGGTTCAGGCTTTAAGCATAGAAGAGCGCCGGACGGTAACAGAGTCGGTTGAGGAGTTAGAAGAGATACCCCTTGACAGTTCCGATCCTAGCCGAACGACCAAAATTGGAACGCTCGCTAACACCACGATCCGTCAGGAGCTCATAACCTTCCTCAGACGCAATCAAGACGTATTCGCGTGGGGTCATAAAGATATGCCGGGAATAGATCCTTCAGTCATAGTGCACAGGTTGAACGTATCGCCCGCCTTTCCACCTATCAGACAAAAGAAGAGAGTGTTTGTCCCCGAGCGAGACCAAGCCATAGCAGAAGAAGTCAGAAAGCTACGGGAAGCGAGTTTCATTAGAGAAGTATACTATCCCGACTGGTTAGCAAATGTAGTGATGGTTAAAAAGGCGAGCGGGAAATGGCGGATGTGCGTGGACTTCACCGACCTCAATAAGGCCTGCCCCAAGGATAGCTACCCCCTCCCCAGGGTCGATGTCCTAGTAGACTCTACGGCTCGACACCAGTTGCTGAGATTCATGGACGCTTTCTCGGGGTACAACCAAATCCGAATGCATGAAGCCGATCAAGAGAAAACGTCGTTCGTAACCAGCCAAGGCCTCTTCTGTTACAAGGTGATGCCCTTCGGCCTGAAGAATGCAGGCGTAACGTAGCAAAGACTCATGAACAAAATGTTCGCGCAGCAGATTGGGAGGAATGTCCAAGTCTATGTGGACGACATGCTGGTAAAGAGCCGAAGGGAGGAAGATCATCTAGGAGATCTCAAAGAAACATTCGACAAACTTCGCTCCTACAACATGAAGCTCAATCCAGGAAAATGTGCCTTTGGAGTAACGGCAGGAAAATTCTTAGGATTCATGGTGTCTCAGAGGGGAATCGAAGCAAACCCGGACAAGATCCGGGCCATCATGGATATGGCACCACCAAGAAATGTGAAGGAGGTGCAAAGCCTCAATGGAAAGATAGCAGCACTAAACAGGTTCGTATCAAGGGCAACGGACAAGTGTTTGCCCTTCTTCCGAACATTGAAGAAATCCTTCGAGTGGACTGACGAATGCCAGCAAGCATTCGAAGAATTGAAGGCTTACCTCTCCTCCCCACCATTGCTAAGCCCATCGCAGCCAGGAGAAGAGCTTTTTCTCTATCTAGCCATCTCCCTCGCAGCCGTTGGCACGGCCTTGATCAGAGAAGAAGAGAAAGTGCAAAAGCCCGTGTACTACGCAAGCCGAGCACTTCACGGTGCCGAAGAAAGATACCCGCCCATGGAAAAACTTGCCTTTGCATTAGTTACGGCAGCCCGCAAGCTCAAACCGTACTTCCAAGCCCATACAGTGAACGTCCTGACTGACAAGCCCTTAAGGCGAGCAATGAGCAGTCCCGAGGCTGCGGGACGATTGGCATTATAGGCTATAGAACTGAGCGAATTTGATATTTAGTACTGCCCGCGGACCGCCATCAAGGGACAGATCGTCGCCGACTTTATAGCTGAGTTCACTCATGATGAAGACAAGGGGGCAGCAGAGTCCTCTCAATGGAGTATATATGCGGACGGGTCGTCCAACAGACAAGCCGCAGGGGCCGGCATTGTGCTATTATCGCCCGAAGGAGACACCATTGAATGTATGGCCCGTCTCGACTTCCCTGCCACCAACAATGAATTAGAGTATGAGGCTTTGATAACAGGGCTCGACCTCGCCAAAGCAGTAGGAGCCGCGAGGGTAGTCATCTACTGCGATTCACAGGTCGTCACTAACCAAATAAATGGAGACTACGAGTGCAAGGGCGAAAAGATGAAGAAGTACCTTGATGAAGTAAAGGCGAGAGTGGATGACCTAGAAGCCAATGTCGTCCAAATTCCCAGAGAAGAAAACGAGCGAGCCGACCGCCTCGCGAAGGCCGCTTCAGCAGAACAAATGGTCATCCCTGGTAATGTACTCTCTTTCGTGCAGCTTTCTCCGCTAATAGATCTCAGCAACATGCAGGAAATATGCTCCGATAAAAGCTGGACGACGCCATTAGTTTCATACCTAAAAGATGGGGTCTTACCAGACGAAAAGGAAGCCGCAAGGAAACTTAAGGTCTAGGCGGCGAGGTTCGTCCTGATAAAAGACGTCCTGTATAAAAGAGGTTTCTCCCGACCATATTTGAGATGCTTGGATACGGAAGAGGCAGATTACGTCATGAAAGAGGTACATGAAGGAATCTACGGAAACCACTCAGGGTCCAGATCGTTGGTACACAAGCTTGTGCGAGCAGGGTACTATTGGCCCACCATGCAGAAGGACGCCGAAGTCTATGTCAGGGCCTGCAACAAGTGCCAAAGGTTCAGTAATATTATTAGACAACCAACCGAAGAGCTGACCCCGATGACGGCCCCATGGCCGTTCGCACAGTGGGGCTTAGATATTATGGGGCCATTCCCTACAGTCGTACGACAGCTGAAATTCCTGGTAGTAGGCATCGACTATTTCACGAAATGGGTGGAAGCTGAAGCTTTGGCCACGATTACAGAGAAGAACGTGCGGAGCTTTGTCTGGAGATGCATCATATGCAGGTTTGGCATTCCTAGAGTCTTTGTCTCGGACAACGGGAGACAATTCGACAACGACCCCTTCCGGGATTTTTGTTCACAGTTAGGAATAAAGAACCACTACTCCTCCCTCGCCTACCCTCAAGCTAATGGACAGGTCAAAGTCACGAACCGATCCTTGCTCAAGATTATCAAGACTCGGCTCGAGGGGGCAAAGGGTATATGGCCCGAGGAATTGCCAAGTATACTATGGGCATACAGGACGACGGCAAGAACACCCACAAGAGAGACACCGTTCAGACTAACGTACGGAGGCGAAGCAGTCATCCCGGCCGAAGTTGGACTCACAAGCTACAGGGTGCACAACCATGATGAGAACAAAAACGACGAGGCTATGCGACTACAACTCGACCTAATGGACGAGGTCAGAGCAGCAGCAGAACAAAGGCTCGCTAGGTACCAGGACCGCATGGCCAAACACTACAACTCTCGAGTTCGACATAGAGACTTCCAAGTTGGAGACCTTGTTCTTAGAAAGGTCATGGGCGCCGCTAGGGACCCTACCCAAGGGAAACTTGGCCCCAATTGGGAAGGACCGTACCGAGTTACGTCGTGGCAGAGAAAAGGTACTTACCACCTGGAAACGATGGAAGGACAGAAACTACCACACCCATGGAACACCGAGCACCTATGAAAGTATTACCAATAGGAGCGGCAGCATGAAGACCAACCTCTTTTTCATTCAGCAAATTTTAGTTTTACTCCTCAGATTTATCATTTACTTTAGTTTTTTGCAACAAATACTTTTTAGCCCAAAGGGCAGGATCTGGTTTTAATTACTTTTATTTAAATGCATGGCAATAAGAGGAGTTTATTCAGAAATTGCTGAAGTATCTATTTTTTGCTACGGTCCACTAAATTCACAGCCCAAAACGACTAGGTCCTAAAAAACTGACGAACCAAAAAAGATGTCAAAGACATCAAGGCTAAGGCCGAGAAAATGACGGTCCGGAAAAGCTAAAAAACTGACGGGCCAAAAAAGATGTCAAAGACATCAAGGCTAAGGCCGAGAAAATGACGGTAGGGACATGCTAAAGCTAAAAAGCTGACGGTCCAATAGATGAAGCAATCATCATATGGACATAGCCCTCAAACCAAGACATACAATAATGAGTCATCAAGCTGACGGATTTAAGAGATTGACAACCTTAAAACAGTGTAAGCAACCAACAAGAGCTGTAAACCGATGGTCACCAAGCCGACGGAGCTTGGAGACTTGGCACGATGTCATGCCAACGAGGGCTTCCAACAGTTCAAAGAGCTGACGTGGTCCAAGCAGACGGGAATATTTACCAAAATTTCGTCTAGGGCCACCATCAACAAAGAGATATAAAAGCTACGGAAATTAAACACATACATAACTGTACATAAACAAAAGCCCGAAGAAAACAAAAAGGGCACTTAAACATTGTTTAAAATTACAACTGTTTTCCAATGCAACTATTTTATACATAGCTAAAATGCAACATAAAAACTAAGCAGCAAGAACGGCAGCAGGGTCGCCGTCAGCCTGATGGTCTTCAATATCCACTATCACGGCTGGAGAATCGAAAACTGCAGGATTAGCAGCAGGCTGGGCTAAGACTTCACTACCGTCATGCTCCGGAGTAAGGTTGGACTGAGTAGAGCCGTCGTCTCCATCATCCATGGTAATCCCAGACAAGTCCAGCTCCGGGAAGGCCGACGCGACCTGCCGAAGGCAATCATCGAACCCAGTGCCATAATATCGGGCACATGAGTCAATAAAAGACTGCGACACTTTGAAGTCTCTAATCGCGTCAGTCTCCGCCGTCTGCAGCTTTTCCCCCAGAGCCGTCACCTCTCCCTGGAGCTTGTCATTCTGACCACTGACCTCCGTCAGTTTCTCCTTAACTTCCTGCAGCTCCTTGTTGAGGAGACGGACGGCTTCCTTGTACTGAGCTTGCTGATTCAACAGGTTCGTGTTATGGCTACGAACTCGGGTGACGACCCCCTCCTTCGCCACACAACGGTCACGAAGGGCCTTAACACGCACCAAGGCCTAAAAGAACATATCCGTCAGTCAAAAAGTATACCAAAATAGGATAAGGCATGTTCAACCCAAAAATGTGAGAAACATACCTTGGAGAGATCGAAGAGGGCCGACGCCCCTAAATCCTCCGTCCCCACCTGGTCACAGGGCTCCACGTCCGTCGGTTTTATCAGAGATTCAACCTCCCCGACGGCATATTCCTTATGGGTTAGGAGACGGCACGGACCCTCGTTGACGGGACCAGTGGAAGTCATCACCCCTTTTACCGCGCCATGGCTAGGCTTCGGAGGGGATTTTTCCTTCAATGGTTCGTCTGCAGGAGTGACGGCAGTCTTTTTTGAGGGAAGGCTGTCACTCCCGTCAGGCTTCCTCTTCGCCACTTTAGCGACGGCCTTGGGGGTTGACGAGGCCTCCCCCCCTGCCTCCTTAGCCTTCCTCTCTTCCTTCTGACGAGCTGCGGCGGCCCGTATCCTTTGCTTCGCAGATTCCATCTCTACAACGCAAGAAAGACTGTTGGGGAAAGGGACGGAAAAATGAAACTGACGAGAAAAATAAAAGTCTACTCATGTCGGCGTGCAAACTCTTCCAACCTACGAGCTTCCGCTGACGGATCTGGACCCCCACAGTATAAGTGAAGGGTGTCAAGGGTGATCAAATCCCTACACTTACGGTCTTCCAAAGGGATTTCCAGAATCCGTTGGATGAACTCCTCCTGCTCGTCAGTTATGTGCGGACGGGTATAAGCTGAAAGAAATAAAAAGTGTTAGTAGCGTCGCCTCAAAAAAAACACACGAGCCTCATAGTTGACGGGATTAACCTGAATCCCTGACAAAGGCCCAGGTGTTGTCAAAATAACCACGGGGCATCGTCGCCCACTCCTCCTGACGGCAAACCCAATCCGTCCCTTCAACAAAAAAATACCAACTCTTCCAGTTCCTATTTGAGTCTGGCATATCTGACACTAGCCGTAGCCCTTTCTCCCGGGCATTAAAGTGATAAGTCCCCTTAGACGAGGCGATGTGGTGAGGCCTATAACAATCAAAGAATTCTCCTAGCGTGAGCTGACGGTGTCCTCCACTAAGACTGCCCCATAGGATTTCAGCTCCTATAAAAGTCCTCCAGGCGTTTAGGGCAATTTGGGTGACGGATATTCCAAGGAAGTCAGCAAGTTGACGGTGTAGAGCCGTCAACGGTAACCTCAAACCCGCAGCAAACATGGCATCATACATGCCAATGTCAGCTGTCCTCCCGGAGTAACACCTCTCATCCTCTCTAGGGAGACGGATGGGGATGTGGTCTGGGATTTGATAACGAACCCGTAACTCCCTAAAAACTTTACCACTCATCCCAGGCGAAAATTTGTTGACGGCCCAATCCTCAGGAAGAATGAAGGGACGGTTATTTCCGGGACCCTCCGAGGTTCCTTCACTGGATCTCTCATCCCCGTCACTATCTTCTTCGTCAACATCCATTCCATCCCCGTCGTTTCCATCCCCTCTTCCCTCATCCTCATCTCCCTCAGCAAAACTCTCATCGCCGTCAGGAGATTGGGCTGACGACCCTCTCTCTGACGGAAGGGAGAGGTCTGACTCATTTCCAGAACCAAAGGTTTCGTCGTAGCCCGCTCCTTCGCGGACTGACGACTCCTCACAAGACGCGTTACTTGACATCTGACTACCTACAAGTGACGGATTCAAACTAAGTACCTAGGCTGACGACCTCACTAATGAGGCAAAAATAAAAAAAGAAAAAGAAGAAGGAAGGGGAGAGAAGATGAAAACTTACCGGTATGGAGGCCTTCTGGATGACTCTAAAAGACAGCAACGGATAAGTCGACGGAAGTGAAGCTGACGAAAGGTGGGCGACGGTCTTTCTCTCCACAAGATCAGCAAGGATGAAATAGTGAAAAATGAGGGGAAGTGCTGTTTATATATGGAAAGAATGGCGTGGAAGACGAAGTGACGTCTCGTCAGAAGTAGAGCCAATGGGAACGAGCCACCTGTCCAAGGCATTAAATGCACAGATCCACGCGAACGATACCCCTGCCTCTTTAGAAAACAAACTCCACAACCCGTCAGTATAGAGTTTGACGGAGGTATGGAGTAGGGGGCAAGTGATGAGGATAAAATTAGGTAGACAAGAGTGACGAGATGTTTTTGCCGTCAGCATTCCTTCAAGGCTGACGGGGATCTGAAGAAAAAGAACTCTACATATAAAGCTGAACATCCTGAAGCTGACGGGATAAACATAAACTGACGGGACAACATAAACTGACGGCGTCAGTCTATGGAATGATTGATCTGCACGTTTACATGTATAAGTAAATAACTTGCTCCCCACGTTTCATGAAACCTAAGGACTCCTATATGGAAAGAATCCCATAAAATACGCCCAAGAAGACTCCTATAAGGAAAAGACTTCTACTCCAAGGAAAAGATGTCAACCCTCTACTACTATAAAAACCCAAGCACCCTCACAAAACGAGGTACGCATAATTTACCCTCTCTAGCACTCTAAAGCAGTGAGAATAGTTCTAACTTGACATTCGGAGGGTGTTTGGCCGGTACCACACTGGTACTCTCTGCTAGGTTATTCCTTTTTGTTGTGCAGGTGCCATTTACGATCGTACGAGGAACGTGTGACTCACTGGTGGCATTATTTTCGACATCATCAAATATCTTTTTAAACAAGCTCAATTTTATTCATGAAATTTAGAAAATCCAATCTCATTTATATCTATATAATATCTAAAAGTTGAAGCATATTATTTATTTTTGCTACCCTCCTATTGAACCATATAGTATTTTGGTCTACTTTGATGCACTTCAATTTATTTGGTCCATTTTAGTTCACTTTAGTCTAATTCGGTCCATTTAGACCACTTTTGTACACTTCAATCCATTATGTCTATTTAATCCACTTTGGCCTAATTATGTGCACTTACTTAAAAAAAGGAAAAAAAAAAAGATATGTGCATTTACTTATAAATGAGAAAATACAAGTTTAAGGGTGTGTTTGTTTGGAGGTGAAATAGGGTGGATGGAAAACTTTAAAGAGAAAATTGGAAGGAAAACTTTTTTGGAGTGTGTTTGGTTAGGTGGAAAGAAAGGAAAATAAATTATAGGACTTAGGTGTTTTCTCCTTGGACCCACCAAAATGTTTTCTCCCCAAAATAGAGAAAACTGGTTAGGGATGCATTTTTTCTAAATTGACAAAAATGCCTATGTGCAAGTGCACATCATGGGCTTCATCTAGTTTTTTTTGTTTTTTTTGTTTTTTTTTTTTTTTTTAGGGCTGGGCGTGATAGTTGTTGTCATTTTTTAATTTTTAATTTTATTTTTTTTATAGCTAGACATGATTTTTTTTTTTTTGGACATGATTTCTTTTAAAATAAATTTGGGTGATTGCTCTTTTTTTTTTTTTTGGTGGTTATTTTCACTTTTTTATTTTAATTGGACATCTTTCTTTAATAAGGGTATATGATAAGGGTATATGAGTAAATTTATTCAAATTCTTTTTTTTCCATCTCTTCAGTTTTCCACTCCCAACCAAATAAAAATGCAGAAATTAAAATCTTTTCTATCTTTCCACTTTTCCATTCTCCCACCATTTTCTATCCTTTTACTTTTCTATCTTCCAACCAAACAAACCTTAAGTAAAGAATGCCTATTTTAAATTTAAATTTATTAAAAAATATAGATCTTAGACATATATTTATATAATTGCATAAGCCATAAGGTATGCCTAGCCCACTTGTATACGTTTTTTGGGGTTCAATGTGCTGCTTTGCATGATGGGTTTGAAAATGAGTTCAACTGAAAGAAAAAGAACATACAAGATTGGGCTCAAACTCAAATGTTCTGTGCTTATCAACTACAAGGGTTGGCCCAAGAAAACCCTCACAAAAAGAAATAACATTTTTTTTTTTTTTTTTTGCTAGGATTAGTTCTTTAAATTTCCTATGGTACTTTATCAATAGTTTTTTTTTTTTTTTTTAAATCCTAACAACTCTTTTATGATTTAAGTGTCTAGATTTTGTCATATTATCATTCCACTAATAATATTCTTAAAATAATAAAATAATGTTATAAACAAAACAATTAAAATTATTGATAGTAGAATACTGATATAGCAAAATCTAGATCATTAAATCATAAAAAGAATTATTAAGATTTAGAGAAATCTAGGGGTGTCGAAAAACCGACCAACCGAAATTTTAGAATTTCGAGCAGTTTTCTATTATTCCAGTTCGGTTTTTATTTTTAGAGTTATAAATTTTTTGGTTTTCGATTCGATGGCAGTGTTTGATTTTTTCACCTGAAACCAACCAAACCGAACTGATATATATATATATATATATATATATATATATTTATGTAACACTAAGTCATGTTGGTGTTTAATGACTAAGTGTTCTCTTGTTCGAGTTGCCCCTCCACCGTTTTTTTTCTCTCTCACCCTAGCATTTTATTCCTTTCTCTTCTTTTCAGCGCCGACCCTTCCCGGATGTGGCTATTATGATTTGATTTTGCTATTGGTATTGTAAGGACTCAATTTGTAACGATCCCAAATTTGTATTGGGTTCGAATGTTAAAGGTCCAAACAATAAATTTGTAAAGAGTGGGCTAAAAGGTTAGGCCTTGGTGAACGGACAATTGTTAATCATGGTGTTCATGATGATCGCATAGAGGTGAACTTAGCGTATCCAAGAAGACTTTCTCCTCGGCACGGCCTGGGTGGCTCCGGTCCTTGGACCTTGTCCGAGGAGCTTGATGTTCTTCTTATTTTTTTTCTGCTATGTTTTAATGATCCTGGAGACGATCTGTCCCCCTCTCTTTTGGACTGCTTCCTCCTCCTTTTATACTAACTTTTTTCCTCTCTCGAACGTCTATGTGTAGGTTCAGCTTTATAGGGCTGCTACTTGTCTTATCAGCCCATACCCAAAGTGGTTGGGGATGGTTGTAAAAGTTGAAGAGTATGGCTCTTTCAAGCGCAGAGTACTTAATTGCAGTAATGACAGCCTTTCCCTTGTTCTTTATTGCCACACTGTTCAGGGGTCTTTTCCCCATTAATGCGGCCAGGACGTTTGTTGGCGCATTTAATGTGGAGGTGACAACTTTTCCTTGAACCGCTCCTATACTGTACTCGTCCTTTCTTCTGGGAGCACTCTGGGGGCTGCCTTTGATGGCATGTCGTTCTTTCCTTCTAAGTTTTAGGATGCCTGGACTTTCGTTACATGTTCTCAGCAATGTCTCTCCTCGGTGCGGGCCTTGGGCCCTAATGTAAAGTGGGTCGGAATCACAAATTCTTTGACCCCACAGGTATATTTTCTTCTCTGTTTCTTCTTGATTTTTTTTTCTCCCATTCCAAACACTGAAATCCGACTGAATGTAATTGGTCGATTCAACGTTCATTCCTTAGATGTCGGTTTCGATGCCAAATATGTTGAAACCGATATTATCGGTTCGGTGCAAAAACTGACTTCAACAGTGACCGATTACACCCCTAGAGAAATCTATTTGGTAGAGTGTAGAAGATCTGAAATTTTTTTTTCCTTGACACACAAAAGGAAAGAATATAGATAAACCAACCAAAAAAGGACACGTGTCAATCAACGGCATTGCGTGGACGTATAGCATTTACCAACCTAAAGACAAATTGAACAAGTAAAACATTTAACCTTAAATCGGCATCAGAGAAAAGCATATTATATATCTAAACAACCTTGTTTCTCTTGACCTTTTATTGTTGTTTCATTTCAAGTTTCAACCTTGTTCAAATATTCCTTATCCCTCAAATACCCAGAAACACACAGCTCCTAGATCTGCTTCAAAACCAATCAAACCATGGCGACCCCACAAGTTCTTCAGCAACAAGATGACCTTTTGCACTTTGATCCTCGTAAAGGTACTTTTTTTTTCTCTCTTGTTTTTCGTAAATGCAATTGAAATGTAGCTGACTGTACAGAAAATTATGTTTAAAGTTGTGGAATTTGGCCTTTACTTGTGCTGTGAATGATGAAACACTATGTGAAGAGTATTGGGTTTTGTTGTATTTGTTCGATATGCTTAGTTTTGGTATAAAAAAAAAATTTTGAGTGCCCAGATAATTTTTTTTTTTTTAATAATTAATTTGATCCCCCTTTAGGAAAAAAGTTTAGTAATTGATTGGTTTTTGTACCAGCAGAGAGTGCTGCCAAGTCTCAAGGTATGTCACTTGAGAAGAAGATCGAGTTTCTTGAGAGCTTGACTGGACCGGTAATTTTCTATAATGGATCTTTTTTTCTTTTTCAGATTTTAATTGGAAATGAATTGGATCGTGCTAGAACTTGTTCTAGTCCATTTTCTGTAATTATTTCCTGATACCATTGTGATTTGTGATCTGTAGACTCTTTTTCATCTTGGAATCTCAAATTTGGATGAAATTAGTATAGCTCTCTGGTTTATTAATTTGTTATTTGTGGGTGGAACAATTGTTCATTTTCATTAATATATGCACATCCCAATGGAGGCATTTGGTGTATTCCACAAGACTATGTCACAGTTATCTTATGTTACAGATTGACTCATATATTTTTACTTTACATGAAATTCTAACTTAAACCAAGTGATCAAAATGGCAACTTGAGTAATTTTGGAGGTCAAGAAGTTCCAATAATCCTTTACATGGAAACTTTTCTTGTTAGGATTTGTGCTGCTCATCATAGCTTCTCCAAATGTCCCACCTGCCTTTTTCTTTAAATCCTCATCATGATTGTATTTATTCTTCTAGAGTATCATTCTGTTGACCATTATTGGAAACTCATACTTTGATCCCATTAAAAGTTTGCATGTCATGTTAATGCTAATTCTTTTTACTTTGCAGGTTAGCAACCGACGGTCTCGCAGATGGTTAAATGATCGTCTTCTTATGGAACTTGTTCCTCGCTTAAATGCAGAAGAAATTAGAGGCTTGTTTGCACCACCACCTTTTGGTAATTATATATATGAACAAAATCAACCATATTATTTTCTTTTATTATTGTGGGCAATAACTACTATTCTGTGCATTCATGAAAGATATATGATTAAGCCTCAACATGTTCTGAACTTGATGCTGTTACTCGTTTATATGTAACGTGTTCTGAAAAATGTGAGAAGCGAGCTACAGATAAGGGAAGTAATATCTGGAAACTACTTTATCGCTACATAGTAATTGAAGTATTGAATCTTGTACCCTTATTACTAAACCCCTTGGGCTTTGGTACTTTTAAGTGGGTTTGAACTCACAAACTCCCACTTTACAGATGTGTCTTTATGGCCATTACTGTTTTATCATGTTTCATATTAATATTGATATGAAATTCATTTTACAGGTGATGACGTACCGCTGTCACCATTTTGCATGACTAATGTTGGAGAGTGGGACAAATTTAGGAATATAGACATGGATAAAGAGGTCTTTTTGCTTCTCTAAAGCACATTTCAATGTTATTGAATTTGATGTTGAGAAAGATGTTTGTTCTTGAGTGTATAAAATGCTTTTAATATACTTCATATGGTATGTAGTTTGATGTTGAGAAAGACATTTGTTCTTGAGTGTATAAAATGCTTTTAATATACTTCATATGGTATGTAACTTGTGTTATCGGTTGTGCAATTCTTACATGCAATGTAGCAACATGCTCCAACTCTAGCTTCCATTTCTTTTTGGTAGGCGAATATTATTGATGCCTCAGAAAGATTGTCCACAAAAAGGAAAGGTCGTGTTGATGCTGATAAGACAGCTGTATTAAATGCATGGCATAGAGTTAATTGTAAAACAAGAGAGGCTCTTCGGCGTAGCTTTCTTTCAGAACTTGTTCAGGGATATGAGGTATATCTGATTAATAAGACGCAAATTTCCTTTTTATAAAGGTATGATGACTTATGAGTATTTTTGCCTCTTGTGTTTTTAAAGAAAAGATTAATGTAATTGGTGTCTACTCTTGACAATAATCTGCAAATAATAATAATAATAATAAACTATCAAATTATTAAAGATTATTTTGCTTGGTTTTTTTGGAAAAAAGTATTCAGCGTAGCCTGCCCCAATCTTGCTGGTCTCTTGATAGAGTTTCTGCTACAGTTCAGTTTTCTGTCCATAATTCCCCACAAATTGCATCTTTTTTCTATTAATGGCCCACTTTCTTGTTTTCCTTCTTTGTCAGAGCTATTTTATTCTTAGCATACTTTTATCTCAATTAATTGTGGATTAGACTTTTGGTACCTACATCGTTTGCAATTTAACTACTATTGTTTGTTGTCAATAACTAATTTATTTTCTTTTCCTTTTTTAGGAATGCATTCGAGCATTCATCATGGACAGTGGAGATAGGGATGCTCTAGAGCTACGAGTTCAAGATCCTTTTCATAGATTATTGTTACATGGTGTCTGTGAGGTATGTTCTCCAAATATTACTATATCATTCTGGATTTGGAAGGATTTAATTCATGTTGAGGTTTGGAGCTATACTAGCTTCTGACCAAGTATGGCAACCATATCCTAAATGGGTATTTATGGGGTGCTGCTGAGCTCCTTATCTAGACATTGAGGAATAATTTGTTTTGGAAGACAACTATTAGCTGCCACTATATTTAAAACTTGGAAAAAGAAGAAAATCATCTATCAATTTAAGGTTCACCATGACCAAGAAGTTGCTTGGTTCAGTTAATGCATTGTTAAAAGATTTGTTGAAAGTATGACATCAAAGTGTTCTTGTTAGTATCTGTCTTTTTTTTTTTTTTTTTTTTTTTTTTTTTTTTTTTTTTTTTTTTTTTTTTTTTTTTTTTTTTTTTTTGAGGTTGTTCTTGGTATAATATACATGAATGCTGTGCTTGAAACAGTTCTACAACTTGGTCTCAGTGACGGTGACTGAGTCCAAGGATGCGGAATCACCAAAGATGACGAGGATAACGAAGAAAAAAAAGGGTGTTGCTGAGCTCCCAAACATCACTCTGATACATTTTCTGAGGATGTCCAAGGAAGGAATTTGGTGATTCCATCCGGTGGGGGCACAGATTCATGTCAATATAATAAGAGCATGCTTTATTATAAAAGTATGCATATGTATCATATTCATCCCCAATTATCTGTAAAAGTAGTTGAATGACATGTAGCTTTGGAACAGCTGGCTTGTGAATGCTTCATTCCCATTAATCAGCAAAAGAAGTTGATTGTGGCTAGGGCCTAGGCTCAATAAAGGAAATTGTAAAATTTTTTTTTAATGTAATTTGTTTTTAGAAGATATTGTTTATGATGGGTAGTGTAGTTTGAACTTTCAATTTATTGGTTACTTGTAATTATTTTCTGTACAATGACCAATATGTCAAATGTTGGTTGCTTCATAAAATAACATGGTCAACAAGTGCTGTATTAATTTTATTTGGGTTGTTGGGTTGTTGACCGCAGAAAATGGAAGGGAGAGGCAACACAACTTGTAATAAATGTTGTTCTTTGCCCCCAATTTCTGACCAATATGCAGTTGAATATAGTTGTGCATTTTCCAGAGAGAGAGAGAGAGGGGTGGATCCCTCAATATTATAACAGAACCATTTGTACACCATATCCTCTGCAGTGACTCTCCCATGCACAACATTTATACGCCAATAGCATTCTCCAATTTCGTCTTCAATCAGCACAAGAAGTTGCCAAGGAACCTTCTTTCCCAAAAAGAGGTCCTCAACTCCTGTAGAACTTATTGAAACAAGTCTGCAAAAACCAAGCTCTATAGCCTTGATTAATGTTTTTCGAACAGCCAGGCATCTGTCTGCCATTCGGTTGCAAATGGCATAACTGCAACCTGCAGAAACTTTTCCTGCCAAAACATGATTTCGCTGCATGGGAAAAAGCCAACCCATTTGCACCATCTCTGCCGGCGTCCCTCCACAACCAGACACTTGCACTGGTACTCTCCAGCAGTTACTCTGATCCACCACTTGCACATCATAGGCATCTGCATACCTACAAAACAAAAGCTTTACTAAGCACTAGCGCTAGCGCTTCATAAATGCAGACTGTTTTACACAAAATCCATTTGGATATAAATTATTTTGTTGAAAACTGAAAATTGAAAACATTGCAACAAAATAATTTTTAAATATGTGAATAATATTGTGGAGCCTATTTTTAATATTTTTTTTCTGAATAAAGTGGCTCTGGGTCTTATGAACAGTGAAATTTGTCTCCTAAAAGCTGAAACACGTGGAAAAAAGAAAAGAAAAAGAAAAAGAAGAGGAAAACACAAAACGCCAGACGCTGATAATTCCTATCCAAATGCTCACTTAAATATAGCTTCATTGCGGTAATACTCTAGTGACTAGTCACAATGTAGCTCGTTTGAAGAATAGTGTTAAAATACGATATGACACTAGAGAGAGATGTGTTGAATTTGCCAAAACACCCAGGTGCTAGCATTAGACATTTATGAAATAGAAATCCATGATCACGTGTCTGTTTGACATGATTAATTTTGCCAATGTATTTCACCATTTAGTTTATTTTTGTTAATATTTATGGGTTTCATTGCACTTTTTGGTACTATTCATGGGTCCCATTATACTATTTCAGTTAACTTTTACTTTTATCTATAGTACTTTCAGCAAAAAGTTTTTAATTTCAGCAAAATAAATGGATCCCGAATCTCAAATAGACCCGCATATGCATTATTTTTTAAGGAGCAAATCATTCACTATAACAACAGTGTAGAATCATTTGACAGCACCACTTTAACTAAAAGCACTAGATCTAGATAAGGCCAAAAGGAGTCTCCTTGGTACATAACCAGATCCACCCAAGCCCATGTTGTCTTGTGACCCAATCTATATATTACTAAAAGCTGAATCGTGACATTTATTACTGCTGAGTTTCTGTTGCGCTACCTTATCATCACGTCATTCGCCACATAATTATTATTTATTTCCTTTTTTTCAAAAAAAAATATATATAAATATATCATTGACTTTACATATTCATCTTTGTCGGTTTTAACATCTATATATATTTCTTTTTTATTTCCAATTTTCCTATAATTTTTTTTTTTTTACATTCACTTATTTTTTAAATATTTACACTTCCTTCAACCTTTCTTCTTCCTTTACTTTTTCATCTCTCCACTACCCTCTACTTTAATATTGCTATTCATCTTTCCCTTCATCTTCCTTTATTTGTCTCTTTTTATCCCTTCCCTCTTACTATAAATTTGTCACTTTTTTTCCATTCTTTGCATAGTTTTCTCTCACAAAAAGGTTCTCTCTCTCTCTCTCTCTCTCTCTCTCTCTCTCTCTCTCTCTCTCTCTCTCAATGTTTTGGTGGATTTTATATTTATTGCATCTCCGCTTTAGGTTGATAAATTTTTGTGTTTTTAAGAACTCTAATTTAGGTTGATACAATTTAGTTTTTCTGTTTTAAGTTATTATTATTATTATTTTTCTCTTTGATTGTTAAATTTTATCCGATTACATTATAAAAAATTAAAGATAGTAGATAAAAATAAAATAGTATTCCATTACATAGCATAATTTGGATAATTTAGTATTTATTGTTATATCTTTTAATTTTTCTTTTTTTTTTCTTCTCTTCTATTTTACTCAATATTAAAATTCAACCACATCCTCCTTATTATTAAATTATTTATATTTTCTCTCTCCTTTTGTTTTAAAAAATAAAAAATGTAATATTTTACTTAAATTTTAATAAAAGAAAATTGTGCTCATCAAATTGTACTAATTTTTTTTAACATTTACACTTTCTCCAACCTTCCTCCTTCTCTTTACCTTTTCATCTCCCCAAATATTCTACCTTGAAATCACTCTTCCTCTTTCATTTTATCTTCCTTTATTTTGTTTCTTTTTATTATCATCCTCTTAGTATAAATTTGTCATTCACTCTTCCATTCTTTACATAATTTTCTCTCACAAAAAAATGGTGTGGGGCCCGACCCAGAAATAATGGGCTATTCCAAAATCAGGCCCGTCCGAGGAGCGTCCTGTCCGAAGAGAAACCACACATGAAGCACTATTCAATCCCAATAACGAGGAGGTAACCTTTCCGAGGAGTAACTCCTCCTCGGACGTCACGAAGTCCAGACGGGGAACTCTCCCCAGCCAACTCAGTTCACCCTCTCAACATATAAAATGAATAAAATCCAAAATATCCCAGGGAGAGCTACCACCACATTAATTGCGCCCCAACCACCCTCTTGGCCGCATTAATGAGGAAATGACCCCTGAACAGTACCGCCTTGGCCTCTGCAACTCACATGGGGAGAGATGAGGGCGTCTGATGGGACAGGCACTCAAGTAGATGCTTAGATGATCAACAGGTGTAAGGTTGAGATGAGAGGAGGGGAACTATATAATGTAGTGGAGTCCCTCAAAGAAGGGGACGAAAAATACTGTATGAGGAACTAAAGAAATAGAAATATACGTGAGAGATCCATTCTTGTGCTTGGGTTTTCTGCAACAATACTGTCCATGTATCAGACCGAATAGGCTCACTGAAGCTAAGTTCTTTGACCCATCCTCTACAAATATTTATTGTGGGTTGCGCTTTGGGCCAGGGCCTGATCAATAGAACTTGGGCCAGGAAAATCGTGCAACTACAATTGGCGCCGTCTGTGGGGAGAACTAAAGCATCAGCTAGTGCAACGGTCGAGCATGGCAGAACTGGCTCCGCACCAGGAGGATCCTCACCAGGCTAATTCCCAACGGACACAACCCGCCGAGTCCCAGAGGCAAAATAACCCCGTCAACCCAGGCCCCAGGGGAAACCAAGAGGAAAGTATGCATACTACCCGGACCAGCCAGAGTCACACTCAGATAGGAAGTCACGTGTCTCAGAGGCGAAATAGTCACCAGGCCATGCAGCGAGAGATAGATGACCTAAAAAGGGAGTTACGGCGCGTGCGACGAAGACGATCTCCCTCTGACTCAGGCGAATCTTCTAATGCGGAGGATGTGAGTTACAGACAGAGGTCAAGGACCCCCCCAAGCGAAACCTTTACCTACGAAAAGGAACCACGCCCTGTGCGGAAGTATGAGAGCACATCTAGCAAGGGTTCGGGAAACGACGCCATGAAGAAGGCGTTGGATCAGGTTTCAAGGTCCTCCTTCACGAATAGAATTGAAGGGGCTAAGCTGCCTCGACGGTTCAACCAACCAGCATTCGCCATCTATAGCGGTAGATCAGACCCGGTAGAGCATGTGAGTCAATTTAACCAAAAGATGGCGATCTACTCGCAAAATGAAGCCCTCATGTGTAAAATCTTCCCGTCCAGCTTGGGATCAATGGCGATGAGGTGGTTCAACGGCCTGAAGACAAATTCCGTAAGCTCTTACAAGCAGCTCACTCGGGACTTCTGCTCCCGCTTTATCACCAACACCAGAGTCCCCAGGCCCCTCGGTTCGTTATTGTCTTTGTTCATGCACGAGGGAGAGACTCTGAAAGCATACTCCGATAGATACTGGGAAGTATATAATGACCTGGATGATAACCATGATGCTGTCGCTATCAGCACATTCAAAAGCGGCCTCCCCGCTGACCATGGCTTGAGGAAATCCCTCACTGGTAAACCGGTCGCCAACGTTGATCAGTTGAGGGATAGGATAGACAAGTACAAAAGAGTGGAGGAAGATCAGCTGCAAGGGAAGGGAAAGGAGAAGGTTATCCACCCCAGAGCAAATGATTTCAGGTCGGAACGGCACAACCCTGGTCAGCCGAGGAGAGATTTTTCGCGACAGGCTGGGCAGAGTAACCCGCAAACAGTGAATGCCATATTCAGAGAGCCCGTACAACGGGTACTGGAGAAAGTAAGAGATGAGCCTTATTTCAGGTGGCCGGGAAAGATGGCTGGAGACCCTTCCAAACGTAACCAGAACCTGTACTGCCACTATCATCAAGACCATGGGCACACTACTGAGGACTGCAGGAATCTGTGGAATCATCTAGATCAGTTGGTCCGAGAAGGAAAGTTACGTCACCTGCTGCACCCGTCGAGTGGCCACACCAGCCAAGCAACACAAGAGCCTCGAAAGGACGTGACCTTAAGACCACCCACCGGGACGATACATGTCATCCTCGCTGCACCAGGAAGAACGGGACCACCCATCCCCAGGGTGTTAGCTGTTGATCGGCTCCCCTCCGGGAGCAGGCAAAGGGAACACAAAAGGTCAAAAAAGGGAAGCTCTTTGATACTGGGGTTCTCGGATGAGGATAAGAGAGGAACTATTCAACCTCACGATGATGCCTTGGTGGTCACTCTGAGAATTGGGGGCTTTGATGTGAAAAGGGTGTTGGTGGATTCGGGAAGTGCAGTAGAGATAATGTACCCTGATCTATACAAGGGGCTGAACCTGAAGCCAGAAGATTTGGCAGTTTATGACTCCCCCCTTCTCAGCTTCGAGGGAAGAATGGTTACGCCAAAAGGGCAAATCCGACTACCTGTACAGACTGGGGCGGAGGTGGTGGAGGTGAATTTTATCGTCATCGACGCTTACTCACCCTACACCACGATAGTCGCCAGGCCATGGATCCATGCCCTGGAAGCCGTAACCTCCACACTTCATCAGAAAGTGAAATACCCATCCAAAGGACAAGTAGAAGAGATCCGAGGAGATCAGGCCGTATCCAGGCAGTGTATGGTGGCCGTCGTCTTACATCGGCCCCCTGCCGAGTCCTCTGCCCCTGAAAGTTTATAGTAATCACCCGCCTCGGCAGAGCAAGACGACGGACTGGCCGAGGAGATAAGATGTGAAAGTTTAGATAAAATCGCTGTCAACGATGACCCGGAGAAGTTCTTCCTGGTCGGCTCTGAATTGCCCTCTCAAGAAAAGGAGGAACTGGTCAGATTTCTTAGAGAAAATGTCGACGTGTTCGCATGGGACGCCTACGACGCCCCAGGCGTCGATCCTAGCCTTATTTGTCACCACTTGAACGTCAACCCCTCTTCCACTCCGAAGAAGCAGTCACCCCGACGCCCTTCAAAGGAACATGCTAGTGCCGTAAAAGACGAAGTGGCAAAGCTAAAAAGAGCGGGGGCTATCAAAGAGGTCTTTTACCCAGAGTGATTGGCAAACACTGTGGTGGTAAAGAAGAAGACAGGGAAGTGGAGGGTCTGCGTAGATTTCACGGACCTGAACAAGGCGTGCCCGAAGGACCCATTCCCCCTACCCCGAATTGATCGATTGGTGGATGCAACCGTGGGGCACCCTCGAATGAGCTTCCTGGACGCTTTCCAAGGCTATCATCAGATACCCCTTGCGCTAGAGGACCAAGAGAAAACGGCTTTCATGACACCCATCGGAAATTATCATTATAAGGTGATGCCGTTTGGGCTAAAGAACGCAGGCTCAACCTACCAAAGGATGATGACTCGGATGTTTGAACCACAACTGGGAAAGATCATTGAGGTTTATATAGACGATATGGTTGTCAAGAGTAGAAGGGTGTCCGAGCACGTGAAGGACCTCGGAACAATCTTCACTATATTAAGGGAGCATCGGCTGCGGCTGAATGCCTCCAAATGTTCATTCGGGGTCGGGTCTGGGAAATTCCTAGGGTATATGGTCACCCACAGGGGAATAGAAGTAAGTCCCAATCAAATCAAAGCCATTAACAGCCTAAAAACTCCTCGGAATCCGAAGGAAGTACATAAGCTCACTGGTATGATCGCGGCGTTGAACCGGTTCATATCGAGATCGGCGGATCGATGTCGGCCTTTCTACCTCCTAGTAAACAAGTGGAAAGAGTTCGCATGGTCGGAAGATTGCGTTCAGGCTTTCCAGCAACTCAAAGACTACCTGTCCCGACCACCCATCATGTCCAGCCCTGAGGCAGATGAGGTGCTGTTTGCCTACATCGCCGTGGCCCCCCACGCTGTAAGCCTGGTACTGGTACGGGATGATAATGGGGTGCAGCGACCGGTGTACTATGTGAGCAAATCACTACATGAGGCCGAGGTGCGATACCTACCTTTAGAGAAGGCAATTTTGGCAATAGTGCACGCAACCCGAAAACTTCCTCATTACTTTCAGGCGCACACGGTCATCATTCTGACCCAGCTTCCCCTCCGAGCAGTGCTTCGAAGCGCTGACTATACAGGAAGGATCGCCATGTGGAGTGTGCTCTTGGGAGCCTTTGATATAAAATATATGCCCAGATCCTCCATCAAAGGACAGGTACTCGCAGACTTGGTAGCGGAGTTTGCTGAGCCCTCCATAGAAACAATAACCGAGAAGAGGGACATGGATGGAAAGTCGGTTGGTGCGATTTTAACAAGGAGGAACACGCATTGGAAGGTCTACGTAGATGGCGCAGCCAACCAGAGAGGGTCGGGAGTTGGGATAGTTTTAATATCCCCGGACGGTGCTGCCATTGAAAAATCATTAAGGCTAGGATTCTCGGCTACGAACAATGAAGCCGAATACGAAGCCTTACTTCAAGGAATGACGATGGTTCAAAGGTTGGGCGGAAGAGTAATAGAAGTGTTCTCGGACTCCAGACTGGTAGTCGGACAGGTGGTGGGTGAGCTGGAAGCCCGAGATATTAGGATGCAAGAGTATCTGGGACAAGTCAAGCGACTGCAGGCGAATTTTGAGTCCTTCAATCTGACACACATTTCCAGGAGTGTCAACACCCATGCAGACTCGCTGGCCACTCTCGCCACGTCCTCGGCACATAATCTGCCGTGAGTAATCCTCGGTTTTGGCTGTCAGAGGACCACAAACTATATCGGCGCTCTTACTCTGGACCGTACCTACTCTGCGTGCCTCCAGAAGAATCCGAATCTCTACTTGAGGAGTTACACGAGGGGATTTGTGGAAGTCATACCGGAGGGAGATCGCTGGCGCACAGGGCACTTACCCAAGGGTATTGGTGGCCGAACATGCAGAGAGAGGCCTAAGAATACGCTAAGAAGTGCGATCAGTGCCAAAGATTCGTCCCGAATATCCATCAACCCGGAGGAGTTCTCAACCCCCTCTCGAGTCCTTGGCCGTTCGCACAATGGGGCCTTGATCTAGTTGGACCCTTCCCCAAGGCCGCGGGGAACAAGCGGTATATAATAGTCGGAACGGATTACTTCACTAAATGCGTGGAGGCTGAACCATTGGCCAACATTAGGGATGTGGACGCCCAAAAATTCGTCTGGAAGAATATCATCACCCGCTTCGGGACTCCGCGCACACTCATTTCCGACAATGGTCTGCAGTTCGACAGTAAAAACTTTAGGGTGTATTGCCACGAGTTTGGAATCATCAACCGATATTCCACCCCCGCCTACCCTCAGGGAAATGGGCAGGTCGAAGCCGTGAACAAGGTCATAGTGAACGGACTGAAGAAGAGACTGGACAAGGCAAAGGGAAGATGGGTAGAAGAACTCCCCCACGTCTTATGGACTTATCGGATGACGCCACGACGATCGACCGGTGAGACCCCCTTCTCGATGACTTACGGGGCTGAGGCCGCGCTCCCGATTGAGAACAACTTTCCTACACTAAGGTCTAAATCATTTACCCCGAACGATAACGACGAGTTATTGGAACGGAGTCTGGACCTAGTCGAAGAACGAAGGGAAAAAGCGATGATTCACATGGCCTATTATCACCAGAAGCTGAGACAAGGGTATGATGCTAACGTCAAACCACGGCCTCTGGGTCCAGGTGATCTCGTGATGAGGAAGATTCTTGGCAGCGCAAAGAACCCCTCTTGGGGCAAGTTGGGGCCCAATTGGGAGGGACCATACCGTGTCACATCTATGGCCGGAATAGGCGCCTACTACCTAGAAGATTTAGATGAAAAAGCTGTACCCCGACCATGGAATGTACATAACCTCAGAAGATATTATTATTAATGAGAATGGCTTGGCATGCGTTTTCTTTCATGATTATCCACTGCTTGCTGGGCTACTGACAACTATTCATAGTTTTAAACAGAACCTAAGTCCTGCATGGCTCCTCGGACCACAGACTTGGGGGAAATTATTACTCATATAAGTTTTAAACAGAACCTAGTCCTGCATGGCTCCACGGACCACAGACTAAGGGGAAATTAATACTTAAGGCAACTATTCACAGTTTTAAACAGAACCCAAGTCCTGCATGGCTCCTCGGACCACAGACTTGGGGGAAATTATTACTCATATAAGTTTTAAACAGAACCTAGTCCTGCATGGCTCCACGGACCACAGACTAAGGGGAAATTAATACTTAAGGCAACTATTCATAGTTTTAAACAGAACCCAAGTCCTGCATGGCTCCTCGGACCACAGACTTGGGGGAAATTATTACTCATATAAGTTTTAAACAGAACCTAGTCCTGCATGGCTCCACGGACCACAGACTAAGGGGAAATTAATACTTAAGGCAACTATTCATAGTTTTAAACAGAACCCAAGTCTTGCATGGCTCCTCGAACCACAGACTTGGGGGAAATTATTACTCATATAAGTCTTAAACAGAACCCAAGTCCTGCATGGCTCCTCGGACCACAGTCTTAGGGGAAATTATTACTTATGATAGATTGGGGGACTATTACTTAAAGGAAATCATTTTTAGGCGTTCGCGCAGTCGGGCACCATCGCAACCCAAAAACCCCCTTCGCTTTGACCATTTACCTGTATCTACATCGTTGCAAATGTTTAAAGGAAAAAAAGAAAAAAAAAGAGCGTTACTGGCATACATCCGCAGTAAGCAAAGCGAATATTTCATATTAGTATCCCGAGTACATTAGAAAAAGAGGTCCTTACAAAAGAATAAAGAAAAAATAGGACGACTTTCATTTAAAAAAAAAAGAGAAGCCTAAAAAGCTAAGCCTGGGCAGGGGGATCTTCTTTTGACTCGGGCTGAGGGGGAGGAACCTCTATGGAAGAGTCCGTAACATGATCTTTCGCCACATCAGGCACAGGTGCGGCATCAGGCACCACCGAATCCTGCTCAGAGGCCGCTTGGACACTGTCAGGATATTCTCGGATCTCCTTAGGATAGAAAATGCTCTCAGGCAGTCTCAGCGCCGAGTCAGCAGGAACTCCTGCAGCATCGAGGGCACGAGACCATGAGATGCCGCAATACTCCCGGCATACCTCGGGGATCTCCTCGGATAGTCTCGCCTCCGTCTCTTCGGCCCCGAGCTGGCGAGCAGCATTCTTCTCAGCCTCTGAGGCCTCCCGGATCAGCTGGGCCTCCTCTTTGACCCGCAGCAACTCATCCTCGACCTTTTGCAGAGCAGTCTTGAGGTCCTGCACTGCCTGTTTCTCGGTGGCGAGGTTGATCTGGGTCGCGAATAGCTCCTTGCACTGGTCCTCCGCCTGGGCCTCAGCATTCTTCAAACCAGCGTCTGCAGATTTGCGTCGGTTCTCCGACTCCTTGAACTTGTCCATGAGTTCAGCGTAATCGTGCTGGAGGGACCCCAAGGTTTTCTCCACCTCCGCCCGCGCCTGGGTCTCGACCTCAGCCCGACTACTGTTGCCGCGGCAAAATTCCTCAGCCACGAATACCTACTGAGTAATCTACAAACGAAGCAAGATTGCTTTAATCTAACAAGGTCAAATAGATCAATGAAACAGTAAAAGGATTACTTACCATCGCGAGATCCCTTTTAAGGGATAGGAAAATCTCAGGCTGAGAGAACCGCCTATAAGCCTCCATATCCCGAGGAAGGAGTAGGGGCTGCTCTAAGGCCTCGGCCACGTATCCCGCCCGGCCTCGGTTGTACTCTCGGATCGAAGCATTGTAGGGGATGGCCACCCCATCCAACTCCAACTTGGGGCCCCATACACGCGGGGCAGCACGTACCTCCGCAAGATTCTCCTCGTCCCGACTCTCCGAGGAGTTGCCCCTTCTGCTCCTTGGCGCGCGAGTGGTCTTTTGCTGCTTGGTCGGCTGGGCAACCACCTCGCCCTCCTCAGGAGTGTCGGCCGGCCTTTTCTTCTTTAGGTTGGGATTAACCTTAAGGCCAAGCTCCGAGGTGTCCGTAGGAGCCACAAGAGGGAAGGTCTTGCCCTGTGGTGGAGTTGGTGCCTTCGAGGATTGCCCTTTCGATGACTGTCCTTTCGACGACTGGCCCTTCCCTCGGGAGGCCATCAGTTCCTTCAGAGTTTTTCCTTTTCCTGCCATGGGCTCTATCTCTTCGCCCGAAGTATCGTCCGAACAGATAACGATGAAAGGAACACCAACTGCAGAATGTCGGTCCCGCTCTCCTTCGGGATCGGAAAGTTCCACCAGGGGGGTCTGCTGAACTTCCTCCTCAAAATAAAACTCGTCTATCTCTGCCTCAAGGGAAAGACGAGATGATTCAGCTTCCTCTTCAACCTGAACGGCAGCACCAGGCTCGTTTGGCGGAGGTAGCTGCTCTGCCAAGTAGGGATCTCTAACACCGGGCAGCACAACTGGTGGCAGATCGTGTTCAGCTAGGAACCTGTCCCTAGACACGTCAATCCTAGCCAACCTCGGACTACCAGCCCTTATGGCGTGACCAATAGCCTGGAAAGAGCTGCTCAGAGGTTGATAGCCCAGAACCAGATGGGCAGCACGCAACTGCCCGTCCTCGGAAATGTAGATCTCCGACCTAAGAAGGTAGTTCAACGCTGGCACGTTCACAAAGTTTAGCCGAGAGGCGACGTGAATTTTATCTGCAAACAATCAAGGAAAAGGGGATTAGTTCACGAAATCTTCCAATTATAAGGAAAGCAAAAAATGTAACCCCTCAATGCTAAATCCTATCCCAAAAGGGACCGATCCTAGAGACGCCGCACCTGGGTTTCCTGCCCGAGTTGGACAATGAATACCGTCGAACCACTCCCCAGAAGCAATAAGGAAATCATTCTTCACTGTCTTATTGGATATTGGGAGACAAGAGATCAACCTAACGTCCTCGTTCCGGGATTTAAGATAATACCCCTCATCCCCGAGGCGATGACATTCGTACAGATAAGCCACATCGTGCCAAGTAAGGCCTAGATTCATCCGCTCGTTTAAGACATCTACACAACCTAGTATCTTGAACATATTCGGGGCACACTGATATGGCGTTAACCTATGGTTGAACAAGTACTCCCTTGTAATCCTACGCATGGGAAGTGTCATCCCTCCCTCTATGAAAGCAATCATGGGGATAACGATTTCTCCCTCACGCCTATCTGTCAATACTCCTTCAAGAGGACAGTACCGCAGCCCAACCCCCGGGGGAATGTGGTATTTTGCCCTAAAGGCTTCCATAGCGGCTGAAGTTTTTACTAATTTCTCAAATCTACCCATCGGAACTGAACTGGGGAAACGAAAGTAAAAACTAAGAAGAAAAGTAGAGTCCGAGGAGGGAATTGAAACGGCGAGATGAACAAAACGTACCGGTACTTCCACAAAACGCTCGACGGGACGCCTAGAAATCTCTCTTGGACGAAACGCTTCACAGAAAACGGCTACGGTGGCGTAACGGACGCAAGTGCTGGTATATCTCTGGGATTCGATGGGGTTCTCTGGAGTCCTTTGAGATTTACGAAATGCAGATAAAAAGAAGAAACTGAACCCCTCTGACGTCTTATATAGCCAGGAGGTGAGAGAAAAGATCGCTCCTGCCTAAAAACACGAGAAAAAACGATGGCCGTTCGATCTACGCCACACCGTTGGATGAGGGAACATAACGCCTCCAGAAGTTAATGGTCGCGCCTCGTAAATTGTAGCGCGTCAAAAGTAACGGACCGCACGCGCGCCACACGCTCTCCTTATTTCCGTCCTCTCCCATACATCAAAACCCCGTTTTCTCCTCCTCAGAATGAGATAGAAACCGGAGTTTTGAGGGGCTATTGTGGGGCCCGGCCCAGAAATAATGGGCTATTCCAAAATCAGGCCCGTTCGAGGAGCGTCCTGTTCGAAGAGAAACCACACATGAAGCACTATTCAATCCTAATAACGAGGAGGTAACCTTTCCGAGGAGTAACTCCTCCTCGGACGTCACGAAGTCCAGACGGGGAACTCTCCCCAGCCAACTCAGTTCACCCTCTCAACATATAAAATGAATAAAATCCAAAATATCCCAGGGAGAGCTACCACCACATTAATTGCGCCCCAACCACCCTCTTGGCCGCATTAATGAGGAAATGACCCCTGAACAGTACCGCCTTGGCCTCTACAACTCACATGGGGAGAGATGAGGGCGTCTGATGGGACAGGCACTCAAGTAGATGCTTAGATGATCAACAAGTGTAAGGTTGAGATGAGAGGAGGGGAACTATATAATATAGTGGAGTCCCTCAAAGAAGGGAACGAAAAATACTGTATGAGGAACTAAAGAAATAGAAATATACGTGAGAGATCCATTCTTGTGCTTGGGTTTTCTGCAACAATACTGTCCATGTATCAGACCGAATAGGCTCATTGAAGCTAAGTTCTTTGACCCATCCTCTACAAATATTTATTGTGGGTTGCGCTTTGGGTCAGGGCCTGATCAATAGAACTTGGGCCAGGAAAATCGTGCAACTACAATGTTTTATGTGGGAGTTAAAGAAGTATTTTTACCAAATTTTGTCTCTACTTAAACGTAGGTTGTAAGGATATTTTGGAACAAAAAAAAAAAAATTGACTAATTATCTTTATCATTATTTTCTCTAATTAAAAAAAAAGCTATTATATATATTTTTTAAACGTGGAGAGGGAAAAAAAGTGAGAGAATGGGAGAAAAGAAAAAGTTGTAGCTAAAATTGAGGAGTTTTTAATTTGGACGATAACTTAGAAACTTGAAATATATGTTTAACAAAAAAAATATAAAAAGCAACATGATCATAACTGCTTAATGATATGATTCTCAAAAAAAAAAAAAAAAGGCTTAATGATAATGGGGAAATTTAAAATTGATGGGTAGAAGTATGGAGTTGTGTGTGACTAAAATGTGTGTACGACTTTTTTTTTTTTTTTTTGCAATAATGGCAGATGTTTTATTTTTTATTTTTTTTATAAGTATGGCACATATGTTTTTACAAAGAAACATGTGTTTGTTTTTATTTTAATATTTTTTTATAAATGGATAAAGCAATTTGAAAACTATCAGGAGAGTGGTTCTATTTTGTAGGCAATGTTTTAGTGGGAGTTAAAGAAGCATTTTTACCAAGTTTTCACTTTTCACCATTATGTATGGAGAAAGTTTAATAATTTAATATTTGGTACAAATGTATAACACTCATCACACCCTTAGGTATTTTTTGGGATTGGAAAATGTAGTAATTCTAGTTTATAATAGATGCAAATTATTAACTATTTCCCAAAATAATAGAAGAGCCTCTGAGCACGCACGTGAACGCGTACTCAGAGGCTAGTATACATTTGTGTATTTTTTGTTGTGCATATGGTTTTTTGTTTGATTTAATTTGTATAGCAATTTATTTAATTGTTTGGTTGGATTAAAATTGATTGGTAGTTGATTTTGAGTGTAATATATAATTTTCAATGTCTTTTACCCCTTAGATTTAATTTTCACGAAGATGGAAATAGGATTAAGGCTCAGTTGAAGTAAAAGAAAATTTAAATAGTATTAATTTCTTAAAACACCAAGAATACCATTTGAGAAGTCCACCTATTCTGTAAGTTTAATATCAAGCGATGTAATTTTTTTTTGGTGCATCTATTTTTTTTATTTTTGGAACCCAAGCCCAACAATTTAATGAATGAAAGTTGTGGGACCGTTCGATTGATGGGCCCATAGGGTTCAGAATTGGTTTGGGATTGTTGGGCCCGTGGCCCATCCGAGGCCGTAAACCCGTCTGAGGACACCATACTCCTCGGTAGTATGCGTCCGAGGACGATCGCGTTCGAGGACGATCAGGACGTGGTCTCACTGCGATCAGATCTCAGAATTAGGTCACCACAAAGGATAGAGTAGCCGACTAAAGATGAAAGAGATAAGACAAACAAATATCTGTAACTACAGCTGCCTCCGCATTAATGACCTCTCAATCAACTCTCTGGCCGCATTAATGTGGAGGTGATACCTGAACAGTAAGGAAGCAACCTTACAGCTGCCCATAGGAAGTTCCAGGAGGTACCAGATGGGACAGAAAGAAATCCTCCGAACACAACCTACACGTGTGCGGTAAGGATACAGCGCAAAGGGGAGTATATAAACTAAAAGAAGAACCTGAGGAGAGGGATCGGGACAGAAAAAGAAAAGAGAAGAACAGACATAAACTAGAAAGAAGAAAGTAAGAGAAGAGAGAGAGAATTGCACTAGTCACTCAAGAAAAACATTCATTATACCAACTTTAAATCTTGAACGTACTGGAGAGTAAATCTTTGGAGGAGATATCACAGTTAACCTAGTTCTTTACACCCACGCTCTACAAAATCATATTGTCTGGGCCTTTTACGTGCGAACCCAATATTGTTTAGGTTCGTCACAAAATCGTGTCCTTACAATTGGCGCCGTCTGTGGGAAGAGCTTGTGTTAGCTTGTACAACCTCTGATACAACGTTTCCGATGGAAGGAGTGGAACTACCTCATCCCGCAGCGGGGCTGCATCAGGATGATGTCAACCTACATCAAGCGGAGTCAAGGGGCTCCCAGCATGGTGGCCCTCGAAGGAGTCCCGAACGGAGGGAAGTCCGGGAGGGGAGTATACATACCACTCATACCACGAGGAGCCATACACGCGGGAAGAGTCACGTTTCCCACGCGAAGCATGGTGGGGATCTGCAACGTGAGATTGCGGACTTGAAGAGAGAGTTGCGCCATGCACGACGAGAACGTTCCCCACCTCGCTTTGAACCATCATCCGGGGAGTCGGATGGAACTAGCTACCGGTGAAGGTCGAGGACTCCGCAAAGCGAGACTTTCTCCTACGAAGAGGAGCGTCGCCATAGGCGTAGGCGTAAAAGTCCAACTAGCAGGGGCTTGGGAAATGATGCCATGAACAAAGCCTTGAGTCAAATTTCCAGGTCGCCCTTTACAAGAAGCATAGATGATGCTACCCATCCTCGGCGGTTCAATCAACCTACATTCTCTCTGTATGATGGCCATTCCGATCCGGTGGAACACGTAAGCTATTACAGCCAGAAGATGGCTATTCATTCCAGGGATGATGCTCTGATGTGCAAGATTTTTCCATCGAGTTTGGGTCCAACGACGATGAGATGGTTCAATGGCTTAAGGGCCAATTCTGTTGGATCTTTCAAAGCACTGACCCAGGCTTTTGGTGCTCGCTTCATTACATGCAGCTGAACTCCTTTGCCTCTGGGATCCTTGTTGATTTTGTTTATGCGAGAGGGCGAGACTCTCAAGAGCTATTCGAATAGGTACTGGGAAATGTTTAACGAAATAGGGGGGAAGAATGACGCTGTGGCTATAACCACTTTCAAAGCCGGTCTCCCGGCTGATCACTACTTGAGGAAATCCTTGACAGGTAAACCTGTCACCAGTGTGCGCCAGCTGATGGACAGAATAGAGAAGTACAAAAGGATAGAGGAAGATCAATTCCAGGGGAAAGGAAAGGCCAAAGTGATCCCTCAGGAGAGGAGGGATTTCAGGTCAGATCGTTATAATAATAACCGACCGAGGAGGGACTTTGCTGGGCAGTCGGCCTCGGCGGACGCCCAGGTTGTTAATGCAGTATTTCGGGAGCCTGTTTAGCAGGTTTTGGAGAAGATAAAGGACGAGCCATTTTTCAAATGGCCGAACAGGATGGCGGGAGAGCCTACAAAACGTAACCCGAGTTTGTATTACCATTACCATCAGGATCATGGGCACACGACAGACAACTGCAGGAATTTATGGGACCATTTGGAGCAGTTGGTCCTGGAAGGGAAGTTAAAGCAACTCTTGCATCATTCCAGCGGAAGGGCGAGCCAAGCAGGTTCCGAGGTGCGTGGGGATGCTTCATCAAGGCTCCCTCGGGGTACGATCAACGTCATCTTTGCGGCCCCGGGAAGGACTGGATCTTGCCCCACCAGAGTGTTGTCGGTGTCCCGATCCCTGGCCGAGGATCGTTCTCAAGCATTGAAGAGAGCCAAGAGGCGTGTCCCCTTGATTTTGGGTTTTACAGACGAAGATTTGGTTGGAACTATACAACCCCATGAGGATGCCTTGGTGGTAACACTGAGGATTAGTGGGTACGATGTCCGAAGAGTGATGGTTGATCAGGGAAGTGCAGCAGATGTGATGTATCCAGATTTGTACAAGGGGCTTGGTTTGAAACAGCAAGACTTGACAACCTATAATTCCCCTCTAATCAGTTTTGAGGGAAGGTTGGTCATTCCTATGGGGCTAATCAGGCTGCCCGTGCAGTCAGGCACGGAGGTGGTGGAGGTGGATTTTATTGTCGTAGATGTTTATTCTCCGTATACGGCCATCTTGGGCAGACCTTGGCTTCACACACTTAAAGCGGTTTCATCCACCCTACATCAGAAGGTGAAGTACCCATCCGGAGACCAAGTGCTGGAGATAGTAGGGAACCAAGCGGCTGCTCGGCAATGCCAAGTAGCGGCTATTCAACATCGGCCAGAGGCAGAAACCTCGGCTATGGCTGATAATGAGTCATAGCAATTAAAGTCCCCAGCATCAGGTTTAGACGTACCAACCAATGGGGTAGAGTGCGAAGATCTGGAAAAGGTGATTGTTGCTGATGATCCAGAAAAATTCTTCTGGGTTGGGGCCAAGTTGCCTCTATAAGAGAAAGCGAGTTTGCTGGAGTTCCTCCGAGCCAATGTGGACGTCTTTGCATGGGACCTGTATGAAGCCCTAAGAGTAGACCCAAGTTTCATTTGTCACCGACTTAACGTGAACCCTGCCGTTCCCCCCAGGTGGCAAATTCCTCGGCGACCATCGAAAGAGCATGCCGAGGCAGTCAGAAGTGAAGTTGCCAAGCTAAAACAGGCTGGGGCTATTAAAGAAATCTTTTACCCCCAATGGCTGGCCAATACAGTGGTAGTGAAGAAGAAAACGGGGATATGGCGAGTGTGCGTGGATTTCACGGATCTTAATAAGGCATGCCCTAAGGACCCATTTCCTATGCCGAAAATTGACCAGTTGGTGGATGCGACCGTGGGCCACCCAAGGATGAGTTTCTTGGATGACTTTCAAGGGTATCACCAAATACCGCTGGCCGCCGATGATCAAGAAAAGACCGCTTTCGTGACCCCGGTTGGGAACTACCATTACAAGGTGATGCATTTCGGTTTGAAAAATGCTGGATCTACCTACCAACGCATGATGACGAAAATGTTTGAGCCACAGCTGGGCAGAAGTATTGAAGTTTATATTGATGACATGGTCGTGAAGAGTAAAGTAGTAACTGAACATGTGGGGGACCTCACTAGTATCTTCGAGATACCGAGAGAACACAAATTGCGCCTGAATGCTTCAAAGTGCTCCTTTGGTGTAGGTTCAGGAAAATTCTTGGGCTACATGGTGACCCATAGGGGAATTGAGGTGAATCCAGACCAGATTAGGGCCATTAACGATTTGCAAGCGCCTCGGAATCCAAAGGAAGTGCAGAAGCTGACGGGGATGACTGCTGCGTTGAACCGGTTCATCTCCAGGTCGGCTAAAAGGTGTCGTCCTTTTTTTCGTTTGTTACATAAGTGGCAAGGATTCGAGTGGACTGAGGAGTGCGCTGAGGCGTTCCAGCAGTTGAAAGACTATTTGTCCAAACCGCCGATCATGTCTAGCCCTGAGGTAGATGAGGTGTTGTACGCCTATCTGGCGGTAGCTCCTCACGCAGTTAGTTTCGTCTTGATGCGAGAAGACAATGGCGTCCAGAGGCCAGTTTATTATGTGAGTAAATCCCTCCATGAAGCCGAGGTGAGATATCTGTCGTTAGAGAAGGCCATACTGGCGGTGGTCCATGCAACACGTAAACTTCCGCACTATTTTCAAGCTCACACTGTAGTTGTTTTGACCCAATTGCCTCTTAAATCCATACTTATAAGTGCTGACTACATCGACAGAATTGCTAAGTGGGGTACGATTCTGGGTGCTTTTGATATCAAATACATGCCCCGCACCTCTGTAAAGGGTCAAGTTCTCGCCGATCTAGTAGCTGAATTCGCTGAGTGCTCTGAGGAAGTTAGTAAGAATCAAGATCACATGGATGAAAAATTGGTTGGTGTGATATCCGCGCCAGGAGGGCCTGTATGGAAAGTATACATGGATGGGGCCGCAAACCAACGGGGAGCTGGATTGGGATTGGTTCTGATATCCCCCGAAGAGGTCATCATCGAGAAGTCGCTAAGGTTAGGGTTCTCGGCTACTAACAATGAATCAAAGTACGAGGCTTTGATAATGGGAATGAGCATGGTCCATAAAATGGGTGGAAAGGCGGTGAAACTGTTCTCGGATTCGAGGCTGGTCGTTGGCCAGGTGACTGGAGAGTTGGAGGCCAGAGACCCGAGGATGCAAGGGTATCTGGACCGGGTTAGGCGTATGCGAACAAAGTTCGAATCTTTCGATGTATTACATATTCCACGAGGTGAAAATACCCATGCTGACTCCTTGGCGACTCTTGCCACCTCCTCAGTAAGAAATTTCCCTTGGGTGATTATCGTCGAAGACTTGCGTACTCCCACTTCACCAGAAAAGGAGGTTTGCCAAATTCGTCAAGTTAGTTTGTCGCCATGCTGGATTGACCCTATATTAAAATTTCTCGACAGTGACGTGTTGCCCGAAGATAAGGTTAAAGCTGAGAAAATACGAAAGAGAGCACCTCGGTACTGGTTATCCGAGGATAAAAAGCTATATAGACGGTCCTTCTCTGGGCCATACTTGCTCTGCGTGCCTCCTGAGACAGTAAAATTAATCCTGGAAGAGTTGCATGAGGGCATTTGTGGAAGCCATACAGGAGGAAGGTCCCTATCATGCCGAGCACTAACGCAAGGTTATTGGTGGCCGAACATGCAGAAAGAAGTACAGGAGTACGTTAAGAAATGGGATCAGTGTCAAAGATATGCTCCGAATATCCACCAATCGGGAGGAGTTCTTAACCCTCTCTCAAGCCCTCGGCCTTTTGCACAATGGGGGCTGGACATTGTCGGCCATTTTCCTAAAGCTATAGGAAACAAGAAGTACCTGCTGGTCGGCACAGACTACTTTACTAAATGGGTTGAAGCTGAACCCTTGGCGAACATCAGGGACGTAGATGTGAAGAAGTTTGTCTGGAAGAACATTGTTACGCGATTTGGAATCCCACAAGCTCTTGTTTCGGACAACGGACTCCAGTTCGATAGCAATGCCTTTAGGAAATACTGTTCAGAACTGGGAATAAGAAACAGATATTCCACTCCAGCTTATCCGCAAGGCAATGGGCAGGCTGAAGCTGTTAACAAAGTCATTGTCAATGGGTTTAAGAAGAGACTAGACGACGCGAAAGGAAAATGGGTGGAAGAGCTGCCACATGTGCTTTGGACGTATCGGATAACACCCCGACGTTCGACGGGAGAAACTCCCTTCTCCATGACCTATGGGGCCGAGGCCGTTATTCCTCTGGAAACTGGATTCCCAACGTTGAAGACCAGTGCATTCTCTTCGAGTAATAATGATGCGATGTTGGAAAAAAGTTTAGACCTGATTGAAGAACGAAGGGAGAGCGCGATGGTTCGGCTAGCTTACTACCAGCACAAACTCAAGCAGGGCTACGATAGCAATGTGAGGATGAGGCCGTTAGCCATAGGAGATCTGGTGCTGAGAAAAGTCCTGGGGGCCACTAAGAATCCAAATTGGGGAAAACTAGGACCCAATTGGGAGGGACCATATCGGATTACTTCTGTAGCAGGAATAGGGGCTTACTATCTAGAGGACCTAGATGAAAAACCTGTACTCCATCCTTAGAATGTAAATAATCTCAGAATGTATTATTATTAGTAAAGAAGTTTTAATTCAAATATTCTCTTTTAACTTACGTCAAATATGCATCCTGTAAATCTTGCATCCTGTCATATCATACTGAATTGTTAAACAGAAGCTAAGTTATGCCAGGTCCTCGGATCACAAACTTAGTGGAAATTAACATTCTATCATACTGAATTGTTAAATAGAAACTAAGTTATGCCAGGTCCTCGGATCGCAAACTTAGTGAAAATTAACATCCTATCATACTGAATTGTTAAACAGAAACTAAGTTATGCCAGGTCCTCGGATCGCAAACTTAGTGGAAATTAACATCCTATCATACTGAATTGTTAAACAGAAACTAAGTTATGCCAGGTCCTCGGATCGCAAACTTAGTGGAAATTAACATCCTATCATACTGAATTGTTAAACAGAAACTAAGTTATGCCAGGTCCTCGGATCACAAACTTAGTGGAAATTAACATCCTATCATTCATATTGAATTGTTAAACAGAAACTATGTTATGCCAGGTCCTTGGATCGCAAACTTAGTGAAAATTAACATCCTATCATTCATATTGAATTATTAAACAGAAACTATGTTATGCCAGGTCCTCGGATCGCAAACTTAGTGGAAATTAACATCCTATCATTCATGCTGTATTGTTAAACAGAAACTATATTATGCCAAATCCTCAGACCACAAACTCGGTAGAAATTGACCTGCTAAGTTGTGTATTGAATTATTAAATGGTAAATAGAGTGGTGATGAGTTTTCTAAATCATAAACTTGGTGAAAGTAATGCCCTATGAACACTCATTAAGGAGTCAGAAAGAGAGAGCTTCGAATGCAAGATTGGCGTACAGTGGAAAGGGTGGTTGAAATGAACCCATACAAAATTACGACGACAAAGTAAGTAAGTGTGAAGGTAACTTGGAGCCATCAGAATGATAAGAAAGTAAGCGAAAAAGTCCTCTATTAAGTGTCTATTTAAAATTACAAAACAGCTTCTACTTTTTTACTTTTAATTGGTAATGGCCCCAGTTGATTGAACTGTGGAGTCCAATTCTTGTTGAAAACCCTGTGAGACCGTCTCTGCCTTCGAAGCAGTGGTGGATTTGTTTGGGGAAGCTCTTGGAGGGGAATTACGAGGCAAAACCTCCTCGTTAGGGTTAATAGCTGGGGAAGGAGTATCAGCTTGGTATGGTTGAGGAGCTGAGGAGCGTATCGCTTCGGGGTAATATACGTTCTCTGGCTTACGTAGTTCAGATGAGGCTTCAACCCCAGCACGGTTAAGAGCCTCGCTCCAAGTTCTCGCGCAGAAGATGCAGCACACCTCCGGAACTTCGGCTCTTAAAGCCTTCTCAGTTTCGGCTATCCCAATTTCGTAGCCCCTCTGCTCGGCTTCATTCATTGCCTGTTCGGACTTGATTTTCGCTTTCTCGGCTTATTCTTTGAGCTTTTCAGCTTTCTCCCTTAGCCTCTGAGTTTCTTCTAGATGCTTCTTAAGAACAAGAACTTGCTCCTGAGTCTTCTTCAGCTCGGCATTCGCCTCGCGCAGAAGCTTGGCTTGTTCCTCGGCCTGCTTCTGGTAGCCTTCTGATGTCGATTCAGCACTCTTGCGAGCTTCTTCTTCGACCTGTAGTTTTTTCCTTGCATCGATTAAATCCTGTTCAGATTTGGACAAGGTCTGTACAGCCATTACCCTTCTTTTCCTTTCACCATCTAGCTGGTTGGAGCAAGCATTGAGCATCTCATCTAGCTTGAAAGTATTTTGGATGATCTGTAAAAAATTGGGGGGGGGGTGAGTTAGCGTTATAGTTAATGAAAAGTGCGCATTAGTAAGTAACAGTCACAGAATGAAACAGTGTAAAAGACAGCTTCTCACCATGCCCAAGTATCGTTTGTTGTCAAGGATGAGTTGATTCTTCCTCACATTCTTTATCTCGGCCATATCCTTTGGGAGCAATAAGGCCTCCTCTATGGCCGAGGCTACATGACACCCAATGCCGCCGTTAAAGTCCCTTATAGAGGCATCGTCTCGCAGGGGCTCCCCACCGAGCATAGGAACTGGTAGCCACGCTTGTGAATCGGGATGTGGGGAATCGGATTTCTCTTGGCCCCGCGTAGCGGGGTGCCTAGTTTTCTGCTGCTTTGCAGCTCGTTGGACATCCTCCTCTCGAGTGGGACGAGATTTGCTCGCATCTGCCACCTCCTTACCCTTCTGTTCCCTGCACTTTTCTTGCTCGGCAGCGCTGGGCGGCGCTGGTTGCGGGGATGATATAGAAGGGTGGCGAGGAACTGGAGGAGGAAACCTGGCGGGGAGAGATGAAGCCTGGGATGGTATTGTTTAGGCAGGTGCAGACTTTTCCTGTTGACCTTCCATCAGCTCCATCAAGCTTTTCTGGGGTTTCCTTTGTACCCCCATCTCGTTAGGACTTTCCTCGGGGCTTGTGGGCTGATCAAAAATCTCAAAATCGTCCGTGGATTCAGATACTGTTACAACGGTTTCCTTGTCTTTTCCCATTTTCCTTCTCCTATTGGTTCCCTTTTTCTTGAGGGAAGGTGAGGGTGAAGAAGGCCCCGCCGAGACGCTGGCCACGAAAAGAGGCTCTGTGAGAGGTGTGTATTTGAGAAGTGGAATACCCTTTGGAACGATAAACCCTTCGTAGTCAACACTGATACGGCGAAGCCGAGGATCGCGTGCCTTAATCACGCACTTCGGCGCCTAAAAGCCAAAAGAAAGGGGGGTATAGCCAAGAATTAAATGTGCTGCCCGTAGCTGACCATCAGCCTCGTTTACGTATATTTCAGCTTTCAATAACCTGTCTAGATTCGCTTTATTGACTAATATGAGATTGAGCTTCGTATAGCGTCTATCTGCAAAAACCGTTGATTCTAAAGTTAAAATTGTAAGACACGAAGATAATAAGGGTAAGTAAAATGTGTTCGTGAGCTAAGTAGCAAAGGTCTATAACTTCACACACACCTGGTGTTCCCTCTACGGTCGGGCAAGGTAGACCATCATGCCATTCCCCAGAAAAAATAAGGAAATCCTCTTTTAGGTTCTTATTTGAAGTAGGAAGGCACTGAATTAGCCTTACTTCAGGATATCTCGACTTGAGATAATAGTCCTGGTCAGCTAGGCGGTGAAAGCTGTACACCCAATTCACGTCGTGATGGGATAGCTTTAGATCCATTCTCTGATTCAGAGCGTCTACACTTCCCAGAATCCTAAACATATTGGGAGCACATTGGGTGGGGGACAGCCTAGAGAAATTGAGGTAACCCCTAGTGATACTACCCATGAGGATGGTCATCCCGCCCTCAATAAAGGCGATCATGGGGATAACCACTTCCCCAGTTTGCCTAGCATCAACCCATTCCCCTTGGGCTGCATACCTCATCCCTACCGTTGGTGGGATCTTGTACTTAGAGCAGAAGTTTCTAATGCCCTCCTCGGAGTCAACGAGACACCGAAAGGGATTCCTCTGTTTCCCAATTTTTCTAAAAAACTTAGTAGAAAAGACTTTTTGGCTTTAAACAAAAAGGGTAAAAACTTCAAGAGGACTTACAGGTTCAAAGGAAGGACCTCGGACAACGTACGATTATTTGTAGTCGCCAGGAGGATAGCGAAGACTGGAAGAAGGCAGATCCAATGTATAAACTCTGGAACCACGTAATCATCAAGGGTAAGGTGCAGGTTTAATTAGGGAGCGCCTTTATAGTCATGTGAGGATTGTGAGCGGTGAAATTCCCGCTCACAAAACAAGAGAAGTCCCCTACCGTTTGATTTGGATCTCACCGTCGAACGTGGGAGACAAGGGAGTTGTTAGAATTTAATGCTGCCAAAATCGGGGTACTGAAGCGTCAGGGGCATGCCCCAAAACGCGCACAGGTGCAGGCTTATGACGTCAAAATCCATCTTTTCTCCCAAGGAGTCGAAAAGTAGGATTTTGAGGGGCTATTGTGGGGATCGTTCGATTGATGGGCCCATAGGGTTCAGAATTGGTTCGGGATTGTTGGGCCCGTGGCCCATCTGAGGCCGTAAACCCGTCCGAGGACACCATGCTCCTCGGCAGTATGCTTCCGAGGACGATCGCGTCCGAGGACGATCAGGACGTGGTCTCACTGCGATCAGATTTCAGAATTAGGTCACCACAAAGGATAGAGTAGCCGACTAAAGATGAAAGAGATAAGGCAAACAAATATCTGTAACTACAGCTGCCTCCGCATTAATGACCTCTCAACCAACTCTCTGGCCGCATTAATGTGGAGGTGATACTTGAACAGTAAGGAAGCAGCCTTACAGCTGCCCATAGGAAGTTCCAGGAGGTACCAGATGGGACAGAAAGAAATCCTCCGGACATAACCTACACGTGTGCGGTAAGGATAGAGCGCAAAGGGGAGTATATAAACTAAAAGAAGAACCTGAGGAGAGGGATCGGGACAGAAAAAGAAAAGAGAAGAACAGACATAAACTAGAAAGAAGAAAGTAAGAGAAGAGAGAGAGAATTGCACTAGTCACTCAAGAAAAACATTCATTATACCAACTTTAAACCTTGAACGTACTAGAGAGTAAATCTTTGGAGGAGATATCACAGTTAACCTAGTTCTTTACACCCACGTTCTACAAAATCATATTGTCTGGGCCTTTTACGTGCGAACCCAATACTGTTTAGGTTCGTCACAAAATCGTGTCCTTACAAAAGTTATTCATTTTGTGTTGTGAACTTGTAATGACATAAAAAGATATACTGGTCATAGAGTGTCACAATTATCATTTTTTATTTAAATGAGAGTTATCAATTTTTTTTTTTAAAAAAATCCTAAAAGGTGGCCACTTAGTCCTAAAAGGTAGTTAGTTATTGCATATTTATAACAAAATTTTTAAATGCTAAAGACTCTCACATTGTAAACTCAGAATTTTTTCTTATTCAAAATT